>NC_051212.1:20740595-21340595 GCF_015220715.1 Pygocentrus nattereri | reverse complement strand
TTAGTGTATAATATTAATAGTGTTCAATACGGCTACTGTATACAGGATATGTTCTGTTTGTGTGTAAAATCCTTTCTATAGAAAGCACAAAGAGCCGTGTGTTAACTCAAGATGCAAGTTCAAGTTTCTATACTACAAATATACAAGGAATAATAGGGCCGTATGCACGTACTGTTCTCCTGCAGTGCGGCGTGGCCACAACCTACTTCTGCTTCCTGTTGTCATGTTAAAAGTAATGACATTAGTCAAAGCACTGACCAGCACAGCCTGTTATCACACTCAACAAAATTCACCATATATTCTTCCCTATTTACAGTAAAATAAACCCATATATAAATACTACTGATTGGCCATGATTTAGACAGGAAAGCTCATGTACGCTTCAAGGCTGGTGATCAAACAGGCTGACCGATAAACAGTGCAGGAGATTATAGAGCAACAGAGCAGAATCAATAGGGGGTTGGAGGGGATTAGCAGCAGGCAGCCTGTTGGGGAGATTTATTAGTACAAGATAATATAATTGAGATGGTGGAATCACAGAGAAATTTTATAGCCTCTGAATGTACAGCATGGCTGATACAAACAGCTGGCAAATCACAGATAAAATAAAGTTGACACGCTGACATACTACATTGATTCTCTTCAAGGAAGCAAAAGCAGGTTTAATGGACCTGTGCACTGTGAACTCTGCCAACAAAAATGCTTAATGCTTAAAATAAACTTTTTTTTTTTTCCAAAAAACATTCAGAACTTGTTCTACATTTTATAAATCATATATATGCTGTGTAGCATATGGGTAGCTATGTACACGGAGCATTGATAGGTCAATAAAATAAGTTAGGCAAGTCCTTAAGGTTCTCTTTATTTAGATTAGTGCCAAAAGTAAATAGTCCAGTAACATCGGTGCCTGTAGTGACAAAGCTGCTGATGCTGGATTGTACAGGTCTCACACACACACAAAGAGGAAACGAGGAGAAGTATTGGGGACAGGAAGCACTCATGCTCGGGTGTTCCGCTGGAGTCAGCAATGCATGGGTCCACTTTGTGTTGGAATTGCACATGAGCTGTAGTCTGAAAGGAATTCTGGGCAAAACTGGCCATAACCAGAATGTTGGTCTGCTTTGAAGTCAATTAGCACTGGGCCGCTGTGTTTCTAGGAATTAAAACCAGCGAACTAGCTGGAACCAGATCTTGCTTAAGCAAGCCACTATATAATTCCACAATGCTATGGATCATACAAAGTTGTGTATTTTCTACTTTGGTGGCATGCTCCATGCAACAGTTTCACCAGTTTTGGATCCTACCATAAGAAAAGGGGATTAAAGTGGAAATGAATATGGATGATTGGTACCCAGTTGTCTCACCACTAATGATTCACTCATGATTCACTGTTGATACGTTTGAATCAGTTTGCATATTGCTAAAACTTACTTACTTGCTAACACAAATTTGCATGTTTAAGAAGGATGAACAGAAGGGAATATTCATGCAATATATCCATTAAATGAGTAGGTATAAATTGCCATCATATCAGTCCTGATCTTTTTACTAGTCATGAGGAATGTGATACAGCCCATGTGTGACCTTTGGTCTAGTTATCCATGTAAGCCTTGTGCCTGCAGGAGCTGTTGCCCAACTAGGCCTCAGCTTTGCAGATTTATTTAGTTTTGTTTTCTTTTTAATACTAGAGATTAAGATCTCAGCCCGGGAAGCTGACCTAAAGATTAAGATCAGAGGAAAAAACGCTGTTAATGTTAAGCATCCAACAGAGTGACAGTAAAGGCGTCCTAGGATGAAGGTCAAATTATCCTTTTCATGTGCGCCAGTTATTTTTCTTTTCCTCTTTTGTTCTTGGAGCCTGTTCTCAATAGGCATGAACATCTGATGGGTATGGAGGGTGTCAGGAGTATTATTCAGGTTAAAACACATGTGTGCATGCATGCATGTAGCACCATATTCACACGCTATTCATTCACAGGCCATGTTTTGTGTAAAGCTCTCCCTCTCTCTCTGTCACACCCACACACTTGGCCCAGCTGAACTCATTCACCTCACTCTGTCTCCCCATCCTCATTTCTGACTCAGCAAATTACTCTTTCTGTCTGCTGGCCTTGTGCTTCCCCGCTCTCACCCTATCCGTCTCTCTCTGTCGCTCTCTCTCTCGCCCTCTCTGGCTCTCTCGTTCTCTCTCTCTCTCTCTCTCTCTCGGTCTCTCTCTCTCTCTCTCTCTCTCTCCTCTATCTCTTTGACATGCTTATTTCCTTTTGAATCACACAGCCAGGTCTCTGCCTTTCTCTACCTTGCTGGTCTTTTTATTTCTCCCCATTTGTCTCTGTCAAGGGTTTCTCACAGATATTAATGTCCTGTCTCTTTGCACTGAATTGGCCCCCTTAGCTTTCTGTTTCCTCAGTGCCAAATCGAGAATGGCTTTATTTTCTGATATGATCCTATTAGTTCCCGAATTCAGTTACTGTGTGAGATCATGCATTTTAGGGCCCACATTGCAGTTTCTAGGGTGGTCACAATTAATCGACTGAACTCACTGATTTAAAGCTTTGCTATGTAAGTTCTGGAGATTTGAAGACATCTCTGGTGGAAATGTGTAATTACATTCAATGTATAGTAAGACATTTTGTAATGTTGGTTGTGCCATGGACCTCTTCCCTGATGGGATGAATATGATGATTTTGAGCACATTAAAAGAGTATTAAAAAATAACTTAAAAGAATGTGTCTTCTGAGGATGTGAGTTATCCACTCCTATCATTATTGTCAGTATAATATTGATTTTGCACTTGAGACCTAAACATCCAGACAGACTTCTTTTTGAACCTGGGCTTGCGACATTAATGAGTAAAGCCATATGACACGGTCCGAAAGACTCCTGCAAAATCCAGCCTGACACCTCTGACTTTTAAATGATTAATTCAGGCTTTATAGCATGACTCGCACCAGCACACACAGAACATATTTCAGAGTGTTTTTTGCTCCTGACTTAAAACGCATAAATAGTGTGCCTTGTACTGATTTTGATGGCAATTTCCATTTGATTTCATATTAAGAAACAGAGCCTGATGGGCACACCAATCTTCACGTGCAACGTTATGAAATTTGCATGATTTTTTTCATCTTTTTTTTCTTCTTATCTTCTTATCTTTTTCCTTATTGTTCATTAAAGCCCATTTTTTATTGTTTTATTGTTGTTTTCAATTCTATTTATTTGATCGGTTATCAAAGTAATCCTACAGAAGTTGATTAGTAATAAGTTTTATAGTGAGAGCCATAGTAGCTTCTCTTCCCTGTTCAAACCTTTGATGGATTTGCTGAGTGAGTGTTATTACTTTGCCCTTTGACTGCTACGTGTGTTACACCCTTATCTGAATTTGAAATGATTGCCTGTTAGACACACAGGACGCTTTGAAGCTCAAGCCCTGAATGTTTTTTTTTTTTCCAATTTCACTGTCATGGTCAGTGGTTCTTATGAAATATCTCAGCTATCTTCCCTTACTTCCTCTAGTCCAGCAAAACATTCTTCAAATGTGTTAATCAACCATGTCAGTAGAACACAGCACAGTGTTATCAAAAAGCTTAAATACCCCAAATAAATCATAAGTATGTCAAAAGTTTAGTGTTCCACTTCATTAACCCTTATCTGTCTGGCTCTTTTTGTCCCAGGTAACATCATTGGCTCAGGCATTTTTGTCAGCCCTAAAGGTGTGCTGGAGAACGCCAGCTCTGTAGGCCTAGCACTCATTGTCTGGATCATCACAGGTGTCATCACAGCCATCGGAGCGCTTTGCTACGCTGAACTGGGCGTCACCATTCCCAAGTCTGGTGGCGACTATTCTTATGTCAAGGATATCTTCGGAGGACTCGCAGGGTGAGAGTTTTTAAATGGGAAAAATATTGTGTAAACCACAATAGTTATCATGCTTCAGTGAACCAAGACAAAGCATTTCTCATTATTTGGGTTTTATATCACTGACTTATCATTAGTTGACTTTATGAGTGATGCAAACACACAGGAAACCATTGTGTCAGCTGTGGATTTTCCTGGGCCTACATTTCAAGCTACATCTTGAATGGGATGTCTTTCATGAGTAATTGAAAACACTAGCAATTAAAGATAGCGGTATTCATTAATATGTAATTATTAATAGTAATTCTTTGTTAATTTAAGCGTTCTTTGAACAGTCACTAATACAGAAGTCCTTTTATTATAATGTTTTGGATCTCATTGCATTAGCTTGATGAAGATGTAATGTCCCAAAGCTCAACGGTATAAGGAATTGCAGACATTAAGCTAACAAAGTTATCAAAGCGGAGTGTAGACAAAATAAGCTTCTCCCAGAGCAAATGCAAAATGAATGGAAAGTGGCTGCTGTGTTTCCCCTGCTGTTTCCAACCTTCCACACAGCTAAATCCCACTCAACCAGACCTCATACAGTCCTTGTGTTAAATGAGAAAACTCCCTCACCCTTTACTGCCCTAACACTAACCCTGTTAGTGCAAGTGTGTCCAAATCAGTTGTTAGCTAATAAGCCCATGCGTGATAGCTGCTGGACTGCACTAAGAAGACATTTTCTAATACTAATACACAACTTATGATAGGCTTATGCATTACTTACATACCATTGAGTATCAGTGATGGATTTAAATTGAAACAAAGAAGTGAATATAAGCTTTAATTCAGAAGTATTTAAATATATTTTGGTGGAACCATACAGAAATGACATGCCCTTTCATATGCCTCCAATTCATGCCTCAATTAAACATAAATAAAATACATTTTTTGTGTATGGTAGGAAATATTTTGCCGTCAGTCTTCTTGAAGTCTGTGACTCATACCCATTAGCAGATATTATGTATCTGTTGTTGTAATGCTTCTGTTGTGAAGTCTCGTGATGGCATTTTCAGTTCTTCCTTGTTTCGTAGGTTCTTCACTCATGTCTGTCTTGAGTAAGTAAAATATGTTGATTGAGTGAAACTCGGCCACTCAAGAACAATCTACTTTTTGACCCAGAAAAAATTCCGTAACTGCTTTAGTGAAATGGGTCAAGGTGGAGTGTCATGTTTTTAGGTATTTGGTTGGATGTGAACAATTATAGTGTTTTATATACTTTCAGTTCAGTCAAAAAAAAAAAAAAAAGCTATAAGGTGAGCCAATTTCACTGGTTTCCATGCCAAAATCTTTCACAGATGATGTTGTTTACTTTGGATCTGTTCCCTTTTTCTTGACTCTTTCTTATTTTACCACTCTGGTACATTTTCATCTCTTCTGACATAAGACATTGTCCCAGATATCTACAAGCTATTTGTGTACTTTTGCAACAAACTGTAAACTGGCCTTTTTGTTCTTAAGAATATTCAGTAGGTTGTTATAGTGGTGAACTCTGAGATCATGCTTCTTAATTGTGGTTTTGACTTATCCAAACCTGCATCCTGGATGGCCTTCTTAATCTGTTCAGTATTTTTTCTTCATTATTGAAAATATAATTTGAACGTTTCTTGCTGTGGTCTTCTACAATCTGCCAGCCTGTTTGCTATTGCAGTGCCTACTAGTGCATTTATGATGTACCAAACCAATTTGATTTCAATGCAGCTAATGTTTTGACTATGGCTGTGATTTCAGCCTCATAGTGGCTGGCTTACCTTGCAATTAAACTTTTAAGGTCCTCATATAGATCAACAACAGCATTGCAGTAGCAGATGCAAATACTTTATCTAGAATCAGCTAGAATCAGTGATCTTTTATTCCTAATGTAAGTGCCTTTGACTTCACCCTTTAAATGGGTAGTGCCCCTCGGTGGGTCCGCAGTTTTATTACACACTTCTATAATTTAAGAACAGCTCAGCCGGTTTGAATTGAAGTCCCTGTACCACATAGTAAGCTTTGCATGTAATGAGCCTGGGTAAAAACTGATAGTCTGCTTATGTCACAGTTGTTGTTTCACTTCAGAACTAGTATGCCAGAGCATTATATCAGTGTGATCACGTTTGTGTATGTGTATTTTTTATTTTTTTTACAGGTTCCTAAGGTTGTGGATTGCTGTGCTGGTGATCTACCCCACTAACCAGGCAGTCATTGCTCTGACCTTCTCTAATTATGTCCTGCAGCCCCTCTTCCCCACCTGCTTTCCCCCGGAGAATGGCCTACGTCTGCTTGCAGGCCTCTGTCTATGTAAGTCCTGCTGTATACTGATGGGGGGTTTTCACTTATAGCTCAGTGGAACAAGAAGAGAAATTCTGTGAAAAGTCTGGATTCTAAGCTTCCAGTCAATACCACACCTGTAGTTGTAAGTAGAAAAGAATATATTTTATTTTGATGCAAGAAAAAAACTATTCTTTATTCCTGACATTGGAACAAACAAAAATGTCAGAGTTGTTGACTCGACCCTGTGGTAATAGAATATGAATGGAATTTTTGCGTAATGAACTAGGTAATGAAGTCTGTAAATATATAATTACATTTGAGTAATGTAGCAAAAACAGTAATACATTTTGACCTCTAAAGGCAAAGAATATGCAGCATGCACAAAAAGTCCTGAAAAGCCCCATAAGAACACTTAAGACATTTCAGACACATTTTAGGACCTGTTCCCATTCCTTGTCCTCCCTCCACCAACTCACCACAAAAGAAACAACAGTTTATATGTACATGCTTTATTTCCTCATCTGTTTGTGATTTTCTTGTTGTTCATACCAGAACATATTCAGTCATGGTGCTTGCGCAGCTTTTTCTTGTAAAGGCGCTGGGTTGCTATAGCAACTCACCTTGTGTAGATGGTGGTCCCGTACTAATAGTGCTAACCCAGAAACAGATTTTTACAAGTGGTTCACTTGTAAAATAAGGACATGCAAGAGGTCATTGACACTTGATCAGTGTTACTACTCTGCAAATGCAGCCTGGTTGCACTGGCTAAGCAAGTCTGTGGGCTGTGATTGTTTTATACTGATCAGAAAATGTCTCAGTACTTATCCAGGATCAGCTGTACACTGTTTATATAATCAGACTGATCATTATACAAAAGTCAGAAAGCAGGAGTTATTCAGTTATTTGCTTCTTTAATAATTAGGTCCCTACAACTAAATAGTGAAATATTTAATATTGAAAGTAGTGTTACTGATTCCATGAAGCAATTTCTGACATGTGCACTGAGTGTTGCTTGCATGTAGGCCAGTAGATAGATCTGAAGCTGAAGCAAGCAATGTAAAGATTGGTGGTGTGAGATTATTTCACGTTTGAGACAAACAGTTGTAAAAATGCTCACTGCAAAATCTCTAATGGAAGTTTAGATTGGAGGCTTGAGAGTAAGGATTCCAATAAGTCCTATTTTAATTAAGCATTTAAAGAAGACCCATGCCAGTAAGCACAATAAAAATGCAACACAGGCAGGTGGAGATGGATAGATGTGTGAAGGACAGAAGATGGATGAGTGGATTGCCCTGTGGGTCATCACCCAGCCTAGAGCATAGCCTTTAGACAAACCTCACACTAATGTTACAAATACTACAGGGTGTGTGTAGACAGATCTGACAGAGACAGAGAAAAGGGGTGAGAGAGAGAGAGTGCGAGAGACAGAAAAATAGAGAGAGAGGCACTGGATAGAGTTATCATTGCTGTCATAGTCTCAAACCACATCCAAAATGTCCTTACTTTTGTTAAGTACATAATTAACCTGTGCATTACTGTAACAAGATTTTGTTCCAAGTAATTTGGGAGAAATCATGAAATCCTAAATTGGCCCTTGCCATGAAAAAACAACTTTAGCTTGCTCTTTTGAAATAAGAGTTGTAAACTCTTATATGTATATGTAAACATTGTTAAAACTTCAAAACCATTCTCTACCCAGTCCAGGCGATCTATATGTGGAATCTATGCTGCAAAAACAGCACATTTTGAATTCATTGTTTCTGTGATGTCATAAGTCATATATGTCATTTATGTCATTTACATATAACCACCTACTCAGCCAACATCACTTGTATCTCTGCCCATTCATATTGAAATTATATGGAGTATTATAGCTCTGAGTGCTTTTGAATGAGGTGCAGTACAAGACAGCAAATCAGAACAGAGCTCATTTACCTTTATCAGTCATAAAGGCATGCTAACAAAAACAAACTGTTTAATCATAATGGACACAGAGAGGCTGGAAAATGGTCATATAAAATGAATTATGGCCAAAATGAACATGGGCCCCTTAACACAATGTAAAAAGCAAATGTCATTTTAAAACCAAATACAAAATGACAAAAAATATTTTTTATATGACAGCAGTGATATATTTGCTGGTATTCACAGGTTTGTGCTGTTATCTTAGCTTAACTTTAACATCCCCAGTTCAGGAACCAGAATATTTTATGATATCAGAGACTGACGCATGACTTAGTTTATCTTTGTACATATTCAGATGATAAGCATGTTTGTTTTGGGGGTTTTTTTCCAAGCATACCTTGAAGTTGTTTGAATTAGGCAGCCTCTAAGACACTGCTCTGTGTGTTCTGTATGTTTGGGGAATGTTCCTCTGTCCTGGTTTTAGCTGTTGAGCTCTGGGCCTTTGGGTGGTAGGGGTTGAAGTGGGCCATCCCTGCCTCTGCCTCTGCTCTACTTCTGCTGTTTCTCTGTGATTGACTAAGGCACTCAAGACTCACTGTGTTTAGACTTGTTCTGTTGGCCAGATCAAGTAGATGTCAAGCAGCCAAAGCTGATTGGAGGAGGTCTCTTAATTTTTTCATCTTTGTTTTGGTTTACTCAAGAGAAAGACAGGAAGTAAAGGAAAGGCTACAGAGGAGATGCTGTTTAATCATTGACTTAGCTTCTGTATTTCACTTTTTCTTGACACACCAATTGTGTGTTTGCTTCTGTCATATTTAAACATCCTCCAAAAACGCTGACCGAGTGAAAGAAAACTAGGAGAATAACATCTTTGCCTGTTTTGACAGATGTGTATTTCTCTATGTCTCTGCTTATGCTCAATTGTTTTTGCCAGCTTGTGTTTTTTTAACCTGGTGGTGTGTGCATAAATCTATTTTGCTACTTGTGATACATGCAGATGGTGTGTGTTGTCCATGAGACGAGATGGATGTAAATGCCAGTCTCCATTACGTGTGTGTATTTGTGCCTTCCCCCAAGTAATGTGTGGGGTGCTTAGATTACCTCACTGCTTCTCCTTCCATCTGATGGTGTGGTGCAATGTCCTTGTTTTTCTTTTTGTGCAGAGTACAGTTTCAATAACATGTCAAAGCTCCTCCCTCTAAGACATGCAGTTCATTACCCAGAGTCCTTGTCTTTTTATCTGAAAACATGACTTCAGAAGACTTTTGTCCACACTGCACCCTGTAAGCTAGAGTTCTTCTCACATGTAAACAAGTCCTGTTTTAAAGATAATTAATTACAATTTATATTTAATATTATAACCCCTGTCAACACTTGCACAGTATAGTATAGTCTTAAAACTCAGCTTGGAAGCCTGCATGGATTCTACTTATACATACACCAATCAGCCATAACATTAAAACAACCTCCTTGTTTCTGTACTCTTTGTCCATTTTATCATCTCCATTTACCATATAGGGACACTTTGTAGTTCTACTATTACAAACTGTAGTCCATTTGTTTCTCTTTATACTTTGTAACCCCCTTTTAACCCATTCTTCAATGGTCAGGGCTCCCACAGGACCAACAATATTACAGGTATTATTTGGGTGGTGGATCATTCTCAGCAATGTAGTGACACTGACGTGGTGGTGTCTTGTTAGTGTGTGTCCCCTCACTGTCAGTGTGTAAGTGTTAGTGTGTGTAGAATGGACTAGAATGGACAGTGAGGGGACACAGTGCTGTGTCTGATCCACTCGTACCAGGGCTGCGCACACTAACAAGTCACCATCACGTCAGAGACAGTAGCCCATCTGATGCTGCACAGTTTTTTTTTTTTTTTTTTTTTTGTTTTTTTTTTTGGTCATCCTCTAGTCCTTCATCAGTGGTCACAGGACACTGCCAACAGGACACACTTTAACCCCTAGCAGCCACAGTTATTGCTAGCTATAACAAATTATGGGGTATTTTGATACAGATTATTTCTCACATTTAGTTTGTTGAAACAACCAGATAAACTCTGCTGAATGTGCAGTATTTGTCTTTAAAAGTAGAAAGAGATATTTCATTATGATTTGAATCTGATGTAAAAGTACTTGTGTATAGCATTGTTTTTGTCCTTTGTTGAAATAGGAGGTTGGAATGGAAAGCTTGAATTCAGAGTGTAGATCAAATGTAAATGAAAGTCTATACACAGGTAATGGTATGGTAAACAAAAAAGGCAAAATCCTCACTAAGTGCTGAATATGTGTAAAAGGTGGTGTTTTTAGATGGGGATTTAGCAATATGTGTGCACATGTTCAACTGAACCTGTGATCAGAGCTATCTAGGAGCTTTCCAGAAGTTCAGGGGTTGAAGTACACTAATGTTCTAAGAATTAGCTGAAAGAAAAGGTTGCCATGACACTTCATTTTATGATCCACAACTGCACTTTAGTCATGTGTCTGTAGTACTGTGTGTGTGTGTGTGTGTGTGTGTGTGTGTGTGTGTGTGTGTGTGTGTTAGAGCCTCAAAAGCTATCTGTCATTTTCTAACTCGTCTAATCCTATTTGACCTGTTTTACTAGACTCCCAAGACTGTGCAGCTAAATCAGGAGGATAAATAGGATATTTATTTATTCATTTATCATTTAGAATTAGAATTTCTTCCACTCCCTGAGCTAGATGGTCAGAGAATATGTATGCATGCATAGATAAATAGACAGTATTTATATGGAAGATGTTTTTGTCATTTTTGTTCTTCTGTATGTGATTATATGAACAGACAGGATCTGATCCACTTTTAAATGCTTTATAAATCACAAGACCTCAGTATCCCTCATAAAGGGTACACCACCACAGGAGTGAGTGGGTGCATGTTTGTTTCCTTAAAAACAATCATGGACATTTCTAGGAATAACACTGGCCAGATCCCAGGATCTTAATAAATTTGGCAATTTCAGTGATTCTGACTCGCTAATTTACACATTTTACTACAGATTCATTAACCACAAAGCCTCATTCCTGGACAAGATTAAAGTCTACTCTTTCACTTATCTGTAATGCCAGTGGTGATTAAGCAAAAGACTTAAGATTAATCTCAGTCTGAGAAACAGGCACATAGTATGTAAGTGTGTGTTGTGTAAGGATTGCTCATGATTTTCAGTTAATGTTTCAGCTTGGCTTGTGCCGACAGAGGAGAGTATCATGATTAACTGATAGATTCCATTCATCGTGTTTGGCAATATAGCTGGATGATTTAAAATCAGAAAACAAATCATTTGCAGCTTTAAGACGTGCAAATGTAATCATATTTGTCTTGCAATCTTTGGTGGTCTTGCTTGTTAAACAGATAAAGATGTGCTGAAGCCTTCCAAGCAAAGAATGGCTTTCCACATGAAACACAAATGAGGGCTTAAATGATTTTGATGTGGTCCAAGCCTATAATTGTTATTAAAAGCTAAATAATAATATATAGACTACACTAACAGTGAAAACTACAATAGCAGAATCCTGTAGACTTCACTGTAAACACTAGCCACTTTATTACTTTAACAAGAGCTGACATCGCACAATTTATTAAACCTAGAGCAAAATCTAACTAATCAAACCATACTAAGAACAAAGTTAGTTCAGACGTTTCCAACCAGAAACTCAAGCATGTTCATTTTCTCAGCAGTTTAAACAGGCTGTTGTGTGGTTCACCACCTAACCTGTCATGTTGAGATGGTTTATTGAAGAAAGAGACCACAGAAAGGAGCCACCTCTCTGTTTATTGGAAAGTGGCTCTTACTTGACTGTCACCACATGACTTTGGGGTGATAGTATATTGCACACGATCTCATCAGCCCAGTTCCAGAGTATAATGTTCCTTTATTGTTTAACACTAATTCTGTCTTTTTGCCAAAAGGTTGGATCTTGTTAAGAATATTTGACATATCTATCTAATATCAATTGTTCATTTGCTCATAATTCATTTTCTCCTAAATGCAGCCAATGTGCCATATCTACAGATAAAAGACCATAGAATATATATTGCACTACAGAACAATGAAGAGGTATCAGTGTGATACAGCTTAATAATCATATGTATGAGCTTGTATGTAAGCATGTATATTAATGTCCTCATGATCTCTCTCTTTTAGTGTTGCTGACGTGGGTGAACTGTGCCAGCGTGCGTTGGGCCACCCGTGTGCAAGATATGTTCACAGGAGGGAAACTGCTGGCTCTCATCCTCATCATCATCATGGGCATTGTGCAGATCTGCAAGGGTATGAGCCATCTGCCTGCATGAGTCTGTGTATGAGAGAGAGTGAGAATGAGAGAAGAGAGCGAGCGAATATAACAGGCTGTCCATCTGGGACTGTGTGTGCTCGAATCTGTCTTCAGTCCACTCTGTACTTTTACCTCACTAATCTGAAAGTGTGCTAATAGACTGAAAATATGTCAACATTAACTGCAATTGCAAGTCTATTTAGGCTGACCCTGCTGCACTGAATTGAATGGACTAGAGAGGCATATTTAATTTCAGTTCATACTTGTTATTAGCTTTCCCTATTGTTTGAAGAGAAGCCATTGGGTTCAAAACCACTAGTGAAGGAAAGCTTTAATAATGCTGTTTTTACAGCATGAGCGTCACTGGGGATTAGATAGGATCACGGTACAGAGGAGGTGTTATTGGAGGTGTTATTCCACGGACTGTTCTGATATGGCCACAGCCACAGCTATTATCAAATGCTGAAAGCAGAAAGAAAACAGGACTAATGTGTGCTTGCCACCATCTATGTGTGACCGTCTTGTTGGTCAGTCATGTGTGTGGACAGACTAATAGAGAAGGACAGAGGGAAAGGATAGTTCAAAGAGGGCACAGAGATATGACCCACAGACCTTTTTGACCATATTAGTGGAATAAAATTGCACTGGAAAAATGTATTGATTCACCAGTCATAACACTCTATTTAGTATTTAGTCATTTTAGTGTGTGTGTATGTGGATGCCTGAATATCAAACTTAATTAAGCTTTTTGGACTTTCCATTCCAAAATGGGCTTTAATATTGAGTTGAACCCCCCTTAATGGCTATAACACTCTTCACTCTTCTGGGAAGACTGTACACAAAATTTTGGAGTGAGTCTGTGGGAATTTGTACCCATTCAGTCAAATGAGCATTTGTGAGGTCAGCCACTGATTTTGGACAAGAAGACCTGGATCACAATAACCATTCTAATTCATCCCAGAGGTGTTCAGTGAGGTCAGGGCTTTGTGCAGACCACTGGAGTTCCTCCACACCAAACTCGTGTCTTAATGGACCTCGCTTTGTGCACTGGGTCACAGTTTTACTGGAAGGGACCTTACCTAAACATTTGTAACAAAGTTGGAAGCATATAATAGTCTGAAATGTCTTTGTATGCTGTAGCATTAACAGTGCCCTTCACTAGAGCTGAGCCCAAACCTTGAACAGTAGTCCCAGAACATTTTCCCTCCTCCACCAAACTTTACTCTTAGTAATATGCATTGTGGCAGGTAGTGTTCTCTTGGCATCCACAAAACCCAGATTTCATTCTTCTGACTTGGTGTAGATCTAGCAGGGTAGAAATGTCATGAACTAACAGAAAAAGATGGCATCCTATGGCACTGCCAGGTTTAAAGTCACTAAGCTCTTCAGTATGACTCATTTTACTGTCATTGTTTGTCTATTGAGATTATTTGGCTATGTGCTTAAATTTAAACACCTAAACCCAACAAGTAGGAAGGATGTCCATATACTTTTGTCCATATAGTGTAGAAGCAGTCCTAGAAATACTAAATGTTAGCCTGTTAAACACCTATTATTTTATGTAGAAAATATTGATCTTTCTCAATAATAAGTTTACTTTATAATCTGTTTTGTAATATTTCTTTTGCGATTTTTCTCTCCCGCTCTTTTTCTCTACAGGTGAGTATTACTGGTTGGAGCCAGCTAATGCCTTTGAGCCTTTTCAGGACTATGATGTTGGTCTGATAGCCCTAGCATTTCTGCAAGGTTCTTTCGCTTATGGAGGTTGGAACTTCCTTAACTATGTAACAGAAGAGCTGGTGGATCCATATGTGTAAGCCTTCTAATTCTGCTCAGTCTGATTTTCACACAGCATATAGCATGCCATGCAATAATCTCAGTCATAGCCAGTAGCTAATCTTAGCTTGATGTTAGTAATCCACTATGTTCTGTGGTGCATGTACATTTCTTTGAATACTCTTTGTGGGGGCAGTGGGAGACAAATTAACCTCCTAACCCAGTTTTCTGGATAAAACCAGACAGAAAAAAAAATTAGTCATTAGTAATATATTGAGAATATATAATGTGTTGCTTGGCAAGCAAAATAAATCTCTTCCAAGCCATATTGGTTCTTAGTGTCTTTTCTCCCATAAAATTGGTCAGAAATTCAGGTTATTCAGGTAATAATAATTCATAATAATTTGGTTCAACAGTTACAAGAAAATGATTGCTAGAGGAATAAACCTTCAGAGGAGCCATGACAACTAATCTTCTCCATCTATTTCTCTCTCTCTCTCTATGCAGAAATCTGCCTCGTGCTATCTTCATCTCCATACCCCTGGTGACGTTTGTCTATGTTTTTGCTAATATTGCCTACGTCACTGCCATGAGCCCTCAGGAGCTGCTGGCCTCCAATGCTGTTGCTGTGGTGAGTATCCTCTTGATTGGACAGGATTAAACTATCCACCAATTACAGAAGACATGGGAACAACTGAGCATCAGACAGAACACATTTAAACTAATGCTTTTGGCTTTGGAATGAATTGATTTCTGTGAATATATTAGTGGTTATTGCTGAGAAATTTTGTTTTGTTTAGAATATTTTGTGACATATCTAACTAAGTATCAATTGTTCATTTTCACAATTGATACTTGTACTGACTCCCAAATGTAGCCAATATGTCATACTTACATACAGGGACCTCAGAATGTCCACAGGTTAAGATGGATTTCATAGAACAAAATATATTCAACAGGCCTCCTTCACTTCCTTCTGCTCCACCCTCTCTCCCTGTGTATCCCTCTTTCTCTTGTTCACCACTCTTTTGCTCTCTCCCAGACGTTTGGTGAGAAGCTGTTGGGAGTGATGTCATGGATCATGCCCATCTCGGTGGCCCTGTCCACCTTTGGGGGAGTCAACGGCTCCCTATTCACTTCTTCCCGGTCAGTCTCTCCATCCATTCATCCATTTATCCATGCATAGTTTTTTTTTTTTTCCAAATGCAAACTGGCCTTCGCCTTGGGCCCATTGTCTTTGTACTGTTTCAGCCAAGTTATATTCTCCCTTTCTTTTTATATGTTGTCGTTCTATTCAGCATCATTGTCTATCACTCCCAAGCCATGACTGGTCACTTCAGATATGTCGTATTGTGCCTTTTATATGTTGTAATAGAGTAGTACTGTTTCTGCTTGCTTCTCCAAGTCTCTGTCTCTGTTCCTCTCTTCATTATTTTCTCTTTCACTCAGTTCCCTTGATGTCCTGATGTCTCCTTTTGAATATAAGAACATACAATTACCTCATTCTTCTCTTTTCTCTTTCTCCATCTGCCAGGTTGTTCTTTGCTGGTGCCAGAGAAGGCCATCTCCCCAGGCTGCTGGCTATGATCCATGTGAGGCGCTGCACACCTATTCCAGCCCTACTCTTCACTGTGAGTGTCTTCATACCCATTCGTATTCATACAAATTATAGGCATCTTTATATATAAGAATTTTTTAAAGCCTAACACTAAAATTAACCCCAATGACCAAATAGAAATCCCTTTCTTTGTTTTCCCTTTCAGTGTATCTCAACTCTTCTGATGCTGTGCACTAGTGACATGTACACACTTATCAACTATGTGGGTTTCATCAACTACCTCTTCTACGGTGTCACTGTAGCTGGGCAGATTGTGCTGCGCATCAAACAGCCAGACATGCACCGACCAATTAAAGTAAGTGCAAAGAAAGAATAATGACCCTCATTAGCAAAACATGCAGACTTTCCATTAGCAAAACATGCAGACTTTCCATTAGCAAAACATGCAGACTTTCCATTAGCATGCTTTAGGCTACTGTTATTCATTCCCAGTCATGATTCAGCTAATCAACTAATTATTAAGCCAATTGAATCGGGCCTGTCTCGCAAAGCTAGTTCAACATAGAAACTGTTCCTAAGTTTCAGCTTCACAAAACCTAACAACACAATGAGAGTTAACAAGTTTCTCAGCTAACTCAGCTTAGATACTCTGTTATTAATCTCAATGTGTTTATGATGAACAGCTAATGAGCCAAACACAAGGAGGAGTTGAGCATCATTAAAAAAATTAGAAAGGAATAAAAAATAAAAAAACGCTATCTCTACAATAATAGTGCCTAATGGCATAGTAATTGCTTTATATTTTTATTTTCTATATAGTACAATTTGCCTTCCCTACAATAAAAAAAAAACAATGTTCTTCATGTGATCAACACCACAAACATCACAATGAAAAAAGTAACTGGAGGGGTACACGTCCATCATCCCTTATTAGTTAGGAGCTTGCCTTGATTGGTTCAAGAGCTGTTCATGATCTGAAATCCTGAAATTAGCAGGTTAGGCATGCAGCACAGGTACCATGCCAGTCTATCCTGGTAAAAAGTGATCCATCATGAGATAAGCATCCCTAGCCATAAATCCTGCCTTGTGAGACAGACCCCTGGTGTGTTAGTGCAGTGAAAACAATACAATGCAGTTTATTGTGCCTCCAGGAGCTGAGCTTCTGACCAGTTGTCCTTAAGAGCTGATATAGCAATTACATAGAGATGAATATGAAACTAAGGAGCTGAATGCCAGATATGTCATCAATGATACACTCATAGGCAATGTTCCCTTTATCTTGAATTAGAGCTTTTTATGTCCTACTGTGATTCTTATCATTATATAAAAGATGCATGTGCCTTCCTATATTTTTTGATGCATTGTGATAGTTTCCAAGGAAGCTCATTCAGAGGGCAACTTGCAATTCAGCTGTTGTCAGAATAACAGTAAAACATTGTGTGACATATTTCTGTTTACACAATTTCAAAGTGTTCAAAATGGTAGTTTTGACAGACAAAAATCAATGGATTTTTTAGATTAAGTTCTTTACAAAAGCAATATTCAGCAAAAATTCAGTTATGAATAGAGGAGTTTAGTATAAACCGCAGATATTTGCCTTGCCTTGGCCTTAATGGGTTAAACTGTAATTGCCTGTAAGTGGGTACACATTTAATTTCATCAGCTCTCAAAACAAGACAGCTTACATATTACTTTCATAATTGGTTGATAAAAGCTGAATAATGAACCTCCAGTTTAGTGTGTTAACTACAGGATGAGATACTGCATATTGCATAACACTGACTTTTTTTGTGATCTCAGATCAGTCTGGTGTGGCCGGTGATCTATCTGCTTTTCTGGGCCTTCCTGCTGATTTTCTCTCTCTACTCTGAGCCTGTGGTGTGTGGCATTGGCCTGGCCATCATGCTCACTGGTGTGCCTGTCTACTTCTTGGGTGTCTACTGGGATAACAAGCCTCAGTGCTTCAACACGTTTGTGGGTAAGTACAACAAAGATTACAGTTCCTTGCTGCTCTGTGACAATGTTATGGTAATAATAATAAATGCAGATTGCTGATATTAAGAGTAATATCTAGCTCTGTCACCCTGTCCTTCCTTTGATTAATCCTTGTTTCTAGTAGCCACGTGGCGTAGACACCAGCATCCACACACACACACACACACACACACACACACACACACACACACGCCTACCTACACGCACGCACACCATTTAAACCACTTATCACCAGCATCAACCACTTCAAGACAATAATTTTAATTTACTAGGCCGCACTCCACACTCTAATCTAGCTTGTTTTAGATGTCAGAAGCATTTATTCTGTCATGCTAACAGTATAAGGTGGGTAGAATCTAAAGTATATTACTTGTATATTGCATGTATGCATTCCTTTGTATTGTGTCTGAGACAGCGTTCTAGGAATTTGCTTTCTTTTCTTTCATTTAAAAATAGCCACATTTGTGGCATTTAGAATTTGTGTTAATAAGAATAAATTAGAAGGCAGTATTAGGCATTAAGATTCTACTCCCTGTGTAATGTTGCTGTTTATTATGACAGTAGAGAGTCGATAATTCCATTGTTTTCGAAGGAGCAGCAATACAAATTTCCACCATGGGTAAAAGCAGAAACTTTTTCTGTCAACTCTAATGCTTTAATGAACTGGATGTTGATTTTTGAAAACTAAGCAAAATCATAATGGCTAACCCCTGCCTCCTAATGTACCTCGTATCATTAGTCATTTTTAGTGCCATGTAAATACATCGTAAAGGGGTTGGTTTACTGACACATATAAAACATTGTTTTCCTCTGTAGAAAAAAAATAGTATTCTGAATTTTCTCTTCACCATTTTCCCTGCAGATAAGATCACGTGCCTGGGTCAGAAATTCTGTGTGGTTGTGTACCCAGCAGAGGAGGAGAAAAACGAGGACTGCTGTGGAGAGGAGATGGAAATGAAGACGGAGACAGCTCCCCTCTCAGGAGCAGATGAGGGGGAGACGTCAAAATCCGCTGATTACTGAACACAAACACAAAATGTGCATACACATAAACATGATGCAGGGTGCCAGTCTGACACATACTCTACTGGAAAACATGGGTGAAAACTCATGAATCACACACTACTAGTACACCTTTCTGATTTGCACATCAGCTGGTGTTTAAGGAGGGATGGTATTGGAAGATAGAGCCAGAGGTCAGAGGAGAGAGCGAATAAGAATTAACCTTGATGCTAAAAGCTGAAAAAAGCAAAGCATTGAATGTACTTGATTGTAACATATATATTTTTTTTTCAACTGGAATGAATTATATTACACCTGCACAATTTTGTCTTTCAGCTGACTTACATTTGGTAGTATTTGTGTTATTGTAATATATTTTACATGGAACGGATTTACACCTTGATTCACGTAAATTCAATGCATCTCTTCAGTGTCATGTAGCAGTCCTTTATGTATAACTGCCTGTCTGCATTGGTCTCTATGTAAAGGCATTCAGCTCTATTCCTTGGTACTGCCTCCACTTCCAATGGAGTTACAACTTTAGATTCTCTGATGGGATAAGAACTCCAGAATGTGCGTACAGCTATTGTCAAATTAGATCAGTGTTATTAATTGTGGTTTCAACTATAACATCGTAATCACATCATTTACTTTCCATTCTATTGTTGTAACTCTGATCCCCCAAACCCAGCTGAGATTACACCTCTACTCTGAACTATAGCTCTTCAGCCACATGGATAAACACATAGATAAACACTGCCACATTTAAATCCACCCACACTGCTTAGAGCAGTATTACTCCTTCTTATGAAACCATTTTCATTGTTTTTTTTGTTTTTTTTTGCTGTTGTTTAGTTTGAATATGCCAAAGTATTTGGATTTTGAAATCTCATTTGAGATCATTAAGATCATTCAGCTACAGCAGTACACTAAGAACCATTTCTGATTTTGATTCCAAAGCATTTCTGTTTTTATCTCTTTTCCTTAATTGTCATAGCCTAATTGTTTATTTTTTGTCATGTTCTGTCATTATTATTATTATTTTGTGTCATTTTCAGTCTCTGTCAGTTGTTTTTATCTGGATGATAACTCTGGGATTTCCTTTGTAAGGCAGAGGTAGGATATATAAAGGTATATATATATATTTAAGAACCAAGTTTTGTTGTCTAGAGTAGTTTTCTACCAGAAACTTTCTCTGGTGTGAGTACAGTTCTAGCTCTTTACATTGCCTTAATTATAACACATGACAGCCTGTGCTTAAGCATTCTAATGATCAGTGTCATTATCACTATTGAACAATTATTTTGTTTTGTTTTGTTTTGTTTTTTCCTTGATATTTTTAAAGATAAAAGATCTTTATGAAAATCCAAAAAAGCTTTGAAAGTGTTGACTGGTGACATTCGTCTGCATTTCTTTTATTCACAAACCCTGAAATCACACATCTACAAACTAAATACTCACATACATATGATCAGTTGTAGATAGTTAAGTTATTTTAGTAAATTGAAAGCCCTAAAACTGATGAAAGTTGAGAAAAATGTCTATTTTTATTTCTAGTGGTCAGCTCAAATAAGCTGTTGGTTACGTAAACATATTTTTTATTGAAAAGCAACAAAAAGGAGTAATGTAGTGCTATTTTTGGTCTTTACATGTGATTGTGGAACAGATGCATATAAAGCAATAGTGGCATTATAAATGTGTGCTTGATCTAAAGATATGTATTTGCAGTCAGATAAATAATTTCATATTAATAGTCGTGTATTAATACTCTGATATTATATAGATGTATTATAGATGTTAATGTGGGTGCAATAACTAACTTTATTTGACTGACCAGGCCAGGCCTCATCTTCACCTTCTATCTCATACATACTGTGATCATACACATGCTGTATTCATGTTAATTCTCAGATTAATATCTAGAAAATATACAGGTGTAGATGTAAATATGGGTGCAATATCTGACTTTAACTGAGCAAGCTCAGCTGCTGATTTACCTTCTATATCATGCATACTGCATCAGACACGTGCTCTATAGCTCTATACTGCCAGTGTTCAATAAAAACTCACTTTTGTCATAGCTGACTCCTTTAAGATGGTCCATATTTGCAACTATTATCCACCAAAGAGTAGACAAAAACAAAGAGTAGACTGAAAAAAGTGATGTATTAAATTTACTTGGTCCACATTTATATATAATTGTCTCATAAAATTGTGTTGATGTATGAAATGTTGTTTACGTTAAAATGATGGATACATTGGAATCAGTTCAATTCAGTGCAGCACTTTTTTCACTGTAGAACAACCTCAAAGCTACTTTTGTTATCTACAGGTTTTGAAACAGCTGTGTGGACCTCCTGCACATAATGCAGAGGATTTTATTGACTGGCCAAAATACTACATAGTATAGATCATATTTTACTACTGGAGCCCTCAGTTCATGTACTACAGGTGTGAAAGAAATTAACACGAGTTACAGTTTTCACATAGTCATTTTCTGATATTCAGCACTCCATATGACAAAATCAATGGAGATAGAAGGGATCAGAGGCTGCTGTGTGGCTTTTTGTGGTCACAGGGTCTTTGTGTTTGATGACACATGATTTGTCAATGTGCCTATGTATTGATGTCACACTATATTGATGAAAACATGACACTGCGTGCCAATTGTTGCTGTATTTGTTTTCCACTCACAATGGATAAATGTAGTGAACATATATAGGTGCTATAAAAAGCAACAGAATGTATAGATTCCATTAATATTCATTCATTTCAGAACACTTAGTAGTGGATTTGGACATGAGCTTCATCCGGATCAAATCAGGATGAAAGAGAAACCTTTCCTTAATACATATACTGACTTTTAGATTATATTCCCATTCAAATCAGTAGGAATCCCACCACTACTGTTATGAACTATTACATGAGTGAACTAAAGTGTTATAAATACAGGTTAAACATGTACTTTTCAGTGGAGAAGAACTGGTTGCATTTCGAAAATGTTTGATCAAAAAAAGTGCAAAACAGGTTTTTGCTTTAGTTTAACCCAACTAACAATTTTCTTATGAATTATTTCATTTTTATGTGTTATTATGAACAGGAGACTCTAAATTACAGTGATGGGCTTTATCTGTGTGTAGAAAACTAGAATACCAGCTCAAATTTAGTGTACAGAATGTAGGAGCCCTACACTAATGCTGCAATTCCATTCAACACAAACTGCCCATGTAGGTCTATTCTGTAGAGTCATGCACACTTTCGAGAGGACACTTTGAACACCATGCTAAATATTGGCACAATCCACAAGACCATGATGTTTTCATTGTATATGACTGTACCCACCATCAGCAACAGGTGATTGATGTTAGTGATATTCTGAATGTCTACCACATTAAATGTATGGAAGTCTCTTATGTTTATGTTATGTAGGCTTTTGTATATGGCAGTATTACTCAAGTTCATATAATAATCCCACAAACATTATACCTGGGTGACCTGTTTCTACTGAAGTTATTTTTTCTGGTTTCTTATGGGTTTTGTACTCTTCTCAACTGTATATAATGAGAGATGAATAAACCTATATAATGAAGCAAGAAAGACAATTGTCTACATCTGTAAAGGCCAAAACAGTTTGTTGTGAATTGGTGCCCCCTCTAGAAAAAAAAGAGATTTGCCAATCATACGTTATGATCTAATAACACTGTGTGCTGTATAATTGAAAAATACAAGGAATTTACAAAGGAAATCAACGTGCTTCAGAAAAGCTTTCAACTGTATTGATGTTAAACTGTGCAATGTGGAGTTTTATATATGTATATATCGCTGCTGTCAGAACCAAAACCTTGTATCTCCATTTTTGTCATTTTTCAGTTTTTGGCATTATCTAAAAATGTCTGATGCTCTTTACATTGTGTGTGAATTTCAATGGACCAAAAGAAACGTCCCAAAATGACCAGCCATTGCCATTGAGAAGCACAAAGACCCAAACAAGAATCATTCTACAGAAGATATTCTTTAGAAACTCTGTACCAAGCAGTCACAGCTGACTTGACAACTCTTCATGATAAATATGTATTTTCTACAGGTTTGGTTAGTGTCCAAGACATACACTGAAGTGAATTAAATCATTGGTAGTCATTGTTTCATTGATTTTTGTACTAAAATTTAAATTTTGTATATATTAAAGCTTACTTACAGTCAGGGAAACAAGCCCTTAATAAGACAACAGTAGCCCAAGAGTAGAAGTTGAATGCATTTATGTCTCAAGTCTAACTCGGTGTTGTATATTAGGATGTACAATGCAAAAGTTGAAGAATTCAACACTGTTTATTGTTTAAATTGAGAGATGTTACTCCATCCATTTATACTTTGCTGTATATATATATATGTTTTAATACTTTTGTGTACTGTTAATTGATACTCAATAACCAGCAAGAGTGAAAAATGCCAATGTGATGTTTTATTGACAAATAATTCTACGGCATCAATTTCACATTAACAATGATTACTTCTCACCGCTTTAAAGTCATGTTAACAAACGGATCAGGACAGTGCTCCATGAAAGATAAGTTAGGAGAAGAGGGGAGCTGACAGGAAGATGCTGCAGCAGTTTACAGAACAGAAGTGCAGTGGAGTTGACACCATGGAGTTTAAAGGACATCATTAAAGGAACGGTGGCAGAACCACAACTGTGCTGTTGGGGCTGACTGGATACTACAGTGGCGAAGTCTGGTGATTATAAGGCCTGCAGGTGGTTCCTGGGATGTTGGTGTTCTCGCCCCCCTCTGAGTGCAAGAACCAGATGCAATACAGAGCCTCCCTGGATTTTATAATCTGCTGCTGTTTTCTCATCGTTCCTAAAAAAACAAAGAGAATATGCTGAAACACACTGAAATATTGTATTTTTATGACTGTTTTCATTATAAAATGTTTTATGTTTTAGTTAATTCAGCTATATTTTCAGGGCTATATTTTCTAAAGTGCTTATGCTCAGAATTTTTTTTTCTAAATCAAACATTTAAATTGCATATTGACCAAAATCCATGATAAGTAAAGCCTGCAAAGACAGGTTAAACGTTGTGAACAGTAAATCTGAATGTATTCATGCAGAGCACAAGCGCAGGAAAAACACTAAAATGTGCAGGGATCCCACTCTAGGATCAAGTTTGGGAACCACTGTTTCGAGTGGGAGAGTGAGGAGAGACAGAGAGGAGAAACACAAAGGAGGGAGAGGAAGAGAGGGGATAGGAAGAGAGGGAAAGACAGAGAGAAAGAGAGGGAAATACAGAAAATCACTGACTTAACCAAAGTCAAAGACCACCCTATAAATACTATTTAAGTAATGTTGACCATTTTGGTGGTCTATTAGGTCTTGCTTGGTTGTTAGGAGTTCCTCTGTAACTTTATCAGTTTTTTAAATCCAGATTTAAAACTCCTATATATATATATATATATATATATATATATATATATATATATATATATATATATATATATATATATATATATATATATATATATATATATATATATAACATCTTACATCTGTTTCCCACTGTAGATGAGCCTCTGTTGCTGAGGGGGAATGCCCTCTTTCTCCTCCACTCTTTCTTTTATTCTCTCCACCTGAACGCACAAAGCACATTACAAGGCAAACATATCACAAATTGCCTTTTTTACATCAAAGAAATGTAATATTACCTTAAATCAAATGAGCTACAGTATTAACAAAAGGGATGCACAACCCAGTTATCAACATCTAACATCAGTCTAGTTACAGTAACATACAACAGGTGCTGAAACAGCTCTGCTCCACTAATGCAACTGATTTAACCTACCTTGTCTGTTGGCTCGATGTCAATTTCAATTTCTTTTCCAGTCAGGGTCTAAAAGCACCATAATGTATAGTCAGTAAATGCTTTGCTATTATTTTCCAGGTCCCCATTACCACAGCAGAAAAGACATTTTCAGAGAGGATGGTCACTATAAGCCACAAATTTGGGTTGCTATTATGTATTAAGTCATTTCCATACATTCACATGCTATAATAATGTAAATATGTTAAAACACTACAGCCCAGTTTCCCAAACATGGATTAAGCCTGGTCTAAACTGCAGTGTTGGCTGTGATTAATCATTTTAAATGATTTTTAGTTTATAACACGTCACTCCAATTCATCACAAGGGTGGCTTGAGCTCCATCGAGAACACAGTTCAACTGCTGGGAGGCTTAATACCCAACTAGCTGACTCCTGGCACTGGGCATGGTGACCATGGGCTCACATGCAATTGCTCCATAGCATCCCAATCTTTTAACGTTTGTTCTGCATATTAGCTATTTGTGCAGAACTGATTTGTTCATCTACTTAAAGTAGCCGAATTCACTCATTAGTAAGATACTTTGAGCATGTAGAATAAAAAGCAGCATAAACTGCTACCTTCTCTCTCTCTCTCTCTCTCTCTCTCAGAGCAAATGAACAAAACTCATGTCTGAACTGAACCTAAGCAGCTCACTCTGGTGGGACCACAGCTCTATTTTAGTGAAGTAGGCCAGATTGCTAAGAATATATGAAAGAGGATGAATTTTTCAAGTGTTGGTAGTATCGATGCATACCTCGCATCTGGGTTAATGTGTATTAAATCTATTGTTTTAGTGGCTGAGTATTTTTAACAGGGATATATGATACTATGGGAACCATATCAGTATTGGTAGGTAATTGCTTTAAGAATTATTGGCCAGATCTTTATATTTGACCAATATTTCAAATTGATATTTAATGAGGCTAACAAATTACTCTGGAGAAGCAGAATGTTTAGGAGATGCAGGATCGTTGCGCTCAAAGGTCTGAATTTCATTCATTTTACTGCATTTGCAACTCTGTAGAAATATATATTTCTCTGTAATCCTAATCCAAGTGGATCTCAACTGCTATGTTTTATAAATGTTTATGTACCACCATCAGTAGAAACGTAAACAAAACTGTCTGAAATCGACATCAGTGCACCTCTCCTTTATAGTAAGTGACAGTGTACTTTTAAAAAACGGTTCTTTAGTAAAGGCAGTGGTTCTATTCAGAACTATGAGTTTTATATAGAACCACTCCAAGATTAAATGGCTCTTTACATTGGGAAATAGTTTTATACTGAACCTTTTTATACAGGACCAATAAGCATTTTCTATTGCTGAAATTCTGTTTAAAAGATGTTTAAGGTTTTCTTTTATAAAGGCAATGATTTTATATAGAACCATGAACACTGAAAAGAACCATCTGCTTGCTTACATGGTTCTTTATATGGTTATTCAGATTGATGAGTGATGTGTTGTATACGGTTACACATAGAACCTTTTTGAAAATGGTTCTAGCTATATAGTTAGCACCAAAAAGACTCTTCCAACTATCGCTACAAGCCTGACATCGCAACGATAGAAGAACGCTTTTCGGTACTATAAAGAACCTTGTTCAGAAAGGTTCTATACAGAACCATATACAACACAACTATTTCACCACATAAAAGAAATTTAAACGTGAAACATTATATCTAGAACTCTTGGTTCAAAACAGCACCACTGTCGTTATTAAAGAACCCTTGAAGAACCACCTCTGTTTCAGCCAGCTAGTTAGGCGAAGTGAGTAACGTCGTCGTAAGTTGACGAACTCTGACCACCGGCTTCTCCGCAGCTAAACGGAGTGTTAAACCACAGCTGCGGAACCCAGAACGGCCTCGGGAGGACCTAAACACCCCGCCTGCTGTGTGAGGCCGACTGAGGTCGGCGCGCAGCCCTGACCGGGTTTAAGACGTTGGGTTAGTTAACTTGGCTCCAGCCAAACTGAACGAGCTCTGACGCCGCTAGCGAACCGGCTAACCGGCTAACCGGCAGCGGTAATGAAACAGCAGGAATGTCCGCCTCACTTACCTTAACTTTGATCAACATTGTGGCTTTTGTGTAGTACGAACACGCACAGCGAATAAAGGCAAAAATAAAACGAATACAGTAGAAAAGAGCAGAGTATTCCTTTATCAAGAAATCCCTCGATTTCACTCTTTCACTAATTCAACAGAAGTTCCTGAGCAACTCAAAAACATTTCCTGCCACCCTGTGGCACTGAATAAAGGTTCCGACAGAAAATATTAGGCTACATTAAAACAAATCTTAGATAATGATATCTATAAAAATTATAGACATATTGTAATTAAAATTCAATTCTAAAAAAACAGGTAAACCATCTTTTTTTAAGATATAAACGATTTGTGCTGGAACTAAAATCTGCAGCGTCGGTGCGACAGCAGGTGTCTAAACGCACCGTCGTTTAGTAGTCCATAAAGACGGCGCTGTGAACGAGCGCGGGCGGGAGATTTTAGTTTGTAAAACTACAGTTCGTGTTTTGCTGTAGATCCGGGGCAAAATATTACCGCCTTGACATGTACGTCAAGTTGGTGCCCGGAAAAAAGTGATGCGCATCCTTCCTGTCCTCTTTCAGAAATTCCAGCGGTGACAGTGTCCACAGCTCCAGGAGAAGGTAATGCCGTAACAGCGCTTTTAATGTAACGCACTTTCACCTTCACCTCTGAAATATGTGTATTTAGACTGTAATTAAGATTATGTGTCAGCGAAACTTGCTTATATAGCGGCGTCCTCGCTAACCTAGCTAGCTAGCTTGCGACAGATGTTGTCAGTTTTGTTTGGCAGGCTAAGAAACAGTCCACAGAGGTCTGTACACTTGGCTTTGTATGTAGCTCCAGGTGCCATAAGCCTGGTTAGTTATATTGCAACCGTGAATTCGGTTTTAAACTGATTAATCAGCTGCAGCCTGTACGCTTTCTGACATGTGCATGACATGAAGCCGGCAGGGAAGGGAGGGGTATGTGAAGGGTTTTCCCTCTAGCCTTCACATCATAAAGCCTGGGAGTTTTTCTTGTTTGTCTGATCAAACAGACGGTACAAGGACTCCTACGCACAGCTGCTGTGTTTGAGTTTAAACAAAGAGGGACACTGCAGAAGTCTCAAGGGAACCGAGAAGTCAAGCCAAACAGCCATGCCTCGCATCGAGAATGACATCAAGCTCGACTTCAAGGACGTGCTGCTTCGTCCCAAACGCAGCACCCTCAAGTCCCGCAGTGAGGTAGTTAAAATACTCATTCATTTGCTTCTTAGTTAATGTGAAACAGAACAACCTTCTTGCTGCATTGTATGCTGTGTATCACTGCAGCTAGAACCCCTGTACAAACCCTGACTGTTTCAGTTTTACATCTTATGTTTGCACCATGAGTCCACAGATTTTTCAGAATTTCTGCATTATTCGGTCATAGAGATGTAATCAATGTAATTCAGTGTCTTTACAGTCGTGGTGATGGGAACCAAGTGTCTTAGTGTCTACAACACAAATATACTAATTTCATTTACTATCCAAAACGACCAAAGCACCTAGATGTCTTCCGTGCTTTTATATGCAGTGACAATGATAAAATACTGGTAAAAGTGGACAAAATCTTACAAAAGTACAATAAAACAATGTCTCATTAATCAGGAAAACACAATCGTAACAATTTCGTGGAATAGCTTTCTTTGAGGGAGCTTTCAGAGGCCATGAATGCTTCAAACATCTGGCTCCTATCTGCGAACAGTTCAGATTCTGTAAATTTCTCTAAAATGACATTTCAAACCACTGCATTCAATTCCCCATTAATATAAAAGTGAATTCACTTACTACTTCATTTTTCTTCATATCACTGCAGCTGGGACCCCTGTGGAAAGCCAGAATGTTTCAGATTTCAGTTATTCTTGCTAAAATGCTTATGAACTTATAGGGATACCTCTGTAACCATTAATATCCATTGTATCCATGTATGCATTAATACCTTCCCCTTTCCTGTATTCTTTCTCTGTTCTTTTATGATCTTTCTCTCTCAGGTGGACCTGATGCGCAGTTTTACTTTCAGAAATTCGAAAGGCAGTTACAGAGGTATCCCTATCATAGCTGCTAACATGGACACAGTTGGAACTTTCGAGATGGCTGTGGCGCTGCATCAGGTAGGGCTGAATTCGCACAGCATCAGAAACCTTTTGATCTCTCAGAATGTCATATCCTTGTACTTTAAGGCCACTGTGGTTATGAAAACTGAGTTGTGCTGTCCTGAAGGTCCATTATTCTGTTGTTAAATGCACTTTATCTTACAAACCTCCATTTTCTTACAGTTCTCACTGTTCACTGCCGTACACAAACATTACTGTGTAGATGACTGGAAAGAGTTTGCCACAAAGCACCCAGAATGCCTAGAAGTAAGAAAGCATGTTTGGCTTCTATGTCTCTGGCACTTCATTTGTTAAGGAGTAATAATTGGACTTTACTGCTGTTCACAAAGGTCACATCGTTAACATTTTCTCTCCCTCTTCCTCAATTTTTTTCTCCACAGAGCGTGGCAGTCAGTACAGGGACGAGTGAGGCTGATTTTGAGAGGCTCGGCGCCATTTTAGCAGCTGTCCCTCAGGTCCAGTACGTTTGTGTGGACGTAGCAAATGGATACTCTGAACATTTTGTGCATTTTGTCAAGGACGTGAGGCAGAAGTTCCCTTCACACACCATCATGGTCAGTTGTTAAAGCTTATAGCAGAAACAAAATATTATTTATCCAACAGATCTAGAGATTGTCCAGTGCCATTTTTGTCTGCAGTTGCTACGATAGTAATGGTTATGGTTGTAATCATGATTGTAAAGTGTAAACATTATTTTCCTTCAAGGCTGGTAATGTAGTGACTGGAGAAATGGTGGAAGAGCTGATTCTCGCTGGTGCTGACATCATAAAAGTGGGCATTGGTCCAGGTGATAAAAATCAAAATGACGCTATTTGATTCAGTGTTTTTGGGTTTTAGATAGTTTTGCTCAGTGCCACAAATACATCACTGTTTTGTGCATATTATCTGTTGCTATGTATGTACATCCTTTATCCTAGTTATGTCTTTGTGTATGTATCTGGCATGTACAGTTCTGGGCAAAAGTCACCCAAGCACACTGTTTAAAACCATATACTTCAGCAGTGGGTGCAGCAGTTTACTTGTTAAAACATCATATATCATATCTGAGGACATGGCTGAAAACTAAACTTGCCAATGAAAAGAAAAGGTTCTTTTATTTATAATTTACCATTTTATTTCTGCTTTTGAATTAACAGAAAGGAAGGGACTAGATTACTAGTTTAACTTGAAACGGTGTAATTTTTAAAATAAAATTAAATATTGGCATCATGAAAAAATGATGCTCCATGGTTTCACAAAGGTGCCTCTGCAACAAAGTCAGCAGTCTGAAGTTTCTCCTGCAGAGGGTTCTGTTGGCACACATGTTGCTTTAGAAAAAACAGTCATAAACCTCAGCAGGATTTACTGAACTCACATGTTTGCATTACCAACTTCCAAAATGAGATGTTGAAAAGTTTATTACCAAATAATACTGAGTTACTCTGTATGATTTATGTAATTTCTATTAAACATTTAGTTAAATCACTCAGTGTTAAAAAGTCTTAAGTTAAACACTTTCCAGAATGCAAGTAAAGCAGACTTTGTGTTTCACTGTTGATCTGCTGCTGCTAGTACTATTTGAATGCATTTTTGATGGTCAGTGCAGAAGAGCAAAGATAAAAAACAGCATTTTGGTCACTATTTCTCATTTTCATCTCTCAATTCGTTGTTAGATTTTGACATTTCATTACACAGCTATTTAATCTTTTGCCTTTTTTGGACCAAATTTCAGCCATTTTTCTCTTTCGGCTGAAACTTAAAAGAGACACTTTTGACCATTTTCAGTGCATCCCTCATTAGAATGGAGGCAGACAAACCTAAATACAGTAACAAGTATTTCTCATTTTGAAAAAAATTAGTTGGTATCTTGTGAGCTAAAAAGATGTTTATCAGTGTGCTTAAGTGTCTTATTCCATCTTGTGAGCTAGTTTAAAGAACATTTCTCATTTTCAGAATTCTCCTAACCATCCCCAGCCATCACATGGATCTGTTAGATTCCATCATGATTTAACGTAACAAAGCCAAAAAAGTACTGGATGATAAGAGAGGTTTGGGAATAGTTAAACGAACACATTGGCGTATACAAAATCACAATTTATTGTTTTTATGTTATTTACACTTATTATGAGCAAGTAAATGCTGAATACTCAGATAAATAGGTTTTTAAACATAAATGTCTGTTTGTTTGTGTAGGCTCGGTGTGTACAACCCGTAAGAAGACAGGTGTGGGCTACCCTCAGCTGAGTGCTGTAATCGAGTGCGCTGATGCTGCACATGGCCTGGGTGGACACATCATCTCTGTGAGATATTCACTGAGTAGCTATGGACAACTGCTTAGGCCATATTAGTCACTCTTATTGGGAGTAATGGATGATCTTGCTAGATTTTAAATATTGTTTCTCACTCAGGATGGAGGATGCACCTGCCCAGGTGATGTTTCTAAGGCTTTCGGTAAGTGACTGCTCTAGTTTTTCACGACACTCGAACAGACCATTTTACTTATATTTGCTGTTAGAGGAAATTAGGGATGTCAAATGATTAAAAATGGAAGCACCAGTGTCTGCATGTTCCAACCAATGAGTGTATATGTCATATATACAGTCAATGGTTCCAATTCTTCCATGATTATAGCCCTTCGCTCTTATTCTCATTCATGCAACGCTTGTTACAGTGAAGGCTCTTAAGATGAGCTGGTGCTTCTCTTGCTGTATGTTGATTTTATTCTCAGGTTCTTCACAAGCACTGTCCAGTGTAGTCTGCTAAAGGTGCTGGAATTAGTTTAAAAGGCTTTATTTGAATGAGACAATTGCCATTTCTGAAATAGCAACTTACGGCATACTGCAGTTAGGCTTCAGCCTGAACTAATATGGATGGTTAAAAGGGTCAAACTAGAAAAGTAGGCTAATGTTTTAAAAAAGTACTGGCATAAGTAATGTGTGTTAACTTTAACTACCACAGAAATTATAGATACTATTAAGATAATTCTTCTTTACTACATCTGCTACTATAGCCAAAAGATAAGTGTTTTTTGTGCTCCTAGTGTCTGAAACTCGTTGAACTTGAATTTGATTGGCTATTGTGTGTGATGGACAGGTGCAGGGGCAGACTTTGTGATGCTAGGTGGGATGCTGGCAGGTCACAACGAGAGCGGGGGTGAGATCATTGAGAAGAATGGGAAGAAGTACAAACTTTTTTATGGCATGAGCTCTGACACAGCAATGAGGAAGCATGTAGGAGGAGTAGCAGAGTACAGGTAAGAGACAGTGAGAGAAAGACTGAGTAATCACTGAGTGATTGTTGTCTTGGTTAAACTCACTACATTTTAATCAATATTTGTATACTGTAGAACGTTTAATCTGCATTAAAAAAAATAAAGGGAACACACAATATAACTCCAAGTAAATCAAACTTCTGTGAAATGTGGATGGTATGAGGGTGGGGGTTGTGCTCACAGCCCAACACCGTGCAGGACGCTTGGCATTTGCCAGAGAACACCAGGATTGGCAAATTCGCCACTGGCACCCTGTGATCTTCACAGATGAAAGCAGGTTCACACTGAGCACATGTGACAGATGTGACAGAGTCTGGAGACGCCGTGGAGAGCGATCTGCTGCCTGCAACATCCTTCAGCATGACCGGTTTGGCAGTGGGTCAGTAATGGTGTGGGGTGGCATTTCTTTGGAGGGCCGCACAGCCCTCCATGTGCTCGCCAGAGGTAGCCTGACTGCCATTAGGTACCGAGATGAGATCCTCAGACCCCTTGTGAGACCATATGCTAGTGCGGTTGGCCCTGGGTTCCTCGCAGGACAGTGCTAGACCTCATGTGGCTGGAGTGTGTCAGCAGTTCCTGCAAGATGAAGGCATTGAAGCTATGGACTGGCCCGCCCGTTCCCCAGACCTGAATCCGATTGAGCACATCTGGGACATCATGTCTCGCTCCATCCACCAACGCCACATTGCACCACAGACTGTATAGGAGTTGGTGGATGCTTTAGTCCAGGTCTGGGAGGAGATCCCTCAGGAGACCATCCGCCACCTCATCAGGAGCATGCCCAGGCGTTGTAGGCAGGTTATACAGGCACGTGGAGGCCACACACAATACTGAGCCTCATTTTGACTTGTTTTAAGGACATCACATCAAAGTTGGATCAGCCTGTCGTGTGTTTTTCCACTTTAATTTTGTGTGTGACTCCAAATCCAGGCCTCCATTGGTTAATAAATTTGATTTCCATTGATGACTTTTGTGTGATTTTGTTGTCAGCACATTCAACTTTGTACAGAACAAAATATTCAATGAGGATATTTCATTCATTCAGATCTAGGATGTGTTATTTGAGTGTTCCCTTTATTTTTTTGAGCAGTGTATATAGATTCCCAGCAGCTGATCTTGTTTGCTACTTACAAGGTCTTAGTGTGAAAAGAAAGATATATGCTCAGTTTGCTAGTTCAGACTGTGACTTCAACATAAGGTGGTAATATAAGTTTGAGGGAGGGGAGGAGAACTCTAAGAACATGGACTGCAGTTCTGGGCAGCTTCTTCTTGGAGCTAAAAGGCTGGTCACCCCTTTTAACTATGGTATGACTGATGTAAGACTGAGGAACAGAGGAGAGATGGGGTGGAGGTGAGGATTGCAAAAACAGAAGGTAGAGATGGGAGTTCATATGCCGTTACATTGGAAGGAAGAAGGGTTTCAGACAGGACCCTCCCCTAAATTTCAGTTAGTCCACAACTCCATTATGTACTGGATTATGTACTCACACTGTGGTTTGAAATAAAGAGAAATGTCAGTATTTATAGTTGCTGATTAAAACATTGACAGAGCAGCACAACCTTCATATGTCAGTCTAATTCTCAACAACTGCTATAAAGAGTTTGTAATCCAGTAATTAGCACAGTGCTGCTGGGTAATGGTGCATGATGGTTGTGGTCACTGAATGTATCTTTTTTGTGTGTTTGGGTGCAGAGCATCCGAGGGTAAGACGGTTGAGGTGCCATATAAAGGCCCAGTGGAGGACACCGTGAGAGACGTGCTGGGAGGTGTTCGCTCCACTTGTACCTACGTAGGAGCCGCTAAACTGAAAGAGCTGAGTCGCCGTACCACCTTCATTAGAGTGACTCAGCAGCTTAACACTGTGTTTGGTACTGATAACTAGACCACTACTGTTGCAGGTGACCGCTGGGCTGATCTGAGAACAGTCCAGTCTCAAGATGTAAACAGGTCCTTAATGAGCAAAATAGCCATGCAGTGGGTAATATATTTTATATAAATATATTTTATATTCTTTCTCTAGTAATAATCTGATACAATGAAACATGCGTTTAACTCATACACAGCACACACCAGCGCAAACCGCGCACATTTTCCTGACAGTGTTTTGTTTTCGGCCAGTTCATGAGGAGTTTTAAAAATTTCGTAAATGTTCAGAATGTAACGAAATGGCATCATCTGTATTAATTTTCTTGCCCATGTCTTCTGTCTCTCACTTAATGGTTTGGACTGCACTAATGAAGCGATATAGAGTGTACACTTCTGACATTGAGGACCAGTTCTAATATTCCAGCCTTCACTGCCGTTAATTCATTCACACTGTATGTATTTGTCTTAATATTTCAAATATTGTTACTGAGCCTTATTTCTTTTATGCATTTTAGGAATTATTTTAGTTTTCAATTTTATTTATATTTTTAAAATCGGCACTCATTGTATTGGACCAAATGCAGAAAGCACTTCCGCTGTGTTTGCCATTCCACATCACTCTTCATTTCAGTATAACTGTCTTAGTAAAGTCCTCTATGCACCGATGAATAAAGGAGACAGCTGTTGGTAACGGTTTGATCCTGTAAGCAGTTTATGTAAAAGTGTTCTGGTTGTGCTGGACAGTATAGAGGAAATGTATATGCATGCTGGTATGAGACACTGGACACATTCATTCCGTTACACAATTCAAGAGTGTTTTGAACAACCCTACCTTTCAGTTTTACATGGAGTATCTGCAGTCTCCATAATCCTTAGTCAGGATTGTATTGTAGACTGTGTTCAGTGATTGATGTGCATCTTGATGATGTATACTCTGTTTCTGACACATGCTGCTTGTAATGAATGTCATATAACTGAAAAGGTAATGTCCATTTGGCAGTTAAAATGTTTTTCTTACGCAATTGGCTGCAAGTTTCATTTTTTATATAAGTGATTCTCATAAAAACATTTTACACCTTTTATTTGTGTGTGTGGCTGATATACTTGTGGGAGGTTCTACATACTGAGTTTCCCTTCAGTCTTTCTGATTCTGGCTGTGAAATAGTTCACAAATGTTCCATGTGTTGAATATAAAGCTAATTAAAAAATGTTATTATGAATCATTTTATCTGTGTTGAATTTGTTCTTTCATTGATGTTTCTTATGTTCAAATTACAGATGTGTAAAGACAGATGAGCGCTTGATTTAGACTAGAATGCAAAAACTACAGCCTGTGTTTTCAGATTGTCATTGGGTGGAGCAGAACACAAAGAAAATGAATAAATTTAAGGCAAAAGAGAAAAAGCTTAGGTTAACTGAGGGTGACGTGCAACCAAAAATCATAAAGGCCACAAGATCAAAAGTTATCAATATTTTGTTTCCCACATTGAAATCCTTCATTAGATGTACAAGACTCAACATGATGCTCATTTAAGGGGCCACACCTGTTCTTAATCTTAGTGAGGTATTAAATTGTTTTGATTCCTTAAAGAAGGATCATGTTGAGTTGTGTATTTCTGATGAAGGCGTTGAAGGTGGGAAATAAAATATTGTTAACCTAATAAAGTGTTTTTTTCAGGTATAGTGTAGAATGTGTTGCACCTTTTCTTGATAAACCTTCACAAGTTCAGACCATATCTGAATGCACAGCAGGTAATAACATATACTGGGCAAAAATGGGCCAGACCTCAAATGTAATGTGTTTTACTGATTTACCTTATCATAAACCCTATTTGGTCTCACAAAAAAGAAAAACTAGCTTGGAAATGTTTTTCAAAGCAAATCAGTAGAAAAATACTGACTACTCTTTCTGTAAAGCATTCATTCATTCATTCATTTTCTAAGCCGCTTCTACCTCAGGGTCACGGGGGGTGCTGGAGCCTATCCCAGCAGTCGTCGGGCGGAAGACAGGATACACCCTGGACAGGTCACCAGTCCATCGCAGGGCAGCTTTCCGCAAAGCATTTTTTTAAAGAAAGCAAAGGGTAAGATATCCCATATTACGTTACTTTATCCATTTGTTTATTATTATCCATTAAAAGCTTTAATGCTTTGCCATTTTGAGTTGGGCTCTTTTTTTTTTTTTTTGCTCAGGCGTGTACAGTTAGGTGAAACCTAGACAAAACAGTGGTAGTGTTGTTCAGATCAATTACATGCAGATGGTATTTGTATACAGTAGATGTAAATCTTCTTGTAGAAATAGTGATGGATAGTTATTGAAACACTGCTGCAGGGGTCAGCACACCTCCAAAGTGGTGGGACAACACAACTTGGTTCTGGTGGCTGATATATTTCTTTACACTGTCTGCAGTACGAAATCAAAACATACTCTGTAGTTTAATTTCTGCCAGAAAGACTCAGGAGGCAAAAGTGAAGGAAGACATTTGATGATCTCGATGGGATTTCAGAAGTTGAAAGATAACAATTCAGTAAAACTTAAAGGGTCTTTGGTGCAGGTCCTGTCCTTGGTTCAGGTGTAGAAGTGTCAAGAAAGATAATTGTTACATAGAACCTTATGTTTCCTCCATGTATTTTACCATGTAAGTAATTTATTTATGTTTTTAAATCTGCACTTGCTGGAACAGATTCATCAACGTAGTGGTAACAGCGCTAAGCCATGCAAAATACACAACACAGTAGAAAAGCTATTATAAAGTCACCTATTCATAAAGTCTTTTAATGCTGCAGTGTTTTCACCAGTGTACTAGGCAAGAGCAAATCAAAGCTAATATATTAATGAGGTAGTCGTGGGCTGGAAGTTAGGGAACCAGCCCTGTGACCGGAAGGTTGAAGGTTTGATCCCCTTGACTGACAGTCCTATGACTGGAGTGCCATTGAACAAGGCACCTAACCCACAAATGCTCCCCAGGTGCCGTGGATAGGGCTGCTGACTGCCAGTAAGTGTGCTCACTGCCCCCTAGTGTGCATGTATGAGGGTGTTTCACTGTACAGATGGGTTAAATGCAGAGGTCTAATTTCACAGTGACAAATGGTTCAGTCTTTTTCTTCATATCCATTAAAGACATGTGCTGGTGAAGCTCCGGTTTGGCTGCCAAAATGGATACAAAAAAAGAAACAAAAACAGAGAAAACCAATAATTTTAAAGAAAACATGGTGACACAGGAAAAAACTGGAACATATAAATGCCACAGAAAGTGTAATATGAACTGTTAAATGAAATGTGAAAGAAAAGCGGAGTCTTAGCACTCAATGTTTAACTCAAACTTAAAAAACAAAGTATCTTTATCAGAAAATGCTGTTGATATTAGAAAAAATGGTGTATAAAAATCTAATTATTGCATCTTACAACTCAACTTTTAATTATAGGAATATTATTTTAGTATTTAGAATTTTTATTTTAGTATGTGAGGTTTTATTTCTCATTAACATGCAGCATTTTTTTCCCACAATTAAAAATTAAATTGACATGCTGAAATTATGATCTCCTGTTTTATCAGAATTTTCATTTGTACAATTCCATTATAGTAAATTTTAAATGTTGACTGGTTATTAAGTTTAGTTTTTACTTATTGTTGCTACTAAAATGTCATTTTCACATGAAGCAAATTACTCTTCACTTATGTGGATGACAGGCTAAACCTGCTTTCCACAATCAGGAGGGGTTCACCAAACATGAAATTCGCTCCTTGTGTACTAGTGGGGTCAGAAGGTTTGGCATGATGCTCAAAGTATCTTTTATAACCCTGTGTTAAGTCCAGGGGATTGGGGTCGCAAACATGAGAAAGGTGTGGTGAAAGAAGAGAAGCGATTTATACACAAGAGACTTTAAGCTAGAATTCCACCACATATATTCTACAACATATGCAAGATGGACTCTTTCAGTAACAGTAACAAGCCTTTTTAGAAACCAGAAAAAACAGCGATGTGACCTCCCACAGAATACCCCGGGGAACACAGTCGAATGCCTTCTCCAGATCCACAAAGCACATGTTTACTGGTTGGGCAAACTCCCATGAACCCTCCAGAATCCTGGAGAGGGTGAAGAGTTGGTCCAGTGTTCCACGACCAGGCCGGACTCTCTTCTCCAGTACCCCTGCATAGACCTTACCAGGGAGGCTGAGGAGTGTGATTCCCCTGTAGTTGGAACACACCCTCCGGTCCCCTTTTTTAAAAACAGGCACCACCACCCCAGTCTGCCAATCCAGTGGCACCGCCCCCGATGTCTAAGCAATGTTGAAAAGGCGTGTCAGCCAAGACAGCCCCACAACATCCAGAGCCTTGAGGAACTCAGGGCGGATCTCATCTACCCCTGGAGCCTTGCCACCAAGGAGCTTCTTAACTACCTTAGCGACTTCGGCCTCAGTAATGGACAAGCCTATTCCCATGTCCCCAGACTCTGCCTCCTCACTGGAGAACGTGTCGGTGGGATTGAGAAGGTCCTCAAAATATTCCTTCCACCGCCCAATGACGTCTTCAGTCGAAGTCAGCAGCACACCATCTCCACTATATACAGTGCTAGTGGCACACTGCTTTCCCCTTCTGAGTCGCCTGACGGTTTGCCAGAATCTTTTCGGAGCTGACTTAAAGTCACTTTCCAAGGCCTCACCAAACTCCTCCCATACACAGGTTTTTGCCTTGGCGACGACTGAAGCCGCAGATTGCTTGTCCTGTCGATACCTGCCAGCTGCCTCTGGTGTCCCACAGGCCAACCATGCCCGGTAGGACTCCTTCTTCAGCTTGACGGCATCTCTCACCTGGGGTGTCCACCACCGGGTTCGAGGATTACCGCCCTGACAGGCACCAACTACCTTACGGCCACAGCTACAGTCAGCCACTTCAACAATGGAGGAACGGAACATGGCCCATTCTGAGTCAATGTCCCACACCTCCCCTGATATCTGGTCAAAGTTCTGACGGAGATGTGAGTTGAAGATCAATCTGACAGGTTCTTCTGCCAGACGTTCCCAGCAAACCCTCACTATACGTTTGGGCCTGCCTGGTCTGACCGGCATCTTCCCCCACCACCTGATCCAACTCACCACCAGGTGGTGATCAGTTGACAGCTCAGCTCCTCTCTTTACCCGAGTGTCCAAAACACATGGCCGCAAGTCCGCTGACACGACTACAAAGTCAATCATTGAACTGTGGCCTAGGGTGTCCTGGTGCCATGTGCACTTATGGACATCCTTGTGTTCAAACATGGTGTTCGTGATGGACAAACTGTGGTTTGCGCAGAAGTCCAAAAACTGAACACCACTCGGGTTCAGATCAGAGAGGCCATTCCTCCCAATCACACCCCTCCAGGTCTCACTGTCATTGCCCACATGAGCGTTAAAGTCCCCCAGTAGGACAATAGAGTCTCCAGGACGAGCACCTTCAAGCACCCTGCCCAAGGACTCTAAGAAGGTTGGGTACTCTGAACTGCTGTTCGGTGCATAAGCACAGACAGCAGTCAGGACCCGTTCCCCAACCCGAAGGCGTAGGGAAGCTACCCTCTCGTCCACCGGAGAAAACCCCAACATACAGGCACCGAGTCGAGGGGCTATGAGAAAGCCCACACCTGCCCGCCGCCTCTCACCATGGGCAACTCCAGAAAAGAATAAAGTCCAGCCCCTCTCAAGGAGATTGGACCCAGAGCCCAAGCTGTGTGTTGAGGTGAGCCCGACTATATCTAGCCGGTATCTCTCAACCTTGCGCACCAACTCAGGCTCCTTCCCCGCCAGTGAGGTAACGTTCCAAGTTCCAAAAGCCAGTTTCAGCAACCGAGGATCAGAACGCCAAGGCCCACGCCTTCGGACACTGCCCGATCCACAAAGCACCAAACCCCTACTACTGCCCCTCCCATTGGTGGTGGGTCGACGGGAGGGGGGACTCATGTAACTCCTTCGGGCTGGGCCCGGCCTGGCGAGCCCCTGCCCCAGGCCTGGCTCCAGGGTGGGGCCCCAGTAACCCTTTCAGAGCTTCAAATGGAAAAAGTGTATTCAAGTGAGGAGAACTGCTTTTACCCTTTTAAATTGATACTGATCTTGATATTGTCCAAGGCTTGAGAAACTTTTTGGAGTGAAATGTGCAGAGCTGAGGTTGGTGTCCTATTCACCAGTTTCTTTTAATAATTTTCGGTTACACCTTAAATGGTGCTGCACACTCCTTATTTAACTTTGCCAATGTAAATACAGTTTTCCATTCTTTTTTCTGTTATCAGAAATACACAGAAAGAGGGTGACAGATGATAATTTAAGCTCAGCTTGTAAATCTTTTTGGAATTAAAAATTGTTAATAAACAGAGATTTTGGAGGCTGTTTATTATAAATGTTGTTGAACTGTATTTTAATGAACCAATATAAAACATTGCTTTATTATTTGTGTTTACAGAGCTTGTAAAGAAAGCCCCGCTGGTGACATCTTGTATAAATAAGTTGTGGCCACGACTTAGTAAGACGTGGGAATTAGATGATTAGGTGGTGGCCACAACTTAGTAAAGTGTAGGAACAAGATCCTAATGCGTGTCCACGACTTAGTAAGCTGTGATCTCATTCCCATACCTTACTAAGTCATGACCATGCATTAGGACCTCGTTCCCATGCGTTAATAAGGCGTGGCCACGCATTATTTTTATCTATGCAGAATGTCACCAGTGGGTCTCCGTACAGAACACACATGAAACAGTAAATGTGTTTAACACAAGAAACCGGTGTCGTTTGTCATGTTAATGTAGATCATTTAGAAACATGGACCCTCAGAGGGCCAGATTCATAAAATGCACTGTCAGATTTATTGTGAGTTTAAGAACAAATAGTGTGGTGGTAGGACTTTTTTCATGTGGATTACTGGTGTGTTTTACTGCTTGTATGATGATTGCTCCAGCAAAGACTGTTATGTTATGACACGCACTGCAAATATAGATTCAAGATGAGCAGTAGCAGATCCTTCAACAATTTACACATAGATAACCACAACAGCATTTTAACAATCTTCCACAAAATGTTTCCCACACCTTCAATTAAATGTAAACAGCTGAGTGATTCATTAGTTTTGTTGCAAAATGTCTTATTTTTTGTTTCTCTCAGTGGATGTGACTCTGGATGCTGATACAGCCTACCCCTTTCTCATCCTGAGTAATGATGGAAAACAAGTGAGATGTGGAGACACAGAACAAAAGCTTCCTAAAAGCCCAGAGAGATTTGATAAATGTCCCAATGTTCTGGGAAAGGAGGAATTCTCCTCAGGAACATTTTACTATGAGGTACAGGTCAGTGGGAAGACTAAGTGGATAATTAGGAGTGGCCAGAGAGTCCATTCACAGAAATGGGGAGATTAAATTGAACCCACAGAATGGATTCTGGACTGTGTGGTTGAGGAAGGACAATGAGTATAGAGCTCTTGCCGGTCCCTCATCCATCCTCTCAGTGAAAGAGAAGCCCCAGAAGGTGGGGCTGTTTGTGGATTATGAGGAGGGTCTGGTCTCCTTTTATGATGTGGAGTCCAGATCTCATATCTACTCTTTCACTGGTCAGTCATTTACTGAGAAACTCTATCCATTCTTCAGCCCCTGTGATATTGATGGAGGTAAAAATTAGCACCACTGATCATCTCAGTTGTCAATCACAATGCATGAATATCTGTTCTTCTTAGTATTATATATTTACACAGATCAGGCATAACATTATGACCACCTCCTTGTTTCTTCACTCATTGTCCATTTTATCAGTTCCACTTACTCTATAGGTGAACTTTGTAGTTCTACAGTTACAGACTGTAGTCCATCTGTTTCTCTGATACTTTGTTAGCCCCTTTTTACCCTGTTCTTCAGTGGTCAGGAGGCCCATAGACCCTCACAGAGCAGGTACTATTTGGGTGGTGGATCATTCTCAGCACTGCAGTAACACTGACATGGTGGTAGTGTATTAGTGTGTGTTGCGCTGGTCTGAATGGATCAGACACAGTGGTGCTGCTGGAGTTTTTAAACACCTTAGTGTCACCGCTGGACTGAGAATAGTCCACCAACCGAAAATATCTAACCAACAGCGTCCTGTGGGCAGCATCCTATGACCATTGATGAAGCACTAGAGGATGACTAACACAAACTGTGCAGAAGCAGATGAGCTATCGTCCCTGACTTTATATCTACAAGGTGGATTGACAAGGTAGGAGTGTCTGATAGAGTGGACAGTGAGTGGACACAGTGTTTAAAACTTCAGCAGTACTACTGATCCACTCATACCAGCACATCACACACTAACACACACCACCACATCAGTGTTACTGCAGTGCTGAGAATGATCCACCAACCAAATAGTACCTGCTCTGCGGGGCTGTGATCAGTGTCTGGGCTGCTATGGAATCTGTGCTGCTGATCAGAGATTTGAAAGATTTCTATCTGTACAAATGATGAATTATAAACATTTCACTGCTTGTCCTGTTACACTGTACTATGGGAGATATTGATGACAGTAGATTAACATGATTTGGATTGTGTAACTGAGTATTTTACATGAACTAGACTTTATCAATTGGCAGTCTTTAACGAGAATTATTTATTCCTTTTCAAAGACATCGATGATGAAGTGTTCATGGATAACAAAGACGGTGTGGGGAACTATTCACACAATCTGTGTAGCAAGTATAAAAATGTAACTTTTTAAACATTTGGCCATAAGGAACATAAAATATAGAAGTTCGGGAATTACATTGAAATTCACTGCTACAATAACATTAACCACAAATTGTGAGTATTACATAGAGGAACAGTTCAATAATAAAGTGAATATGGAAAGTGCTTTATCACTGCAACAGTTTAAGTCTTTATTGTAATTTACCAAAAACCAAGGATTATTTAAGTAAATTTAGTCAATTTAAAGTCATTGCTGTGAAACTTGGCTTGTTGGACTGGATGGATATGAGCTGTTTACAGTCAATAGGAACAATAAAATAGGAAGAGGCTATGACAAGTTGTTTAGGCCAAAATTCTAAGTAACCTCTCACACTCACTATCAAACCTCTCACACTCACCATCAAACCTATCAAACTCACTATCAAACACTCTCACATTCACTATCAAACTCTCTCACCACACCATCAAACATCTCACACTCACCATCAAACATTTACACTCACCATCAAACGCTCTCACACTCACCATCAAACGTCTCACACTCGCCATCAAACATTTACACTCACCATCAAACGCTCTCACACTCACCATCAAACGCTCTCACACTCACCATCAAACGTCTCACACTCGCCATCAAGTGTGAGAGGGTTTGATAGTGAGTGTGAGAGGTTTGATTTTGAGTGTGAGAGATTTGATGGCGAGTGTAAATGTTTGATGGCGAGTGTGAGACGTTTGATGGTGAGTGTGAGAGATTTGATGGTGAGTGTGAGAGGTTAGTTAGGATTTTGGCCTAAACAGCCTTTCATAGTGGGAGGGAGGGAAGAAGGGAGGGAGTGACCAGTTAAACCGGTTTTCCTACTTCTACAGAAAATGAAAGGACTCCTGGCTAGACTTTCAGAACAGAACTCGAAGCCTAACGAGAGAGATTTTCTCACTTTTAAAGTTCAATATGTAAAGCTTGAGTGTGGTAAATGACAACAGAACTTTCAAAATTGTAAAATAGTGTTTATTACTCTGTGGCAATGAGAAGAAACTGTTCTTCAAGGATGAAGTTTCTCTGTGTGACACTGATTTTCTTTGTCTTCATGGATTCTCAATCAGGTATATTCAAAGTGTGCATGCTTACTTTGGGAATTTCTTACTGCACATTCATAAACAAACAACAATTAACAGAATTTACAGTACTAGCTTTTGTTTATTTTATTTTAGGGACAGCTGGAACCATCACAATAACCACAATCATTATTTTTATTGTCTTTGTGGTTGTCTTTTGCATCTCATTTGGCTGATTAGCTATCATGCTTGGTAATTATAGCTAGCTTAACTCAGTAGCTGACATGAAAAGACTGAACTGATATATTCTGTATGGAGACACTGACACAAATGTCTGCAATTACACAGAATCATGTGTAGAATAATGCAAAGCTTATATTTTTCTGCTAAGGGTGAAACTATGAGAAACACTTATTCTATAAGGGTAGCATCAGAGGTGTGGACTGGAGCCATTTTGACTTAGGACCTGATTCAAGACTCGAGTGTCAAGACTTGACACTGACTTGTTACTTAGTGACTTGTTTCCACCTCTGGCTGGCATAAATAATAATAGTGGTGGTTTTATCTTCTAAGTAAGAATTTGAAAAATAGCAAATTATACATTAACATACCATTCTCATTTACATTGTGGTGAACTTGTTGGTCATGTAACAGTGTTTGGTGACTTTATCTTCACCTGGAAGAGCAAAGAAGTTGATAAATTGTCATTGACTTTAGCTAGAATGTTAGCAGACACAGAGGAGCACATCCTGGTCTTGGCCCTTTGGTGCCGGACCGATGATCAACAGAAAAAGGACACTTCATATTTTCTGGTACAGTTCTGGTACTTTGGGCAGTAGAACAATGCTTTATATGTTGTGCATATATATATATATATATATATATATATATATATATATATATATATATATATATAAAGCCTTACTAAACATAAAACTAAATATGTTTCTCGGTGAAATGAAAGTTATGACTTTCAGTTGTTTAGCTGACTAATAACCTTCTTAAAGTTAAAAATGTACTGGTTTGTTTGTTTCACAATACAGAGTGTTTGAAGGTGGTTGGTCCAGCTGCTCCTCTTCTTGCTGTAGCTGGTGAAGATCTGGTTCTGCCCTGCTCTATCCAACCCAACACCAGTGCTTTAGATATGAGAGTAGAGTGGTTCAGAGTAGATGTAACAGACTCATTAGTCCATCTTTATAAAGACCAAGAAGACAAAAATGAAGGACAGATTTTAAGCTACAGGGGAAGAACAGCACTGTCGAAAGAGGAGCTGCAAAAAGGCAATGCTTCTCTCAAACTCTCAGCAGTCCGAGCCTCAGATGAGGGAGCTTACAAATGTCTTGTTGAGGCCAAATCCTGGTATGATGACATTACTGTTAATGTCATTGTTGAGGGTAAGAGACATTTACTTGGTTGATTTTCACTGAAAGTTCAGCAATGCCACATATTTTTGCTGCTGTATCCATTATTGTTTTTTACCTTCAGTATGGATGTGGTAGATGTTTAAACCCTACAAAGAGAAAATCTAGTGTTCCTATGACATACATGATACCTTTATAAGCCCTGAATGGCACCTGAAAAATATATTTTTGTTCTAGCTGATATGTACCAGCCTTTATTCCAAAATGACACAATTTGATAGCTTTGGAGACAACGGCAATCTCTAAAGATGACTATCAAGTTTTCTTTACTTTATCTTTTAGTTTACTTGCACATTGCTTTCATATCCTCAAAACATCATACATACTGAGGCAAAGCAGGAGCTTAAACATTTCTGTAGTGCAAAGAAAAATATAAAAGTATAAAAAAGGTATAAAATGACAGTAATGCTTTATGACACATTATGTCAACTATAACATGGAATATGTATGAATGTGTATGTGTACTGGTTATGTCGTGTTCTGAAGATGTCATTTTGTCAGCATAAAAAGTTAGCTAGTGATAATTCTTTTGATGATCCCTGCAGTTCTGGGAACTCACCCGGTGATCACTATAGAGGGTTATGACAACTTAGGAGGGATCAATCTAGTGTGTGAATCTAGAGGCTGGAATCCTAAACCTGAGGTTTGGTGGCTGGACAGAGAAGGGGTCACTTTGACTGCTGAAGATACAGAGACACACAGAGACACTGAGGGCTTCCAAGTGAAACACAGCATCACTGTTTACGATAGTGGCTCCAACAGATTCTACTGCAGACTTCAACAAAAGCATCACATGACGGAGAGAGACATTATCATCTCGGGTAAATGTGAATTTCAACATTTCTTTACAGTTTTGGTCATAATTGACTGTACATGCTCATGACCCCAGACAATCGCTTGATAATTTTGTGCAACAGATCCTGTACAGATTAAACACATTTTTAGTTCAGTTACAGTTTCTTTCAGTTTTCAAGCAGTAGGAAATAATCACAGATACTTATTTGTTATTTGGGTATCTGTGTAAACATATTCCTCTTTACTATATTTAAATATTAAATAATATGTAATATTAAATGATGTGTAATGTACATGTATGTATTATAAACATCCTTACCCATGAAGAAGGACAACTGCTATGTTGTCTAATTTCATCACATTTCTATTTCAGGCAAGGTCTTTCATGCATGGAAGTTTGCTGTCTTCAGTATTTCAGTTTTAGCAGTCATCTTTGCTGTTGTCTTCACTGTAACTATCACCTGTGTTTGTCAAAAGAAAGGTATTATTTTTAATTAATCTTAAAAAGCTTAAAGCTGTATTGAATATGTATTTAATATATTACTTAATATGTAATTTGGGGCTTAAGAGAAATTATATATTTTGAGGATACTTCTAAGGAAAATACTGGGAAGTTGCTGAAAGCGACTTGCAGCAGAATATTTTTGTTATATCAGCTGTGCTGCCCTTAAAGTTTCTGTTTGAAAATATTTGACACGTTTAGTGAGCAGAATAAGGAAGTAGTTTTAATGTTTGTCTAATGTTTGATTTAATGATTGGTATATACTCTTGACTACAGATGTTGTAGACTTTATAAGTTGACTACTTAGTTGTAGTCTATATAAACTGTGCAGAACTCTGACAGAATTAGAGGATTCATAGTTAACCTGGTACTAAAAAATCTGAGTTTATATGTCTAATTATATGCTTTAGCACTGTAAATTAAATATGTTTTATTCATTATATTGTACATAGTGTTGTAATGTCTTCATTAATAATTACTAGTTTATCTGTTTTAGCAATTCAGAAGAGATTGGAAGAGCAAGGTAAAAATAATTTTCAACAAAAATTCAAAAATTCTTTGGCATAAACTCTGACATTTAGTACATTAGATGGACTAGGTCAGAGGTGCCCCTTCTGGTCCTGGAGATCTACCAATCTGCAGAGGTTAGGCTCTAACCCTAATCTAACACACCTGATCCAGGCAATGAAGACCTTCAGGGGCATCTGAATATTACAACCAGATGTTTTGGATCTGAACTTTTTAGGGTTGTAGATCTCCAGGATCAGGATTAAACACACTGGCATTAGATACATTTTACGTCTTGAGATTTCATTTCATGCACATTTTTGTAGTGTCTCATTGTGTTGCCCTTATTTTTATTGTCCCTTTTCAGAGATTCTAAGCAAGAAACTACAAAATGGTACATATATATTTTTGTCTTCTATCTAGACGACATTATTATTATTATAAACCTCTCTTTCTTAGAGTTCTGGGAGTTTTTAGGTTCTGAGGGTAAAGGGTGGTAGATTTGCACCAGTAGTCAAGGATTTACATGAAATAGACCCTTAAATTGTGTTTTTATGTACTTGATTCTTGATTCAAGAAACTAATCAGTGGATAATTCAGCAAATATATATTTTTTAACATATATACTGAATAAAGTTATTAGAGTAGATTTCACAACTGTGATTTGTTTTCTACCATCAGTTCACTTATTTGAATCAATTATTTATGTTTCCAGATTTTGAAAAGGAGAGACAGTATGCAGGTGAGGACTTCTGACTTTTTGTCTTTTTGAAATCAGGACGTCTGTGATGAAGACATTTCTGTCTCGAGAGATGGATATAAGTTGGAAAAATAGTTCTTAAATGCAAACCTGGATTCTCCACAGTTTTGTTTTGTTGGTTATTTGTTAAGCTGTTTTGATGTTTCTTAAGAATAATGCAGCGCATAGATAACACAGTGTTTCTTTCTAAATGACAAAGAGGCACAATATATATGAGCCAAAGCCAAAATAACAAGGATAATAGCCCAAACAAATAAACTCAAGATACATGAATGAATAATACAGTCCAAAATCCACTAAAACCATAAATTAAGTTTAAATTGACAAACTTTAAAAAGAGTGCAAACAAGGAAGAAAAGGAAATGGCTACAAAGTACACAATCACTGATAGGAGCTCCTAGAAGAGGGTGTGACATACCTTTTGTACTTTTTTGTACAACCCCAATTCCAGTGAAGTTGGGATGTTGTCTAAAACATAAATAAAAACAGAATATGATGATTTGCAAATCCTTTTCCACCTATATTCAATTGAATACACTACAAAGACAAGATATTTAATGTTCAAACAGATAAACTTTATTGTTTTTTGCAAATATTCACTCATTTTGAATTTGATACCTGCAACATGTTCCAAAGAAGTTGGGACAGGGCCAACAAAAGACACATGGGCTCAGGAACACTTCAGAAAACCGTTGTCAGTGAACACAGTACGTCACTCCATCTGCAGGGACGTCCTGCTTATTTCAGCAAGACAATGCCAAGCCACATTCTGTACGTGGTACAACAGCGTGGCTTCGTAGTAAAAGAGTGCAGGTACTAGACTGGCCTGCCTGCAGTCCAGACCTGTCTGCCATTAAAAATGTGTGGCGCATTATGAATCTCAAAATACGACAACGGAGACCCCGGACTGTTGAGCAACTGAAGTTGTACATCAAGAAGAATGGGAAAGAATTCCACCTACAAAGCTTCAACAATTAGTTTCCTCAGTTCCCAAACGCTTATTGAGTGTCGTTAAAAGGAAAGGTGATGTAACACAGTGGTAAACATGCCCCTGTCCCAACTTCTTTCGAACGTGTTGCAGACATCAAATTCAAAATGAGTGAATATTTGCAAAAAACAATAACGTTTATCTGTTTGAACACTAAATATCTTGTTTTTGTAGTGTATTCCATTGAATATAGGTTGAAAAGGATTTGCAAATCATCGTATTCTGTTTTTATTTATGTTTTACACAACATCCCAACTTCATTGGAATTGGGGTTGTAGATTTCAGTTTAGAGTTTCCATTATAATACTATATTTTATAATATATAATCATAAAGAGGTTTCAATATAATACTGTAAGAATCTAGAGCACATTTATTATGTTACATGCTTTCAAAAGACATTGTAAATATGGCTATAAGTATTTATAAAATTGCATCACGCATCATATTTTTAGTATGCATTTTAAATTGTTCAAATGATGTTATAATTAATATTTATAACATGCTATATTGTCAGTGCCAAAGAAACAAACCTATCGTCATAAACTCATGCCATGATTTCTTTGAGCAACTTATGAATTCTGATATTTTAACACTTTTATAAGAACTTGTAGGTTGTACCTGAGAGCTGTAAGTGAAATGTGTTTTAGACTTTTAGAATAAGAAAGCTTGCTTATTTATTTATTTATTTATATTGTTGTTAATTATAATGATTAAACTAGCATAATATGACTTGTTATATGCTAACAATTCATAGCGGGTACCTATGTGTAATGCATTTTTATAAACATTTATTACCATGTTTGTAATGCCTTATGAATTGATTATAGCTTGTCATGAATGTTTTTATAGGTTTTTTTAGACGTAACATTAATGGAAAGTGTTACTAGAAAAATATTTTAATCTGTTAATGTAGTTCTTAACCTCACTTTCAGTTAGTGTGAATAGTTGGATTTAGACCTCTAAGCAAAAGCCTTTTGACCCCAAATAAAAAAGTAAACCCAAGTTAAAAAGGCATTCAGTCTAAAAAATACATTTTAGGAATAGTTAAAAGTAAAAGGCATGTTTGGGACTTTTATTAGCTCACAATTCTGTGGTGCATAGCATGGAGCTGTTTTATAGTTTTATAGCCAAGTCAAAAAGAAACGGACTATAATTATAATGGTTACTGACATTATTTAAGTGATTCTTTTGATATTAACAGTTCTATTTTGTCTGTTTTCAGAAATCCAGAGGCAGAGGGTAGAAGACGGTAAATTTCTTTTCAAGCCCTACACGTAAAGTCTTTTTTTTTTTTAGATTTTCATCTCTAAAAATGCTGCAGCGAGTGAGTACCCTGCTGAAAATAATCATAGTAACCATTAAATATTAATATTCGTTCCTGGTTATCATCCAGTAGCCACTAGTGTTCTCTTGTGTTTTCCTGATTAGCTAATACAGTGACCACTAATTACAGGTTTAATGCATTACTTCATTATCTTAAGACTTATGTACAGTCACTACAACCTCTTGCTAAATATTTTGGAATAGTTTTGCTCAAGTGTTAATCACAGCTGGAAATCCTGCAGTTTAATCAGATCATCACTGAACCTAGCATAGTTTTCAGTTCATCTGTATAATTACATACATACATAAGGTATTTAACTTAATTTTGTCTGGCATATCTGCCACTGTATATTGATTAAACTCATTTCTGTCCTCAGAGTTTGAAAAGAAAATGAAGCATGCAGGTAAAAATGGCTTTTTTTTCTTTTTGTTTTTGTACTGATTAATCACTCAAGCAGCACGCACAGAAAACATCTACAATAGATGGGTAACCTCCATAAACAGGTCAAAGGCACAATGCCCAGCATGATGAAGAGGCAGACATATGGCTTTAGTTTTACTGAAACAGATCCTGATAAGCTCAGATGTTGAGGTGCAGGGAAGTGTTAAGCAGGTGTATCAGCACTGAGAGGACCTAGCGAACAGGATAAGGAAAAGAGGAGAATGGTAAGAGGGTTATGGTGAAGATGGTAATTTAAGAAAAGAAATGCATCCTTGAGTAGTCCAACTGGCCAGCATGTTAACAGAGACACAACGGTGTCAATTTTGAATGAATAAGAAAGTGCCACCAAGTGCAGAGTCCACAGTCAAAGTACAGAGTTAGAGAGCACTGAAGTAAAACCTCCAGTACTTAGATTACACGCCATTATTCTTCTCAGGCAGGGCTAGTCATCCTTCTGGTGATTTGAGCAGAGGGAGGGTAAGTGGCTTGTCTGGGCATGCAGACATCTAAACCTGGGGAAAGCAGCTGGAAGCTGGGGTGGTGGACATGGCTAAAGTATGGCGATAAGATCTTTCACAGCAGTTCCAAAGTCCTGAAGCCTGATCTGAACCAGCCTGGACTAAATCCAATCTAAATGGAGGTGCCTTCTGCTTTTCAAGAGTAATCAGCTGCATCCATAAGTGTTGGTGAAGTCTGCTGTAGTGAATGGTTTAAAGATGTAAGATGAATGCCCAGGAATATTTACTAGACAGATGCAAAGTCAAAAATCATCCAGGCTACTGCAAACAGGCTACAGTAGACATTTCAAAAACTTAAAATACAATAAACAAGTTGAGACATAGATCTGGCAGACAGGATGATGTAGGATAGGAAAACTCGAAAAACTAATCACAGACAGGAAGTCTAAACATTGTTTAAGGCAGATCTGTCTAACTGAGAGCTTATATGCTCCAGCTAAAATGATCTCAACGGGGATCCAGGCAGTGGTCCTAAGTCCTTTAATGAGTAGGTGTGTCCAAAAAAATGAGTTACTGAATGCATTTGTATTTCAGTCATCCTAAATCAATGGCTTCACATGGATATCTGTCTTTCAGTGAATGTGACTCTGGATGCTGATACTGCAAGCCCAAAACTCATCCTGTCTGGTGATGGAAAACAAGTAACACATGGAGACACAAAACAGGATCTTCCTGACACCCCAGAAAGGTTTGACCATTGTCCCTGTGTCCTGGGAAAGGAGGGATTCTCCTCAGGAAAAATTTACTATGAGGTGCAGGTCAGTGGGAAGACTAAATGGGATTTAGGAGTTGCCAGAGAGTCCATTAACAGAAAGGGGAAGATTACACTGGACCCACAGAATGGATTCTGGGCTATTGTTCTGAGAAATGGGAATGAGTACAGTGCTTGTGTTGGTTCTTCCATCCTCCTCTCTCTGAGAGAGAGGCTCCAGAAGGTGGGGGTGTTTGTGGATTATGAGGAGGGTCTGGTCTCCTTTTATGATGTGGAGTCCAGATCTCATGTCTACTCTTTCATTGGTCAGTCTTTCAATGAGAAACTCTATCCATTCTTCAGCCCCTGTAATAACAAAAGAGGTCAAAACTCAGCTCCGCTTGTTATTTCTCCTGTTTCCGAATGAGGTTTTGTCTAAAAATCTTAGGATCCTTCACTGTAAGGTCACACTGAATGGAAGCACTCTGTCTGTGTGTGTGTAAGTGAAAGAGTTTTAATGTTTTAATCCTAAATAGTCTTCCATTCTTTTTTGTTCACACTCTTTCTGTGTAATCTGTACAATATTCCACAGTATTATTTCATTAATGTAACTTGCACTTGCAGCTATGGTGTCATATAAGAATACATGTGCAATGTGTTAAATTGACTAGACTAGAATGAGAATCACTGAATCACTCAGATTCAGACGAACATTTAACAATAGTCTTTTGAGTTACATTCTCAAATGCCATATCTAAAATATCCTCCTTTTAAGACATTTTTCAGTTTGCACCCTGAACAAATATTTCACATCATATTAATGACATTTAAACTCATTAGTAAGAACACATCTATCTATTACTCTAGATTTTTGTGAAGCTATTTTAAACCCATGGTGTGGCTTCAAATATTGCATGCAGAAATATCATAGGTTTGACAGTTATTCGGGAATATTATATAAAGGAGTTAAACATTAGTATTAAAAATGACCAAGAACTGAACAAAAGCCAAAAGGTTTAGTGCACAGCTTTAAAATTTTGCTTTAAAGCTTTTTTTTTCTTTTTTTACATGGAATGTCATTTTCTCAAGCATCAACAGTTCTATATGCTGATGAATGTATTATTATAAATGAATTTTGCTATTATGAATTTAAAAAAAATAATAAAAAGTATTTTTAAAAATCACAAAAAAATTAGTTAGATATATTTTTTGATTGGACACATTTCTGGATGTTTTTATATGATTATTTATATTTAATATCAGCATCATGTTTTTTTGTTTGTGTATTTCCATTAGCAAAAGATCCATGTATATATATATATATATATATATATATTTCCAGGTAAAGCCATTGTTAAGCTGGACTTAATATGGGTGAATATTGCACATGATAGAAGCACTTAAGTCTGAGTACAGACAGAAGTTCAGACAATAAACTCACTCAAGGATTCTTATTGGTTTAGCATGGTGGTCTTGCCTGGGCTGGCTCTGGTTGACCATCAGCTCATTTGATTAAAATTCATCCAGCAAGAGAGAGAAAACACAGCAGGGTGTGCGGCATTGTTTCATAGAAATGTACTGTGGTCTTTCACTCCAGTCTAGCATGTTATAATCAGTGCGCAAAATGTGTGTGCAGTTTGCAGTGTGCTGTGGTTTTTGGGGGCTCCATATTGGCTGGCTGTTAACTCACTCGCCATAGCAGCACTGATGCTAGCTTCAATGTCAATAAAATGTTTGGTTTACAGTTCCTCTTCTGAAAATGCTAATTTCTAATTTGATAATGTGCCTTTCCACACATTAACTGAGATCTCACGCATCTGCTCTGTTGGACAAACTAATGTGGTACAGCGCCACCCTGAGGCAGACCTTTTATACAAGGACCTCCCATATTTTTTTATTATCAGACATTCTGATAGATCAAGAGGTTAATTAGGAAGTCCTGGGCCCCCCTAGTGTCCCTAGTGTGCCAAAGGTATTTACTGAAAAAAAAGAAGCTGGACAATTCCACTCGTTTACATTTACATTTTTATCCATTTTTTCATTATTTTTATTAAGGACCGTGAACTTGAACTGAATCCATAAACAACAGCATTGCTAAAACATATTCAATGTAAATATTAATGAAAATGGAAAATATGTTAGATTGAAATTAAAATTGGAAATATTTATACCCACTGTCCTTAATCTGTATGTGCCTTATGTCACTTTATTGTTCATTTCAGACACCTTCTTATATTAATGTTTATTTATTTTTACAATTAGTGTTTAGTGTTTATTTAGTGTCTATTTAAAATTCACATATTTCGTGTTTACCATCTATTTAATGTTATTGCTACACCACTTGGTCTGAGAGTAAGGCAATTTCAAAGCTCTGTATGTCCTGTACATATTGTATCATTGACAATAAAGCTGACTTAAAGACTTAAAGAAATATAGAACAGGTTTAATAGCCTGTCAAAAGAGATATGCAAGGAAGATTTTACTGTGCAATCGAATCTGTCTATGTATCTCTTTGAAATTGTTCTAGGTACATCAGGAAAAACTTTCACACAACTCATGTCGGTAGGTTATAAAGGTCCAGAATCCTGTGTCCTGGGTGGGCACACATGGATGCAGGGTTTGACTAAATTATTATATACTGCTGTTGACGGAACCAAACCTTGTATCTCCAAAATGGCAATTTTACAGGAGAAGGAAAAAACCTACTTTACTCAATGGAACCAGATTTTTTCCCAAGTCATTTTGGGTAATTTATTCTGGTCCAATCATTGTGAAATTTACACACACCACAGTGGGTCACGGGTATTTTCGAATTATGTCAAAAACTGAAAAATGTCAAAAATGGAGATACAAGGTTTTCTTATGACAACAACTATATATAGTCACACTAATGGCATGTAAAAATAAAAAGGCATGTAAAATAAAATTTTTGTAAAATAAAAACATGAGTGTAATAATGTTGTACATAAGGAATATTAGAAGAATTAAGAAGAAACTAATGCAATCTCTTGACTTAGGAAACAATTGAAAGAGCTGATGTCAAATGGTGTAGTCACAATTATCAGGAGTTTTTGAAGAGGCGTTCTAAGACCAAATTTATCTCACGTTTTTAAAACCAGACTATAATCTCTCCCTCTCTCACTCATATGAACACACTAACAGGACGAGAAGGAAGACACGTGGGGCAGTAGGGGGAGCTATTGAGCTATTATACAGAAACGAAAGTGAACCTTCTCTTGTAGCTCTGGTCTGTTTACGTTTTGAACAAGTTCTGGGGAAGTGTGCACACTCAGGTAAGTGATAAGTCGAGAGAGCTGCTGTTGTTTCTGTGTATAGTGGTATTTAATCCAGGTAGGTGTGACAGGAGTTTACATAACTGCAAATCGCGTAACCTGGGTTCACACAGTGGGCAGCGAGAGGGAAGATTTATACAGACACAAACCTGTTTACAGTAATTTGCCGCGTTGTGTATCGCAATAATGTCCTATTTCATATCACATTCTGCCAATGGAACCCCTGCAGCTCAACGATGACATGGATTAAAACACAACTAAGTGAGCGCCAAATGTAGCCCTGAAAACCAGTCCGACGCCACTCTGATGCTTCTGCTCTTCACGCTTATCCTGGCACACGTTTTACTCATGCGCTTTACCCTCCAGTCGTGTGGTTTAGAGCTCCTTGGTGCTTGAGCACAACCCTCCAAACGACCTTCAGGTTCAACAGGAAAAGGTTTCTGACAGATTAATGCGGATAACGGGGGGTGGGGAGTGGGGGGCTTGCAGAGCCAGGAGAAAAGTGGCACAAGTTACACATAATCACGGCTTAGCTGCATGGCACGCTAACGCGTACTCCCGCGAGACAGTGCGCGAACAACAGGATGACGGCCTACAGATACAGCCCATCCATCCATCCATCCATCCATTTTCTGAGCCGCTTCTCTGTCAGGGTCGGGGGGGGGGTGCTGGAGCCTATCCCAGCAGTCTTTGGGCGGAAGGCCAGATACAGCCCATACATTGCAAATACTCCCGAAATGTCCTCTTCTCGCATAAAAATCCTACTTTTCATCCTAACGACCTGGAAGCAATAGAGGAATCGATCAGTACTACCATCAACTGATACTCACGAATCATGAATAAGAAGACGGGGAAAACAAAACCAAGATGAACCCAACTCCTACCGGCAAAGGACCGCGTCTACCCAGCTCACCGGAAGACCCAGAGCTTCAAACAAAAGCTGCGCTACACTTAGAGGTCAGGGACATCTTCAGTCCATCGACAACAAACCGAGCAGTCTCGATGCGAGAGTTTCACTCTGAAGTTCTCCACGAACAATTCCAAGCGCTGTGTGACAGCCTGGAGTTCAGCCAGCAACAAATCACTGAGCCGTCTAAAGAAATCAAAACCCTGCAGACCTCCGTTAGCAGCCTCGCATCCCACCCGTCAGCCGTAATGAAAGAAAATAAACAAATGAAGGAAACTCCCACCCGATACAGCTAAGATTGTTTTCTAATAAGCAACTCACTCAATCAAAATATCAAGCATACACAAATCCACCCCATTACAATGAGCGACCATGCCCCTGTTTCAGTCATCTGGGAAGAAAAACAACATAAACCAGTCCTTGGCGGCGTTTTAATACATCTTTGCTTAATGATGCTGCATTTTCAACCTACTTCAAAGGAGAACGGGCATCCTTCCTAGAAATAAATGACTCCCCAGAATTCCAATCTACAATATTATGGGAAACTGGAAAGGCAGTATTAAGGGGGAAAATAACATCATATTTCATGTATAAGAAAAAGAACATAGAAAAAGTAACATTAGAGCAAAAAAATAAAGAATTAGAAATTACAATAGTAAATAAACCCACAGAAGAAATACATAAAGAATAAAGGATGTATAAATTCCAGCTGAATAAACTGATAAATGAGAAAACTAAATTTTTACTACAAAGACTAAGACATGAAAACTTTGACTATGGTAATAAATCTAGCAAATTCTTAGCAAATCTCATTAAAAGAAACAGAGAAAAAACTATAATTCCAGCCATCAAGGACCCAGTGGGAAAGATTATGCAGACCCCAGTTGAAATAAATTATTCAATCATTCACATTCATAAATTATTATGAAAAGCTTTTGTTTTTATTATCAGACCATGACCCAAAACCAGAAGATATAAATACTTTTCTCAAAAATATTAAAGTACCAAAACTAACAGCAGAACAACTGCAGTCACTAGAAGAACCAATATCTTTAGAAGAATTTTACAAAGCACCAGGTCCAGACGATTTCCCAACTGAGTTTTATAAACATTTTTGGCAAATATTAGCACCAATCTTCATTAAATTAACAATGGAAATCAAACAAAATTTGAGATTTCTCACTGATATGGATACAGCCACAATTTCTCTCCACCTCAAACCCAATAAAGATCCCACCATACCAAGCAGTTATTGGCCTGTATCACTCATCATTACAGATATAAAAATCATAAGAAAGGCATTAGCTAATAGAATAGAAACAGCTCTTCCATCTCTTATTCATCCTTACCAAACAGGTTTCACCAAAGGCAGACGCTCTTCCACTAATATGCGCCGGCTACTCAACATTATCCATTATGCTGCTGACCAGGAGTCACGAACAGCAGTTGTAACCCTCGATGCAGAAAAAGCCTTTGACAAAGTAAATCAGAAGTTTCTGTTTGCTACATTATGTAGGTTTGACTTCGGAGAGTCATTTATCCAATGGATTAAGATTTTATACACCTCACCCATGGCCATAACATCGTAATATCACAGCGTTTCACTCTTCACAGAGGCACTAGACAAGGATGCTCTCTTTCTCTCCACTTATTTGCTTATAATATTTATAGGATTATATAATCCACTTATATATTTATAGAACCATTAGGGGTGTACTTTGTGTACTTCTGGTGCCGGTCCCAAGCCCGGATAAATGGTGAGGGTTGCGTCAGGAAGGGCATCCGGCATAAAACTTGAGCCAAAACTATCATGCGGATCACAAATATGATTGCCATACCGGATCGGTCGAGGTTAACAACGACCGCCCCCGGTGCTGTTGACCAGCAGGGTGCCGGTGGAAATTGGACTACTGTAGGTCGAAGACCATCAAAGGGGAGAGGAGGAAGGCGGGTTAGAAGGCAGCGAGAGAGAAGGAAAGGCAGGAGTGTGGAGGTTAGAGTAGGGACTCTGAACATATGGACAATGACTGGTAAAGGCAGAGAGCTTGCAGACATGATGGAGAGAAGGAAGGTAGATATTCTGTGTGTCCAGGAGACCAGATGGAAAGAAAGCAAGGCCAGGAACATTGGAGGTGGATTCAAACTGTTCTATCATGGAAAGACAGGGCAAGATGGAGGCAGATGATCCGCTGTGGCAACCCCTAAAGGGAGCAGCCGAAAGAAAAAGAAGATAGAACCATTAGCTGCAGCAATCCGCCAAAATATCAATTTTGAAGGTATTCAGACGTTAAACACTCAACATAAAATTAGCTTATGTGCACATGACATCCTACTTTTCTTACAAAAGCCATTCTACTCAATAAAAGAAATTATGCAAACTATCATAATTTATTCTGAAGTCTCAGACTACTCAATTAACTGGTCCAAATCTTCTGTTCTACCAATAGATAAGAACCATTGTCATACAGCACTACAGACACATTCTATTCCAATAAGCACTAATTTCATTGCATATTTCAGTATCAAAATTTCCCCCCAGCTTTCAGAATTACCCAAACTTAATTACATCCCCCTTCTCAAAACAATAAGTGATGACCTTCAATGATAGATAAACCTTCCCCCTTTCCCTCATAGGTAGAATAGCTATAATCAAAATGACAATACTACCCAGAAAAAATTATTTATTTTCATTGATACCTCTTCAGCCTCCAGTAACCTGGTTTAAGACTTTAGATACCATATCATAATTTCAAAATCACAAACTCTCCTCTCTCTCTGAATATTAACTCCCCCATCTGGAATAACCCTGACCTCCTTTTAAATAAAAAAAACACTGCATTCTACGTCCTGGATTGATAACGGCATTACACACATTAAACATATCTTCCACAACAGCACCCTGATATCATTCTCATATCTCAACCAGATCCACAGCACTGGCACCAATCAGTTCCTCAGATTCCAGTTAAAATCCTTACTGTGCTCCATAATTAAAGGGACTGAAAATCTATTAGATCTACCCCTTGCAATTTCAATCTTTGAGTATATCCTCTCCAAACAAACTCGTCAAAAATATACTTAATTAATTTCTACATCAGACGCAAAAATAACCTTGCCGATTACACAATGGATAGAAGATCTATTCATCACTCCCAGTGCCGATCTGGCTACAGATATGCAGAAATAATATAAATCTGATCTCAGGATCTAATCTACAGCTCTTACAATATAAAACACCCATAGAATACATTACACTGGACAAAAGGTGTTTAAATGGGATTTACCAGCACTGCAATCTGCTCTCATTGCACACTGAATACCACAGATAACAATATCCATGCCATGTGGCACTGAACACCTATAAAACATTTTTGGCAAGAAATTATTAATCAATTAGCGCTCTGTCTAAATTTTACTATTCCCCTATGCCCTGAATTATGTCTGTTAGGCGACATATCAACAATCTATATGACAAAGAAAACTTCCATCACCCTCCTCACAGCCCTAACCATCGCCAAGAAAACCATCCTCATGAACAGGAAGATAAAAAAACGCCATTACTGTCACCTACTGGAAAAGAAGATTACTACTACAACATCTATCTATGGAAAAAATATCTGCTTCCATCAAACACAAAAACATTCAGTATGACGCGACCTGGACACCAGTTATTAACTTCTTACAACAGTAATTTTCCACTAAATCAACTTTACTGAAGAAGCTGATATACTGAGATCCAATACCCAGTTCTAAACTATTCTATACAATCATAAACTCTACACCCTTTATTACCACACCCACTCACTCACACACATGCTGAATTCTACCTACACACTACCTTTCATCAAGTCCACTTTTCTTACTACTACTATTATTATTGTTGTTATTATTGTTATTATTAATCTTATGTTCCTTTTTTCTTCTTTCTTGTTTTATTTTATTAAATTTTAGTTTTTTTTTATCATTTTTTTGTCTATCCACCTGTTTGTTTTTGCTTGTATGTCCTCCCTCATGAATGTGTCACAGATAAAAAATAAAATTTCACTTATTTTGGCATAGTTTGGCTGATAAAATTTTGTAATCTAAAGACAATATTACGGTACTTTATTATACCCCATGTTGGGTAACAGGTGAGTTAAATGAACTGAAGGGGCAGTCAGTCTTAAAATGACCGAAAGGCTAATCGTCTGACAGCTAAAATTACTAGCTTAGTCATAGCATAGCTTACTTGCACCCAGCCAGAAAACAGCAAGTTTGAGGTAAATATGTTGACTTCTCAGAGGTCACAATTGCCAAGAATATGAAATATAATATTGTCACTAGTTTTTCCAAAACATTTTATCAAGATGTATGTAGTTTGGTTCATTGGCTATCTAAGGAGTAAAAATTATGTATTCCCATAGACAATGTGATTCAGAAAAGTGGCACATGTTACACATAATCAGTATGGAAATGGCTTTTCAGTCTGACAAAGGCTCACATAAAGGTATCCTGATCCTTCTTGTGCGTTTAAAAAAGGTAAATCTGCAATTGATCTTATTTAGATTAAGGTGGATTATTGTAATTCCTAAAACACAGTACTTGCATCTGTTCCTTCATTTCTCTGATGCATAATCATTGTACCTGATTTGGATATGTGCTACACAAGGTATTAAAAACTACCTTTTCTCCTCAGACATGGCTTGTTCCAGCGGCGTTGTGTCTGAAGAGCAGTTGGTGTGTTGTATCTGTCTGGATGTGTTTACTGATCCAGTCTCTACTCCATGTGGACACAACTTCTGCAAAAAATGCCTTGGAGGATATTGGGACAACAGTGACTACTGCCACTGTCCACTGTGTAACAAGAGTTTTGAGAACAGGCCAGATCTCTCGGTCAACACTTTCATCTCTGAAACAGCTGCTCAGTTTAGAAAATCAGCTGAGCTCAATGCCAGCAGCTCTGCAGAGGACAGTACCTCCAAACTAACCAAAGTCCTGTGTGATGCTTGTACTGGTGTCAAAAAGAAGGCTGTGAAGTCTTGTCTTAACTGTGGAGCGTCATACTGTGGGAGTCACCTAGAGCCACATAAGAACATTCAAATTCTCCAGAAACACAAACTTACTGACCCAGTGGAGAACCTGCAGGACTACATATGCAAGAAGCATGAGAGACCCCTGGAGCTGTTCTGTAGAGATGATCAGACATGTGTGTGTCTGTTTTGCACTGAAGGAGATCACAAGACTCACAACACTGTTCCCATAGAGGAGGCGAGTGGTGAGTTGGAGGTAATGACTAAAATGATGTTTTGATCTATTTAATCCCACCAGTCACACACTGTAAAATGCCAAACAACTATATAATGATAAATTTAGCCTTTTGACAGCGTGGATTCATCCATAGCGCAGTTGTGATCTGGATATTCACATTTTCCTAGCTGATGTGTTTAAGTGCCTGTACAGTTTACTGATGGTTATTCCACTTTAACTCAGTTAACCTACTGACACATTTCACTCAGCCGCTGCAGATGTAACTCAGTTACTGCCATATTGCACACAAGCACTACCATATTTAGCCAAAATTCATGTGGTCTTTAATTTGACTGCGCTACTGGCATTTTTCACTAAGCCACTGGCATATTTAACCAGAGACGATTCATATGATGTACAATTTCAGCTATTGCCATATTTCGCTTGGTTATTATTGTTATATTCCACATGGTTATTGATGGATTTCACTTATTTTGGCATAGTTCGGCTGATAAAATTTTGTAATCTAAAGACAATATTACTGTACTTTACAATATTATACCCCATGTTGGGTAACAGGTGAGTCAAATGAACTGAAGGGGCAGTCAGTCTGAAGTCTTAAAGTGACAGAAAGGCTAATCGTCTGACAGCTAAAATTACTAGCTTAGTCATAGCATAGCTTACTTGCACCCAGCCAGAAAACAGCAAGTTTGTGAAGAGTTTGTTAGTCAACTGTATGTAAATCTTTTCAGTTAATTTTATTGTTAGTTTATCATGTGATTGATCAACTGTCTAAGGAGTAAAAATTATGTATTCACATAAAAAAAATGTGATTCATTATATTAAAGTTCTCTGCCCATCTTAGCTACTTTTAAGTAAAAGGAAAGTCATCTTCAATTCTGCAAATTTGGTCAAGTAAAAAGATTTCATGTAAATGGTCATAAAATTTCTGTCCATAGGCTCAGAGGGAAAAAATCCAGACATTAGTGCAGAAAATGATTCAAGACAGATTGGAGAAGACAGACAAGATCAAACATTCAGTGGAGCTCAGCAAAGTGAGTCTCAAAATATTTCTTCATCGTTGCTTTTTGATGCCCAGTTTATGATTATGCTAACAGAGCAGCTGCTAGAGATGATAACAGCATGACCGCACTTCTTCCACTAGAAAAGCACAGATGATAAAACTGCAAGTGCTGCTGAACTCTTCACTGCTCTGATCCGTTCCATTGAGAGAAGCCAGGCTGAGCTGCTTGATGTGATGGAGGAGAAGCAGAAAGCAGCAGAGAGGCAGGCTGAAGACCTCATTAAAGAGCTGGAGCAGGAAATCACTGAGTTGCAGATTAAAGATATGGAGTTGGACCAACTCTCAAATGTAAAAAATAATCTCCAAAAATTTCAGGTCAGTGTCTCTCTGTGTATTCAATAACAAGACATAACATCACATAACACTGCCCATGCTGAGGGATTTCTCCTCTCTCCTGCTGGACTGCAGATTTACCCATCACTGTGTACCCCTCCACACACCAACAACTGGGCGGACATCAGACTCAACACTCATTCCAGTGAGGAAATTCTGAGGAGATCATTTTCACAGCTTCGGACAACCCTCAGTGATGAAATAGTAAAGGAAATACAGAAATTAAGTAAGTGAGCACCAAATCTAGCTTGAAAAACACTGTCTAACTGCTCTGCTGTTTTTATGTCTTTGTGTATCCCTTTAGGTTCTAAAGTTTTGTATTTAGACGGGTTTAATTTAAAACATCAGTGATATGGGGGATAAAATGTACCTGCTTTAAGATGCACTCTACAGTTTCATGACCATGCTTGCTATTAACTGTGTCCCATAATGGTGCCTTGCTTATTTTATGGATTTTTTGTAAACGTACCCAAAATGTCAGGTATAACTTATTATAATATAATTACATACATAGAAATTAATAACTCACTCATTTAGTGGTGCCTTCATTCTCAGGCTTTATGTTTTGAGTAATTCAGTCACATGGTCACAACCAGTTGCATGGAAAAAACATAAAAAATCCAAAAGTAGGTAGTTAAACAGTTTTTTTCATACTCCCATAGCAATGTCATCTGCAAATTGTGACAGTAATCACACAGACAGACAGACAAGATTCACCCCAAAGACCCTAAGGACCATAAACGTAACTTTATTCCAGTTTTTATTAGTATATTTTGATTACAGTTATGTTATTTTAATCTGTTTTGAAGCAGATAATCAGCACACAGTGAGAGCCAGTCAGGCTAAAGTACAGCCTCCATACAGTAGGGTTAGTAACGCAATGTTGCTTTTCGCATTTTCAGAAATTATATTTACATTGATGCAGATATTTTATGTATTTAACTTAGTGTCTCAAACAGAGAATTGTATTGTATAATTTTGTTTGCATTAATCCATCAGACTTTTTTGAGGAATAACAACTTGCCCCCAAGTCTGTTATAGCTAAACCCATGCCTATGATGTACACTAGCATTTACACTCCCATCATATTTGGCTGAATCATTTATAAACGGGAGGTTTTGAAAAGAATCCATTTTCATTTGTGGCAGAAATATCTGGACTGCCCATTATTTATTATAAAAATAGTATTAATCTGAAATCTCAGTCTCGGACCAGATTGTTGTTAAGCAGTGTACAGTTCTACAGTACTGAATTAATCAATGGACATAATAAACACATAATAAACCAGAAAATATGAATTACTTAAGTAACAAATTAACATATTCAGTTTACCATCACTGGCAAAAGCATAATTATGTGGTATACATATTTGTTAAAAATGTCATTACTGATCATGTTATTCTGTGTTTTTAGAGCAGAGGCGTCAACAGAGGGAAACAGGTACAGTGATCCATCTAACGTTAATTTAGAAGAATTGTTGGAGTATTTTTGGCAGTTGGATTGCTTGATTAACCCACTAATGTACATATCTGAAGTTTTACATTTCCTTTCGTCCATATCCTCTCTAAGCTTACCTTAGCACAAATCTAAAGTAGACTTTCAAATCAGTCAAACCATATGGCTAAAAAGTGTTTATCATTTGTCATAAAATCTTTTTTTCAAATGGAACTACTGACTTTAACAGAAAGTCCAAATTAAGTTAATAAAAGCGTAATTTAAACATTCAAAAGAGTGATGTTAGATGTTTTATCACATATCACTTTAGTTGTAGGACATGAATTGGTTAACTGTTTTTGACAGCTCTTTTTTGTTTGTTTGTTTTTTTTATCACAGACTGGGGAGTGCTGCTTCTAATAATACTTCTATTTGCTTTCCTTGGTGTATTCCAGTCTTGCAACTTATGGCTCCTGTTCTATGCCGGTATACTATAATTTAATTTCTTTTAACAGTGACACACTCAAATGTACATGTTTTATTAATTACATTCAACCAGAAATCAAAATTTACCCTTTTATCTTGTAAGTTTGTCATATTGAGCATGATTTATTATAGCACACAGTTTAAAAGACATAATTATTATTTTTATATAGTCTTCCATCAGACTTCACCAAGGCCGAGCAAGCATGGGAAAATACACAACTCAATTCCAGAAAAGTTGGATCCGTATGTGAAATGCCATTAAAGATAGCAGTGACTAGTAATCTTCCTCTATGCTGTATCAAATTGAAAATGTTTTCATTCTTTAATTTAATGTTTTACCTTATGATAGTTCATTCCAAATCTGATGCCTGCCACGCATTCCAAAAAAGTTGGGACAGGAATGTTTACCACTGTGTTACATCAATGACATCCATTATTTCCATAAACACTCAGAAACATGGGCTCATCAGGCCACCATACACCTTCCAATTGTGCATCAGTCCATTTCAGATGAGCTGAAGCCCAGGGAGGTCAGCAGTGTTTCTGGGTGTTGAGTATGACTTCCGCTGTGCAGAATACAGTCTTAACTTGCATTTATGGGTGCAATGATGGTCAGTGTGTACTGACAACAGGTTTTCAAAGTATTCCTAAGCCCATGTGGTGATATTATTGACAGGAGGTTTTTAGTGCAGAGCCGTCTGAGGGGTCAAAGGTCATTAGCATTCAGTTGTAGTTTTCAGTCTTGCCTACTACACGCAGAGATTTCTCTAGATCCTCTGAATCTGTAGACTATATTATATACTGTAGGGGTCAAATATTTATAATACTTGAATTGATGCTTTTTTGGCAATGTGGCGAGCCTATACCCATCCACACTCATAAAGGTCTAAACCCTTCCTAGATGACCCTTTAATATTCAAGTGTTTTTTTAACATTTCACAATGTCCATAACCTTAAATTGCAAGTGTCCCAATTTTTTGGAACATTTAGAAGCATCAGTTTTTAGAAAGAGCATATGTTTACAAAAAACAATGAAGTTCATAAGATAAAGCTTACATAGCAAGTCTTTGTACTGTTTTCATTCAAAAATGTGTCAGAATGGATTCATAAATCATTGCGTTCTGTTTTTATTTGCATTTTCCCATTTTTAAACTTTGGTTTGTACTATCACTTACTGTTCTACAACCCATTTGGAAATACTCACCAAAACTGCTCTTTTTCCTGTTTAAACTGGAATATCCAGTAAACATTTAGGTTTTCAGCATGAGTCTTCTTAAATGGACTCAAAATTAGCATCTCATTTTTATTAACAGGCGAAGTTACATATATCCATGTTTACTACTTAATATAAGATGAAGACAACATGAGTAAACACAACATGCAGTTTTTAAATAGTCATTCCATTTATTGATCTTAAAATGTCTTAAAATTTTTATTTTACAATGACTTCACGCAAAGGTCAGTGCAGATCATAATTCTGCATGAAAACACATTTAGTAATATATATCTTCTTTGTGTTTGACATTTTCAGTGGATGTGACTCTGGATCCTGATACAGCAAACAACTACCTCATTGTGTCTGCTGATGGAAAACAAGTGAGCTATTCAGGCACTTGGCTAAATGTCCCATACAAGCCCAAAAGATTTGAAAGTGATCCCTATGTCTTAGCAAGAGAGGGATTCTCCTCGGGAAGATTTTACTATGAGGTGCAGGTCAGTGGGAAGACTGACTGGGATGTTGGAGTGGCCAGAGAATCCATTGACAGGGCGTGGCGGGTCTATCCTAACGCTAAAGATGGAACGTGGACTGTGCGTCTAAGGAATGGGAATAAGTTTTATGCTTGTGCTGGTTCTTGTGTGGTTCTTTCCCTGAAACAGAAGCCCCAGAAGGTGGGGGTGTTTGTGGATTATGAGGAAGGTCTGGTGTCCTTTTATGATGTGGAGGACTCAGGCCAGAGGTCTCCTATCTACTCTTTCACTGGTCAGTCTTTCACTAAGACACTTTATCCATTCTTTTGCCCAGGTTTGGTTTATGGATCTAAAAACTCAGCTCCACTCATCATCTCTCATGTATATAATGGCCTGGCTACACTGAGGCAATTTGAAAAATATATGTAATACATGTAATGCAAAAGTAAAATCTTTCCATTGCAAATATTTTTACAGCGTTTCCCCTAGATTTCTTTTGTGAAGCCCAGTGTCAGCCCCACACTCCAATTCCTAATTGAAAGAATTGTTAAGCTTGAGCTAACAGTTGAATCAGAAGAGAAAACAACATGCTAATATGTAGTGTGTATGCACTGCTGTGAGTTTCCCTGTAAAGCCCGAAACAGTCATTATACAACATACTGATGAAGATATGATGACAATAGTAGATAATTCACTTACATGCTCAAAAGACATGTCTTTCACCAGTTTTTGGCTGAGTTCTCTTTGAAAACTTTTTCAATACACTCACAATAATCAGATTCATCTGCTTGGGGAAGTGGACTGAAGCACAACTGATGTTACAAAATGTTCTGCATGTTGCATGCTATTACACATTTCCCTAGAGAGGTCTCCAAATCGTCACATCTTACATATTGTCACTTAAGATGTCATCAATAGCAGGTAAAACTGAGGAAATGTTTTTGAAACAGGAAGTACATGTATCTTGAATGCAAATCATTTTGGGGCCAAAAAACACATGGCAAAAGGAGGAACGCTGAAAATGTTTACCTGTTACCTGGAAAATGCATTTCCACATTAAATATGCTGCTCTCTTACTGTATATAGTAGCACAGTTATAGTAAACAAAAAGTAAAATCTAAAAATTGGGAAGACTTGGGAAATATCTCACCTGACTGTATCCTAGCACACTGTACTGTTATTCTTATGATAATAATCAAATATGTGCTGCTTTTATTGACTACCCTAAACAATTGCATGTTTTCATTTTCTGACTTGTCTAACCATATATATGGTTTTAATTATTTGTTTTGATTTCCTTTATAGCACACACTCATGTCCAGTAAAACGTGATAGCCGTTGGCTACTAACTCATTAAAGAGCTTAACTAAAATCTCTCTGTGCTTTCTCTTCCTCTGCTTTCTATAATCAGCATCATTTGACAAATCCCACATCAGTAATAAACACTTTTGTAGACTTCATAACCAACCAGTTCCTTTAATGTCATGAGTTGTAATAATATTAGTACTTAATAACAATACTACTACTAATAATAATACCTATAAATATGAACAATACTACTATTGCTACTGCTACTGCTACTACTACTTCTACTACTACTAATAATAATAATCATCAAAATAATACACTATTTAGATAGGAGACCTTTCACATTGTTCTGCATTTTTAGAACATTTTTGTCCTCCTTCTTTCCCTTTCTTCATGCAATTATACAACCAGATCAAAAAGCAAACATTTGTCTTTCTTTATTATGCTGATCTATTTATTCTTTGAGAGAAAAACTAAGTACAAGGATACAAAGCAAAACCATAATCTATGACTCACCTGACAGCTTGTATTGCAGTTGGCTGGAACATCAAATAAAAGATTCATATGCCAGGATATTTCATATTCAGATGACTTGTGACAGTAAAGAGGTCAGTATTGTGTATGAGCTGAAACAAGAACACAGAGGAAACAAATTTGAATCTTTTACAGTAATTGAAATGAGTTATCAATTGACTATTAAAAAATTGCACCTATCAAACTTAGAAGGTGCCAGGAAAGTCTACAATAGCACATAGTTCCTTTGTTAGCATCACTGTTTGTTCATGATTTACATGTGATCCTACTTATGTATTATACCTGGATTATTCCTGTCACTGAAGGAGAAGTAATGATATGACATCTTTAAAGGGAATGAATGGAGTGATTATCATAAGCAGGAAACAGTTTCTGCATAATGTCGAGATCCGTCTCACCAGTCACATTAACTGCTCTTTCCCCCTGTCTCTGTATTCTGAGAGAGCGAGTGAACGAATCAACACTGACACAGGTGAGTGGAAAGCTGAAAAAGAAACAAATATAGCAGAAAGGGGTCCTTTTTTATTTAAAAGATGGAAATTGTTGAATGTTGGTGCTTATAAAGCTTATATTCAGAGTGTTTGAGTACTCTTAGTTCCAAGGGCATAAGTTAATGGTCTCAGTCTCAGCATCATTTTGAGGTAGCTGGAAAGTTTTTCTGTTATTAAATATCAACAAAAAAATAAACAGTCCTTTCCCTAAATGTTTAAATAAAATCTGTTCACTGCTAGGTGAGGATCTAATTAATCTTTCCAACATGGCTTAACTGTGTCTTATTTATTTGTTGATGTTCTTTGGTTCCAATCAAAATGTTATTATGACTTTGTTTTCATTTCATAATAAAAATGGATATTGTTTGGTTTATGTTCAGTTGACTTTAGGTGGTGAATATGTTTTTAGAGAAGTTCCAGAGAATGACCCCACCATCATTTGCTTCCAAAAGTTACAAAAGAAGTTGCACTAAAACTATAATATAATAATGATTAGTAATATCTTTAGGATATATAATATTTATTTTGGTGTTTACCAACATATGAGATAAAAATATATGTCACATATAATAAATGACAATGTACAATGAACTACAAATTCATTTCCTTTTTTCTGATTTCTACTTTTTTATATTCTAAAAATATTTAATTTAGTCTCAGTTTTGACTTGAACTCGACTACTATAAAGTCTTGGTCTTGACACTAAATCGAGGCATCTAGGTCTCAATCTTGACTTGAACCCACCTCTAGTGGTTTTGAACTCAACACATTCATACAGTGCCATCCAGCCATCCTCAACTGCATATCCAAGTCCGGGTCGTGGGGGCAGCAGCCTAAGCAAAGAGGCCCAGGCCCCCTCTCCCACACCTCCTCCTCCAGCTCTTCTGGAGGGATACCGAGGCGTTCCCCACACAGTCGAGAGATATAATCCCTCCAATGTGTCCTTGGTCTTCCCCAGAGTCTCCTCCCCATCGTACATGTCTGGAACACCTTCCTAGGGAGGCATCTAGAGGCCATCCTTACCAGATGCCCAAACCACCTCAACTGGCTTCTCTCAACGTGGAGGAGCAGCGGCTCTACTCCGAGCCTCTCCCGAATCGCTGAGCTTCTTACCCTATCTCTAAGTGAGAGCCCGGTGACCCTGCGGAGAAAGCTAATTTCAGCCGCTTGTATCCACGATCTCGTTCTTTCGGTCACTACCCAAAGCTCGTGACCATAGGTGAGAGTCAGAACATAGATTCTGGCTCAGCGCTCTCTTCACCATGACAGACTGGTATAGGGTCCGCATTACTGCAGATGCCGCACCAATCCGCCTGTCAACCTCTTGCTCCATCCTTCCTTCACTCATGAACAAAATAAGATAAAAAAGATATTTAAACTCCTCCACTTGGGGCAAGAATTCTCTCCCAACCTGGACAGAGCATTCCACCCTTTTCTGACTGAGGACCATGGTTTCAGATTTAGAGGTGCTGATTTTCATCCCAGCTGCTTCACACTCGGCTGCAAACTGGTCCAGAGAGAGCTGGAGGTCCCGGCTTGATGACGCCAACAGGACTACATCATCCGCAAAAAGCAGACATGAAATCCTGAGGCCACCATACTGGACACGCTCCGCCACTTGGCTGTTCCGAGAAATTCTGTCCGTAAAAGTTATGAACAGAAGCAGTGACAACGGACAGCCCTGTCGGAGTCCAACCCTGACTGGGAACCAATCTGACTTACTGCCGGCTATACGAACCAAGCTTCTGCTCTGTTTGTACAGGAACTGAATGGCCTGTAACAACAAGCCCCTCACCCCGTACTCCCGGAGCACTCCCCACAGGATCCCCCGAAGGACGCAGTCAAATGCCTTCTCCAAATCCACAAACACATGTAGACAGGTTGGGCGAACTCCCACGCACCCTCCAGGACCCTGGTGAGGATAAAATGCTGGTCCAATGTTCCACGACCAGGGCAAAACCCGCATTGTTCCTCTTGAAGTATTCCTTCCACCATCCAATGATGTCCCCAGTCAAAGTCATCAGCCCCCCAGCCCCACTGTATACAGAGTTGGTCGGGAACCGCATTCCTCTCCTGAGGCGCCTGACAGTTTGCCAGAACCTTCTCAGTGCCTGTCAATAGTCTTTCTCCATGGCCTCACCAAAACAATGCAGTTATGTAAAATACAGCTTAAGCAGTAAGTTCAAAGGAAAAGGTGATCAGGTAAGACTTTCATGTGAACAGACCTAAAATAGCTCAGCATCAAACAGGACTTAACAATGACCTTCCTCTTTTCATTAGTTAATTCTGTTTGCAGACATACCAAACCTGGCAGCAATGATGATTGTTTAGGTAACAGGGCCCCACATTATGTGTCATATTTATTTTAAGAGTGCATGAATAATAACTATAATGTATAGTTGAAGTCCATATGTATTTGAAGTTGTAAGTTATTATATTTGAATATAGTAACCATAACTATTGAATAGTAGCAATTGAATATTCACCCATTGAATCTGCTGCTCTGACATTATGGCTACCTGTAAAAACAAAAACACAGGACATTTCTTTCTTCTTTGTGCATGTGAATAACATTGCAGTGCTGCACACACCAGGCATGAAAATGGATGCACATAATTAGGAGTAACATCACTACATTTCAACTCTGATGTAAAAGTATAAATTTACATTTTAGACTGTAAAATGAATACCTTGAAACATTGCTCACTTTGTTGAAATCTCTTCTTCATTTTGTCTCAAAGAATGATGAGGGGTTAACAAAAGTCTTGAATTTGTTTGTTGCTGTCAAACATACTTAATCTTAAACACTGAGTCGATTTATACTGTCATGGAAATTCCATTGAATATTTTTGTAATAATTTTTTTCTGATTTTAGATTTGCCCAGTTGCCCAGTCATGGCTTCAGTCAGTGATTTCCTGTCTGAAGATCAGTTCCTGTGTTCTATCTGTCTGGATGTATTAACTGATCCGGTCTCCACTCCATGTGGACACAACTTCTGCAAGACCTGCCTTACAGAACACTGGAGAATCAGTCAACACTGGCATTGTCCATTCTGTAAAGAGAAATGTGTAGATCCTAAATTTGAGATGAATACAACACTAAGAGAAGCTGTGGATCACTTTAAAAGGAGTGGCCTGGATAACCCTGAGGTTCTTTGTGATGTTTGCATTGGAGTCGGGCTGACAGCCCTGAAATCCTGCCTGATGTGTTTGACATCTTACTGTAAGACTCACCTTTACCCTCATGAGCAAGTCCCAGCCTTAAAGAAACACAAGCTAATAAACCCAGTGAAGAACCTAGAGGACTACATATGCCAGAAGCATGAGAGACCACTGGAAATGTTATGTAGAGTTGATCAGAAATATGTGTGTGATTTCTGTATTAACACAGACCACAAGACTCACAGCACTGTTCCGATAGAGGAAGAGAGCAGGAAGACAAAGGTCTGTTGTTTTTGATGCACTATGATTATTATTAAGTCTCAGTTAACACTTATATTCTTAATTTAGGGTTTTCCTTTGCAAAATGGCTCTAGTTCAGCAATATTCATAGGTCATCTTGTTGAGCAAGACATTGTATCTACACCAATCAAGCATAAAACTATGACCACCTCCTTGTTTCTGTGCTCACTCTCCATTTTATCAGCTCCACTTACTCTATAGGAGCACTTTGTAGTTCTACAATTACAGACTGTAGTCTATCTGTTTCTCTGTATACTTTGTTAACCTGTTCTTCAGTGGTCAGGACCCCTATGATCCCTTACAGAGCAGGTACTATTTGGGTGGTGGATCATTCTCAGTGCTACAGTAACACTGACATGTTGATGGTGTGTTAGTGTGTGTTGTGCTGGTCTGAGTGGATCAGACACAGAAGTAGTCTGTAGTCTATCTGTTTCTCTGTATACTTTGTTAACCTGTTCTTCAGTGGTCAGGACCCCTATGACCCCTTACAGAGCAGGTACTATTTGGGTGGTGGATCATTCTCAGCGCTACAGTAACACTGACATGTTGATGGTGTGTTAGTGTGTGTTGTGCTGGTCTGAGTGGATCAGACACAGAAGTGCTGCTGGAGTTTAAACACTGTGTCCACTTACAGTCCACTCCATTACCTTGTTAGGTAAAAGGGGACAAACAAAGTATGCAGAGAAACAGATGGACAACAGTCTGTAATTGTAGAATTGTAAAGTGCACCTTTGTGGTAAGTGGAGTTGATAAAATGGACAATGAGCATAGAAACAACGTAATGTTATGCCTGATCAGTGTATAGTACTCAAGAGGGAGATGGTGAAGGCCATTTCTAATTTTAATGGATGTTTTGGATCATTGTCTTGTTTTGATATTTATCCTCTTTTAAGTCACTCTCTTCAGTCTCTTCACTAACATGGGACATTATTTGTTGATATTTAGTAGAATTCTTTTGCTCCTCTATCCTCACATTTCTTGTGACACTGGCCGATACACCACCCAAATGCATAACAGATCTATCACCATGCTTAACATTTGGCAAGGTGTTCTTTTATTGAAATGCTTCTCCCTTTTTCTCCAAATAGTGACTGTAGTCAAAGAGTTAAATTTTTGTTTTATCAGACCACAAAATTTGATTCAACAATGCCTTTGGTTTATATAAATGTTATACTGCATACTTCAGACAATTACTTTTTGATGAGGTTTCAGGTATTGTTAATTTCTGATGTCTTTTCTGTGTAGACAATGTTCATCTAGAAACACTGCACACAAGGCTTACATCACCAGTCTCGAGCATTCTTCCCAATGCTCCTTGGCAGTGACGGGGGGGTTTTGCTTTGCATGCTTGACTAGACTACAAGCAGTTTTTTTCCTAGATTTTTCTTGGTCTTACATTTTTGGCTTGACTTCAACAGTTCTCCTTAACTCTTTTCTTGTTGATATTTTAGACACTGAAAATCACAAGCAGAAAGTGTTCTTTTGCTTCTTAGGAATCAGTTATCTTTACTTTCAGATCCTCAGACAGCCACTTAATTGAGCCAATGGCTGTTGAATGTAGGCACTCTAAAAAAATCACACAATTTATTATACTCTAGAATAGTCTACAATTGACAAATAAGTTCACCCAAAAAGAGTGGAGTAATGATCTGGACCTTACAAGACAGGCTGAAGACATGCTACATTTGATTTTTTTTAATATATGACATTCTGCAAATAAAACGTTTTTAATTTGTAGAACTGATACTGACATTGATAATGAATAATAATTGATAATCAAATAATGGAAAGGATTATTAATTTGCTTCATGCAGATGTTAACTTTTTTTTTTGTGTACAAAATTTACAAAACATGTCATTTGACCAGGTGTGTATAAACGTTTGCATTCAACTGTGTCTTTGCTCTTCCTTTTCTTGTTTATAGACACAGCTGGGGCCAGTGCAAGCCAAAATGCAGTGGATGATTCATGAACGTCTGATGAAGCTTCAAAAGATTAAACATTCATTAAAGCTCAGCAAAGTGCGTAAAGACTCTGCAGTCATAAATGTGAGACAGTGTGGTAACATGATCATATGATGTTTAAATTGAATTTAGATCAAGTATAGTGAAACATTAAAGTAATATGTTGTTTCCATCAGAGAAACACAGAGAAAGAGAAAGCAGACAGTGTTGAAGTATATACTGCTCTGATCCGCTCCATTGAGAGAAGCCAGGCTGAGCTGCTTGAGGTAATGGAGGAGAAACAGAAAGCAGCAGAGAAGCAGGCTGAAGAACTCATTAAAGAGCTGGAGCAGGAAATCACTAAGTTAAAGAGGAGAGACACTGAGCTGGAGCAGCTCTCCCACACTGAGGACCACCTCCACCTCCTACAGGTCAGTGTCCCTCTGTCTGCTCAGTTGCAATGCAGCACATCACACAACAACACTGCTCATGCTGAGGGATTTCTCCTCTCTCCTGCTGAAATGTAGATTTACCCATCACTGTGTACCCCTCCACACACCAACAACTGGACTGACATCAATTTTGAACCATATCAGAGTGTAGAGACTGTGAGGAAAACTCTGTCTGAACTTCAGAAGAGTCTGAATGAGAAGCTGTATGAAGCTGGTAAGAGCATTTTAAAGATAATCAATGGAACATAATGTGAAACTGAGATTATCACATTGGAATATAGGAGCAAAGTATCTAATGGCTGATGAATTATACAGTGTTCTAATTCATGTTTTGATGTGGCTAGTTTTTAGAGAAATGAAGAGGTCTAATGAGTATGCAGGTATGTATATATTTCTCTCATCTTCACATTCATTTTATCCATTATTCCTATTAGAAATGTCTGTAGGAGCTTGAGAATTGTAATCACATTGTGACCTAGTTTGGGATTGTTCTGTTATATTGGCAGGGTTTGATCTTTGTCTTTTCAAAGTTTTATCTTAACAAACTCCAGAGAAATGTTAAACACCAGAATATGGAAAAATTGGTTTATTGACAATGTGGATCCATACAAACTCCCAGTCAAGTAATGATATGGATATGCCAATCTTACCACCCCATCATTTTCCAGACATTTTCATAGGTGTTGTGTGGCTTAAGTACCTACTCTTTCAAGTAAATTAGAATTTTCAAGTCACTCAAAGCCAATTTGCAGTTCACAAATAGTTATTCAACTCAGCCACTACAGATTTAACTCTGCTAACATAGTGAGATATTTCACTAAGCCCCTAGCATATTTAACTAGTATTTTTCACTCAGCCATTTGGCATATTTGTCTCCGTTACTGGCATATTTCATTCAGTAATCAGCATATTTCACTTAGTTACTGGCTTTTTAACTCTGCCACTGGCATATACCATGGTAGCTTGTTAGCAAGCATTGCTAGCCTAGTTAATTAGGAAACTCATGACAATGTACTGTACCAATTTAAATACCACAAATGTTCATAGTAAATCATGTGTGGATTGAAGTTTACACTAGAAGGACACCCAAGTCTTTAAGAGAAATGGACAAATTCTAATCTGACACCTCAGCTAACTATGCTAGCCTAGTCATATTGTAAACTACCTCACCTCAAACCATTGAGCTGGACAGCAGTGAGTTTGTGAAGCGTTCATTAGCTGATACCAAAAACGACAAATTTACTAAATTGTGTTGAACCTTTTATTCCATTAGACCTATGTGATAAAATGAGCTCGTGTTTGATGTTTATTAGCACTCTGAGTTCCTTTATTTTCTGCTTTCCTTAATTTTGCTTTGATATGGTAGTAATGTAGATCCACATGGTAGTGAGCTACAGATCAGGCAAAATCAAGGTAAGCAGGTATTCTGAATCAGTCTAGACCAACTACCCTGCAACAATGGCGGATCACCCATAAGACACATTCTCAAGCCCTATATATCCATCAGCCCATATTTGGACCTTCCAAGTGTTCTTAATCTTTTTCAGTGAATGTGATGCTGGATCCTGAAACAGCTCATCCCAATCTCATCCTGTCTGATGACGGAAAACAAGTGAGACACACTTGCAGACAACAAAATCGACCTGATGACTCACAAAGATTTGATACATGCTGTAATGTCTTGGGAAAGGAAGGATTCTTCTCAGACAGATTTTACTATGAGGTGCAGGTCAGGGATAAAACTGATTGGGTTTTAGGAGTGTCCAGAGAGTCCATTAAGAGGAAGGGGGTAATTACACTGAGCCCTGAGAATGGATTCTGGACTGTGTCTTTGAGAAAAGGCAATAAATACGATGCTAATGATATTACTCTGGTTCCCCTCTACCTGAGAGAGAAGCTCCAGAAGGTGGGGGTGTTTGTGGATTATGAGCAGGGTCTGGTTTCTTTTTATAATGTGGAGTCCAGATCTCATATCTACTCTTTCACTGGTCAGTCCTTCACTGAGAAACTCTATCCATTCTTCAGCCCTGGTAATAATGATGGGGGTAAAAACTCAGCTCCACTGATCATCTCACTTGTGTCTAAGAATTGATAAGCAGTTCAACTTCAAAGAGTTAATATGTTTGCAATGGAAAGATGTGAGAAAAAAAAAACTTTAGACTAAAAGCCAACCTTAAAATTTCAATGTATGAATTTTTCTAATTTGTTGACAGGAAACATTTTATAAGGCACTGCACAGACATTTAAAAGATAAAAGATAAGGCAACTGCCAGAAAAATGCTACTATATAGAATTAATTTGCAACTAATTTGTGATACTGTCACACAGTAGAAGTATGTAATCACAAATGTGTGTTTTCTCAGTACTACATAACTGTCATTTCATTATTATTACTGCTACTGCTACTGCTACTGCTACTACTACTACTACTACTTGTACTAATAATAATAATATAGAACCTTATTTCTGAAATCATTGGAACGAATAATGCTCCCCTTCATGAGCTCATATGCACACAAATGCTTAAAATACATTTGAAAAACATCTCACTGTCTTAGACTGAGATTTTAGATTTTAAGTATTCTGTCATTCATTTCTGAAACAACTTTTCTTCTGTTTTTGCTGCACATTAATTATAATCACTCAAAGTGAATAAGTCCTTCCTTTTTCATTCATCTGCTGCTGCTGGAACACAATTCCAGATCAGTTCAGTGTAATTTCTGGTAACATTTACTGCAAAGTCTTTTGTCATTAATAAAATGAAAGATGTACAATTACAGATTAAGATTTAATGAAGGTAAACATGGTTATGATAATGAGTTGAGTAAATCTATTAAAAAGTCTCCTGTTGATTTTTTTTAAAGGCTGTTTCATGCAGCAGTATTATAAACGGGAATTCCACCAACGTTTCAAAATTTCTAGATAATTCAATCAATGAGACGTAAACAAAGTCATTCAGAGTGATGTTATAAACTTTTGTGAAGCAGTGTTTAAAAGCATTAACGCCTATGAAAAGGCTGGTTCCTATCACCAAACGCCACTGTGAACATTTCTGAATCTGTACATTTCTCTACAACTGAACATTTCACATCAAGCCACTCTAAATGACTCTGTTTGTATTTTAGTGATTGTCCAGAAACGGAAAACTACTGAAATTCCCTTTAAAAATCTTTAAGCTGTAACACATGACAATCTATAACAGCCTGCCCTCTAACACTTCTGTAGCACGTTCAGTAGATGATAATGGCAATGGCCAACCAAAACAGAACAGCAGAGATAAAAATAAAATAAAAATAAAACGGTGGTATGTGAAGGTGCATAGACTAACAACACATGACAAACAAGCATTGTGCATAGTTGTGCATAATAATAGAAACACGTATCACATACACACACACACACACACACTCTTTTGCTTTCCTCTGTTAGGCAGGACAGTAGGAGGAACTATTGAGCATTTACAGAGAAACTGAAGTGAAACTTACTTGTATTAGGAGCTCTGGGCTGCTGGTGTCCTACTTGGATCGCAGTTTCGCCACTTCTACTACTGACTCAAACATTCTTTGTGTACCCAGACAAAACTGACACTCGGGTAAGTGAGGATAAGCAGAGCGCTGCTGTTTTTAATCCAGAAATAGGAGTTTATACAGCTGCAAATCAATTAATGTGAACGTAGACAATTTACAGCTCAGTGTCCACAGTTTAGAGGGAAGTCTTATACAGATATAAATATGTTTACATGATTTGTAATGTCTCCATAAGCTTTTTATGTTTTTCTAACATATTGTTTAATAATGGATACCTTCGGCAATAAAATGGATAAACAAAAATTGCTGTACTGTACTGTGATGATTTTCATATCCTCACTTATCCTCAGATTTGTGTTTTACTCTTTAATTGTGTGGGTGAGTGTCAGGTTGGAGCTCATTACTGTTCTATATTTGAGCCAAACCTCTAACACAGGTTTAGCAGGAAAAGGTTCCTGAAGACTAAGGCAGAGTAAAGGGGAGAGGCAGGAGAGCACCAATTAGCAAGCTGAGCAGTCTGGGAAGGGGTGAAAAGAGTTACTGTTACTGTTACTGTATTGATCATTTACTTGTTTATTGGAGTAATTGAGCTACATTTTTGTATATCTGCAATAATAACTTGAAAATATTTCTAACTTGTTTAAATAATTAAAAATAATCTGAACAGGCAAAACTGAAGCCAAACATGATATTACATGAGAAAAAAGTTTTGATCACGAGACTAATCACAGTCTGCTCTGCTAGAGCAGGTTTAAATATTTATATTTTAACAGTATAAGGAACAGGGTTTACATTATACTACACACATTCCATGGTTAGATTATTATATACGCTTTTGTAGGTTTTCTCTTACCAACAAAGTAGTTTAGAATGGCTAAAAGACTCTGCATAATTTACATTTATTACTGTTCATTAAGTCTATTTTTTGGTTTGGGATTTTGGATTTTTGGGTAGATTACTCAAATACAAATGATGAAGCACTGTCCAAGACAAGCTGCATATGGTACCATACACCATTAAAAGTCAGCCTTGTACCCTTCCATCTCCACCAAAATATGGCTACTAAATAAAAAAGGGAAAAAGCAGTAACATATTTATTAAAATACATCATGCATCTTATTGATTTGAAAATTGCCCTTTCAAATTTTGCGATTTTGATATAAAACAATCTTTCAGCCCTACACTCAAGAGAAAATGTAAATGTAACTGTAGACATTTCTATGAGTGGTTGTCCATGTAAAAACCATCTGATAGTCCGATGTACGTATGTACGTGAGCACTCATCCCAATCAGGTGTTTAAGCCACACCCATTGCTAACAGGTGTGTAAAATCAAACATATCTAATACAGCAAACAGCTCATCCTATCTGATGACAGAAAACAACTGAGATGCGCAAACTTGCCATGCAAATTTAAATCACCATGACACACACTGTTATGGATGTGCAAACCCTTTCATAGCAACCCTGATATAATTTAAACATTGAGGTCTAAACAAAGTCATTCAGAGTGGTTTGGTATGAGATCATAGAGAAATCCTTTAAAGTAGGGGTCTAAAATTGCACCTCAAAACTATCATGTTTCAATGTTTAGGCTTAAGGCAATGTTTATATGACCATTTTGTGTAGTAAACTCTTGTGAAGTAGCCTATATGGACATTTAACTCTTCTGATGTTCGGTTCCTTCCACCACCGCTATAAAAATTTCACATCAAACCACTCTGAATTACTTTATTTACATGTTATAGATTCAGTTCTGCAGAAAAACTGGTGGACTTCATCCTGTAAGAAGCTTTATGTTGTCTGTACCTGTAACACTTGAGGAGCTTCTGTTAGTGCATGCACTCTTACACTGACTGAGCACTTTATGGAGGCGACAATGAGAACAGCCAACAAAAACAGAACAGCAGTTGTGCTCAAAACAGATGGCACAATCGTCAGCGTCCTGAATGTTGATGTGGAGGTGGAGAAGTTAAGAGCAGGGTCAAAGTTCATGCTGGATGGAGAAGTCAGTTGAGTGTGCTCTCTGTAGGAGAGAAATGAAGATATGCAGTTTAATGTTTATGTTAAAGCAGAGCTCATTAATTATGGCTACTTTTAAAAGTTAAAAGTTTGAATTCATCTTTTTATTCAAAACCTCAAACATGATGAACTGTTTATTAGTGTATTCTTGTAAAATGTATAACATTATGAAATATAGCAAGAAACAAGCAAGATGAAAGGACAACATAATTTTCTCTTTCTTTGTAATTTACTGACCTCTCACTGGATGTGGATGCAGCAGAAAGTATGTGAGAAGAGACTGGAGGAATGACATCATGGTAATGACATAATCTCTTGTCTGGACAGTAAACTACACCCCGATAACCAGCCACCTACAGAGATAACCCAAAGATTAAAAAACAATAACACCCCACAAATTCAGCAATGTCATAAGGATCACAAGCAGCAGTTTGATAATAATTAGTAATGTAATAATTAATAATGTTAAAACAGCTTGAATAAATTGTCTGAAAGCTCACAGGGCCAGCGAACACTCTACACAACTGTCTCCTGCTAGCTTCTAGTCTAATTAACATTTTGGCTGTCCCATTCCTTGACGACCAGAGCTGAACTGAGCTTCAAACAAATGACTAGAAAACAGAGAGTTTGTTTAACTTACCTCAATACTCTCACCTGCAGGACAGTTGAGCCAATCAGAGCCCTCCACCTGGATCTGATACATGTTCCTCCCAGTGCACCTGTGCCTGTAACAGCAGCCTGCCACAGATACACTGAGGAAGGAATGATCCTATAAAACAGAATTAAAGGGCCCAAATCATGAGAAATTGATTTTCCCTTAATGTCTTGAAATAAAAAGTACACAGCAAAATTCTCATTGCTGACCTTTTCAAAATTACAGCATAAATCAAATTATATGAAATGGTTCATTGCAAAGAAACTTATCAGATCAGATTTCTTTACAATGGTGGTGATAGGAACCAGGAGTTGCAATATTTGCAACACAAATATAATCTTTTTTTTGTTGTTGTTGTTCAAAACTACCTGTGAACCTACACCCCTTCTGAGTTCTTATATATGTATCGCTGCAAGGGTCTAAATAATGGCAAATCTGAAAAAAGAAGTGTTCTTTGGGGACTATTTTGTCTTTCAACACCTAGCAAAAACCTCTTTAAGGCATATATTCCTCACAAATTCATGTAATAAGTTTGTGTGATTTGGCTTTTAGTGGCATTAAATGCTTCCCATCTAGTTTCTGTCAAGGACACCATGAACAATTCACATTAAAATCACTCTGACTTACTTTGTTAACACCTTAATGACCTTATTATGCAAAAATTAAGAAAATTTGTGGAATTCTTCATTAACTTCTAAAGCATTTATTTCAGTTCTGTGGGAAGTAAAAATCACAAAATGAAAAAACACTGGTGATTTTGCTGTATTGTATTATTTTAAAAGATTTAGAGTGAAAGAGAAAAATAAAACAAATAGGGCAATGCTGTTTTGATCTATAAAGAACTATTTTTGTAAATGAGATGTGTGAATACAAAAAACTTTATTTAATTTTAAAGAATCTCTATATAATGTAAAGGTCCATCCATCCATCCATTTTCTAAGCTGCTTCTCCATCAGGATCGGGCGGGCGTACTGGAGCCTATCCCAGTGATCATCGGGCGGAAGGCAGGATACACCGGACAGGTCTCCAGTCCATCGCAGGGCAGATAATGTAAAGGTTCTATACCAATTGAATTTCTCATAGCAAGCCAAGAACCATTTAGGACTTTGTTATATATAAAGAGTCTAATTGCACAAAGGATGTTTGGTACCTCTCTAATGAGGCTGGAGAGAAAACAGCGGCTTTCTGAGCGATAGATCTCTCCACGCCACTCCTCTGCTCCATTCCCTCTTTCATTCTCTTCTTTCCAACACTCACTCTGTAATGGAGAGGAAACAAATACAGCATTGAGGAGCTGTGAATATGAGACCAAACAGGCCAAGGCTGATAGGAAAAGAAGGTGTGCTCTAAAGAGTCAGAGAGGAGAAAGGCTCTGAACACTTACCCCATTGGCCAAAGGTTTATAAATGCGACAACCCTCTAAATACTCATCACTCTGGCACTCCCCCTTGTGGAGATGAAGGTAATGGCAGCCCAGTCCACTGAAGAAATATGCAGGCCTTAAATATGAGTTCAGTCACAAACTATAACCAGTAGTACAGAACTCCTAACAGAGTAAAAGCATCCCATTTGGAGCTTCTCCTTGAACTCACACAGTAACTGAGACAAATCAATGTAAATTATGGAAGAAGGCTAATTACCTGCCAGTACAGAAGAAAGATGAGAACTTGCAGGTGGAAAGAGATCCAAACAGAGCACCTTCACCTATAAACAAAGCGCACACAAATACTCCATTCTATATGCACTGATGTTCAGTGCACACATAATGTATATATTTTGTTTGTTTGTTTGTTTGTTTTGACTCTGTACTCCAGCACATTGGATTTTGAATTAAGCAGTGTTAATGCAGTATGCAGAATGTCATCTTGAAATTCAGGGTTTTTATTCTTATATTGGCTGAATCATACAAGCTCCATTTATACATTGTGCCTACCTTTCAGGAGCTCATAAGTAGATGAACATAATCTTTATAAAAGTGCACCCAAAAAATGAACCAATAGGGTTACTGGACTTACAAACTGGGAATATGTCAACAATAAATACATTATTTGGCTGCCCTTAAGCACTTAAGCAACCAGTTTATGGAAAATGAAATGAAAAATGAAATGAAAAAATAATGAAAATGCATTTCAATAAATGAAAACTGTTTATGCCAAAGAGAATTCCATTCCACTGAAAATAAATTGCAATGAGATAAACAGCTAAAATTTATGTTGGTGTAAAAAAGTTCTTATACACCAAACTTGTTTTAATTTTATCCAGGCTCTCCTGTAAACTCTACATTGTTTGATTGAATGGAAATGTGTGGCATAATTGATTTAGGTTCATACAACTACTTATTTTTTGAGCACATTATGTTTTGTACTTGGCTGCAAATTACATCTATTTTGGAAGAACTTATGTTAAAGCTGTCATGTTGAACTTTACCCCCACTGTAACTGCTTCATTCTAAATCCTGAGTACAGACTCAAAACATCTACCACACTCAGAGCATAAGAGAAAGATAAAGCTAAAACACTGTAAAATGTAATATTTATTAGTATTTTTTTACTTATTTTATTATCTTTTTTTAATAAATGCCTACTGTCAGATAAATAGTTTAACATGAAATTTTCTCAGATGCCCATAACCTCAGTAGTCAATGTCTTACCCTCTCCCCACACCAGGCTCTGGGCTTGGCTGAGGTTGACTGAGTACCATCCTGTGTCCTGCAGGGCAGAGAGAGTGACCAGGTCAATCCGGACCAGAGAGGGTTCTGCCAGTGCAGCCGTCATGATAGAACCTTGCAGAACCCGAGCCTCCCAGTGAGAAGAAAGACCACCAACACCAGCATCCTTGTGAGGGGTGATTATGAGTGAAAGTCAGTTAGAAGTTCTTGAAAATTGATAAGTATATATACACTACTAATAACATTACTATGTTTACAGTATATCTTATTCAGTATATTACTGTCATTCCTGTGTGTGTGTGTGTGTGTGTGTGTGTGTGTGTGTGTGTTTACCTGGTTCTCCAGCGGAGCTCCCAGTTCAGTGTGTTTAGAGTTGAGGTGTGCATGTAGAGCTTTTATCACACTAGGAGAGTAAAGCCTCATCTGTCCTGTTGCATCTGTGTTAGTCACATGACCATGAGAGCAGTAGCCCACTGCTAATACACACAACAACAACACATCATTACCAAGACAAGCTATAACACACGCAGCAGTAGATGAGCTATTGCCTTTACATCTACAACTTGGATGATCAAGAAAGATGTGTCGAATAGAGTGGACAGTGAGTGGACACAGTGTTTGAAAACTCCAGCAGCACTGCTGTGTCTCATCCACTCATACCAGCACAACACACACCAACACACCACCACCACATCAGTGTTACTTCAGTGCTGAGAATGAAACACCACCCAAATTATACCTGCTCTGTGGTGGTCCTGAGGGGTGGGGGGTGGGGGGGGGGGGTAACAAAACATGCAGAGAAACAGATGGACTACAGTGTGTGACAAAGTTCACCTTTATGGTAAGTGGGGGTAATAAAGGAGGTGTTTGGTAAGGGTATTTTGCTTAGGCTACATTTCTCAGTAATACATTTCTCACAAATTTGAGGGTGTATGGACTGTAACACTGTGTTAAAACTACCAGCACCAAGTGGATGCTCTACTTCAGCATACCTGGCTCTCATTTTAAGTGAGTGCTATATTACAGCACCCAAGAGCCTGATTAAAATAATCAATCATCAACACAATACAATAATTACGTAAAATACTTTCCTGTTACAAAAACAGTCCTTATGGTGAATCTTGAGAAATATGTCTGATTGCTGTCAAAATTCACATATGACATTGCTATATTATGTTAGGCTGTACCCCACATACCCTCATACACCATAATACATACACTGGATTAAAATATTAAGGGCTAACATAAACTCAATATTCACCTATAAATGTCTCTCTGTTACAAAAAAGTCTTTAGAAGTCTCACTGACTCTGAGAGGTGAGGAAACAGTCTCTCCATGTGCTGAAAAGTTCTCTACTGAAACCCAGCATGTGGAACAGCTCATGGATCACCGTCTATCAAACAGCAAAGATAAAAGAAAAACTCTCACACCAATACAGGCATGTTCTTATTTTCTTCATTTTCTTCAATTTCATTTCATTTCAAAGCACACTCACCTGCACCACGTGCTGATGACTGAACTCCTTCATGGCCAGTGGCTCTCTGCAGATGACCATGACCCCCGCCACAGGTCGCCCCTCTGCATCCATCTGACAGTGGGCAGAGTAGGCCAGCACACTGGACTGGGGGAGATGTGAGAATAGGCGGGGTTAAAATCACCAGAATTAACCACAAACTGTATTTCCTCATGACAAATCTACATTTAAAATGATACAGACAATCAAAAATAATGATGCAGAAAAGTGCATCACATTTATAATATAAAAATGTATTACACATTTATACTCATTGTATTCTGTTGATGTGTGTGTGTAACATTTTACATTTACATTCATTGAATTAATTACATTTAGATTCAATTTATGAAATTTTAGCTGGCAATTACCATATAAAAAATTACTGAATTTTTGTTTTTATTTTTTCAGTTGAATATAGCACATATTAAATATATGACACCAACTGACCACAGACACAGCTCAAGCTCACATAAACAAACATTACTCACAGCCACCCTCTAAGGGTGAGACATCACTAGAAGTGAGAACATTTGTTATTTTTGTCAGCATGACGTTTCTCAATAGATATGCTTTCTGCATATGGGCAATATTGCCCAACTGTGGGCAATAAATGCTCGATAAATGTGATCGGCTAAAATAATTGTGATTAGGCAATTATGTAATAATTGTAATAGATCTTCATATCATATTTAGATGATCCATGAAATCTTGACTTCATTACTGTCTTAATATCATGTGCCTTGATCAGTGTAAGCAAATGGAAGGACTGTTCTCAGATTAATATAAGACTTCAAAGGGTATTAAATCAAAGAGACATTGCTTACATCAGCTCTGCATTTATCAGTGCTCTGTGTGAGCATGTAGAGCAGGAAGTCAGTGTCGGGGACCCCCAGCCCATCTGGTTTGAGCACTTGCAGGTTTGGTTGGTCAGGATGTGGATAGACAACATAGCCACTCAGGTGATCATCTGGGATCTGTCAATCAACAGCAAGCAAGACTTATAAGATCTGCGTAGACAAATATTTGCTCTACAGTTTCATTCTAAAGAGATATGTGGTGATCAAATCTTCACAATAATCTTGATAATCAAAACTAGACAATTAAATAATCAAAAAAAAAAAACACAGTATTTTATTTAGCATTTAATAACTTCCACAAAAACTAACACTAGAATATTGAATGAAACAATAACAAAATACCTTCTATTAAAAAGCTGAAACAGAAGGTTTTTAAAAGATGATTCTTTAGTAAAGAAAATGGTTCTATTTAGAAACATGGGCTCTGTATAGAGCCATTTGCAGGCTTAAAGGGTTCTTTGCATGGTGAAATGGTTCTTCAGGTTGATGGAGAATGTGTTATATTTGAACAGGGTTCTGTTATTGTTATGATGTCAAGCTTTTAACAATAGATGAACCCCTTTTAGTACTACATAGAACCATTTTCAACAAATACACAAGACATTCTCCATCAGTCTGAAGAACCATTTCACCATACAAAGAACCATTTAAACATTCAAATGGTTCTATATAGACCTCATTGTTCTAAATAGAACCATTGCCTTTACTAAAGAATGCAAGAAGAACTGTCTTTTAAGTGTGCAGTTATTTAAATCTCCAAAGTATAAGTGATTTCCGAATACAGCAATAAAGCTAATTAATATGTGATAATAAATGATTCCAACATTTTGATCTGTAGTGTATGAATAAAAAGCTGACGTACTGTCACACCCAGACAGCTCTCGGTTCTGTACTTCTCGTTGGCTCTACCACACCTGAAGAGAGCAATACAAAGTCCCGATTGAGTAATTATAGTTATTATGAAATGATGGTGAGGGGCAAAGGGGTGAGTTCCATGCATTCTTGTCATTTACATACTAGAAGAACAAAAGAAAGTTCATAATTAAAGTAATATTATTATAAATTAGAAAAACTACATTCTTAAATGGAATCAAAGGCAGAAAAAATATTCTAAACAGGTTTAAATGAGTAGTTTTCTTGAACAGTAAAACCAAACCCTGAAAAGGCATTTATGTAGAGGAGGGAAATGAAGCAGACCTGTTGTAGTTAGCACTGCTGCTGTTCCTCCAGATGAATCTGCAGTACTTGTTGATGTCTCTGTTCAGCAGCAGCCTGCCAGTGACCCTCATTACTTTGGACACATAACACAGCAGTGAATGTAACTATAAGTGCAATTGTACAGTTTAATCCCCATCTTAACATTATAATTTCCATTACAATGATACATAGAAACGTTGTTAATAACAGAAGTGGACAATAATCAACTGGCTCCTCAGGTAGGTACAGTGCCAGTGTTTGGACACACCTGATTGAATATATGTTTCTAATAATCTTAAAGACAGGGTTGTGCCTTAACGCTAGGATAAACATAAATTGTGAAGTTCATGCCTTGTTTAAATAAAAATATAGGACTTTTTATCAGCATATAATTTCATATGTTATTCTTTTTATTATTTAAATGGTGTTCTAATATACGATACTATGCAAAAGCTTTTATTGTTTAGAAAATAACTAAGCCTGCAATAAATATAAATAAACAAAAAACTATACATTGTGATTTGATGTGTGAAAAGTCAGGAACTAAACCTGTAATTTTATTAGAAACAAACAGTCTATTTTTCTTACAGTGCCTTTAAGACCAACACTATGTGTAAATGAGATCTGTTCTGATTGGTTGTCCTGTACTGTGCCTCATTCAAAAAGCATTCAGAGCTAAAACACTGCTTAGAAGTGCAGTGTGAATGGGTGGGGCTAAACTGCTATAGACTGAATAGATGACTATATGTAAGCATGTTGACATAACAGAAACAATGAATTACCTGAGAGTAAGTTGGACACAGTGCTGACAGCTTCACTAACTGCTGCTTCCACTCTCTCTCTCTTCCAGTCTGAGAGGACGGGGCTCTGTCTAGGAGTCCATGTGTTGATTCTAATTGGCTGTGGTCGAACAGCTGCGGCTTCAGTCTGACCCCTGTTCATTCTCTTAGATCTGTGAGACTGAGGATGTTCATCATCTTCCTCAGCAATGTTGGACACTTTGTGTTTGATTTCAGCTTCATTGAAGGACCAGTGAGACGAGCTGGGCTGAGAGGTGGGTGGAGACACCACTCTGACAGAACTCTGCACCACATCAGAGATGCACTTTCCCGAAACACAAAGAAGCCACAACAGCAGCAGTAAAGAAATGTGGTTTTGAACAGCCTTCATCTGAAAACATCACACAATGTATGGCTGGTTAAGTTAGCCACAAACAGGGACAGTGACTGGACAGCTTTGCTAGAGTTTCTTCCTCCGATCCTGATCCAAATCACGTAATACTGATTAAATGAGTATTTGCATTTTCATAGATCATGTAGCTACATGGTGCCCACTTTTTCACATTAGTCAGTAAAAACAGCTTTCACATCTTATTTATGCACATTAATGTGTGTCATGCAACAATGTTTAAAAACTTGAAACTGTAATTATACTAGGTTATTTTAATTATTTTAAAGTGCTTTTTTAATATATGCCTTCTACCACACCACTACATTGATACATTAATTGATGTGATAATTTAAATATTTCAGGTGTTGCCCTACTTTCTATTACTATTACTATTATTTTTAGATTTCCATTTTTATAATGTTTAATATTGACTTATGACCCAGTTTTATTCCATCTGAGACGTTACTACAAAACTATTGTTCTTATTGATTTTTTGCACTTATTGGTATTTTCATAGCTGTGCACATCCTGAATTGATATATTCTGTTATGTATTTCAACTACTTACACAAAATAATCATGTAAAGTCATCGATATTTAAAGACAAACCAGACTATCAAGCAAAGCCACAACATTTAGCATGTTTTCCACATGCTAGTAGAGTGAAACTACTTCCCACAATTGATACTTCCCTTTTCTTTAATATAGACTGCAAAGTGGTCAGATAATCAGTTAACTAAGATTGAAGTACATTTTTTAAAAAAAGTATGCATGAACAATCTTGGGATCAAGTTGTACTCACCCGTACCTGGCATTCAGGACTCCTTAGAAACAGCCTTATGGCAACATTGCCTCTTTTTCCTCTCTATAGAATTGGATAGAACTTATAGAGTGCTGGGATGACTCCTGTCATGATGAAACAGTGACAAGGACAATGAAGGCTTTGATGTGCTAATAAGTCTTTATAGTCCTGCATGTAGCACCTCTTTACTAGTTTCAGTTGTACTGACCTGCCAGCACTTCCTCTCCAACTTAACACGCCTTCCACCACTATGGAGGAAATGAAAAGGCTCAAAACTTGAATGCAATTTAAGGATAATAATGATGAAACACTCACTCATGGTAAAAGTGCAAATCATTTATTCATTGTGAATTTTCTAGTTCCTTTAGCATATATACAGTGAAACGTCCTAATAAAATCACTTAAGTTTCCTTTCCAAACCAAAGCTTTCTATTGCAATCAACACTGACCAGAAACACATTACTAGGCATTTCGAAAAATACATTCAGTAATAAAACAATATTGACAGAGGAAACAGAAGTTATCCATAAGAGCAGACGAGATCATATGATCATATTTATGGCACTAATATGTTTCATTCATTGACCACTGAGCCAAAAGCTGAATCTAAATGAAAAGGTATCATCAGAGCAACCGTGATGTTGTTCGGCTTGGTGGTGCATACAATTGCCTCAGGCACCAAGAGGGATTGTCTGAGTGACTGCATTCACGCACAAACATACACACACTCTAACAGGTGCCCACACAATCTTACACACTTCAAAATTATTGCCACAATTGCCATGCACTACCGTAGACACAACCAGGGTGAATACAAAAATCAATGTGTAAACTTTTGTGCACGTGTTTTTATGTGCAAGTACATACAGTCACATCGTGTCTAGTGATCTACAGGAAGCTCATTCAAAGGCACTTCTGAGGAATACACACAGCTAAACATATAGCAGTATGAGGTACATACACACCTACAGCACTGTGAAAAGTCAGAGATCACCTCATTTACTTACTTTCCAGTCAAAAAGGCCTTCAAGTGCTAGTCATTCATTTTTCAACAACAGGAAAATAAATTTACACAGAAGCTTCAGCAGCTAAATATATTATTACATTTTAATTACTTGGTCCACCCTTTGTCTTTATTACAACTTTAATTTTTTCCTGCAGACTTGCTTTTAGTTTTCCAAAGACATCTGCAGATTTTTTTTTTCCTCGGTTCCAACATTGAGTCGCAGTAGTTGGTTGTATTTTCTACTCAAACAAATTCAATACTGCTGGGTTCTGGACTCTGAGGTGGTCAGTCCATTGCTACGAGAACACCCACATCTTTCTTTGAATTTCAAATATTCTAATTTTTGTCTATTTTCTTTTCTCAGTATCAGCTTGAAAGTTTCCCATTCTTTCAGACCCATAGCACTGACATATCTTTTCACAGTACAAGAATCTCTCATAGACGAAAGTCTTAAGTACTGCTTATCTAATGGTGACTGTTTTAGTATGTTTTAGCATTTTTTAATCACTTTTTGAACTCCACTTTTTGAAACTCCTGTTTTTCTACTTCTTTTCCCAATACTTTCCCATTCCTTATGCAAGTGGATTATTTTATATTTAAGCTTCTCAGGAATATTTCTAAAAAAATATATAACGGTCGTATTGACTGGAAATTACATGAATGAGAAATGGTCTCCCAAGTTTTGCACAGTACCATATACATACAGAGATGTAAGTAAAAGGAACTCTTTGATGCTCCGATTGAAAATAAAACCTACGATGCCAGACTGCATATGTGGTGCAGTATATTTAGCAAAGGCTAAGACAATACAATTTCATTAAGAGAGGCTAGGGAAGATTCTCTGTGCAAAGTTGTCCTCCATCACACAATCTCTGAGTAAGTGCACATCCAACATACAAACATAGATCCACATACATACTCAAGTCTCAATACTCCATAATCTTATGACAGGCAAAGAAACTCATTTGAGTTAAGGCACCTTGACAGCACAGACTACAACTAAGATGCTGCTTATGTGCTGCCCAGATCATAATTTAGTGGTGAAAAACTAAAAGTTTGCAAGAGGAAACAAAAACCAGAAAGGCAACAGAGCAATGGAGAAAGCAGCAGCGGTAGCTCAGGTCAGCATGGGCACATCATCCTCAGAGATTGTGTCATCAGTTAGAGGGATCAGCAGCACCTCGTCATCTGAAGAAGAGGAGGAAAAGGAGGGGGAGGCCGAAAGAGGACGAGCAGTAGAGGAGGATGAGGGTCTGAAAAGAGAGATACTCAGCCCCAGTGAATGGAAGAGAGAGGCCAGTGAGGGACTGCTGGGTGGAATGGCAACAGGAATGGCGTGTGGTGTTTCTGAAGCATCGGCAGGCTGGCTGGAGGGAGGAGGTGGAGGTGGAGGAGGAGGAGGAGGAGGGGGAGGCGCAGCCTGAGCCTCTGCTTGCTGTTGCTGCTCTGTCGGTTGGGGGGGCACTTTTTGAGTCAAGGGCTGATTTGCCACTTCCCTGGCCAAGGAGGAGCCTCCAGAGCCTGACTGATTAGACTCTTGGCTATTAGGAGCAGCTTCTGTCTGTTGAGAAGTAGAACTTGTGGTCTGCGTGGACCTGGATGCAGGCCTAGGAATGATGCCCCACCGCCGCAAGCGACGCATTGCACGGCGGACAAAACGCGGCCTGCGCCGTCGCCGAGGGGAGGAGATATTGTCCTGTCTGAGGAGCTGAAGCAGTCCTCTCAGAGAAAGAGTGGTGGGCTGAGAGAGGGTGGGGAGAAAAAAAAGAAAGTGTAATCAAACACTAAAGAGCTACACCAAATTACTTAAATGTTCATTTAATAACCAAAGTGGACTACTGTGCATAGTTAATCTCTCATAGTTAAACTAATAAAGGAGTAAGAATTTAAATGCTATTGTGCCTCACTGTAGCTCACTGTCAGAACTTTTGCGACTGTCTTTGCTATGTCTCAGGATTAATAATAGACTCATTCTTCCTAAAAGAATGCCATGCATCTACAGATGCAGCCAAAGCCAAACCTGATACAGCCGGAGCATGGCCACTTTGAATCAGCAGGAAGGGATTAACTATTTTGTGGCATTTTTCTGAACCATGTGTGAGCTACTGGACTATTAAGATGTCTAAATAATGAAATTGAGCATGTGAATAAAACATTAACAGTATTACTGTACTGTTAGGAAATTCTCTACAATCTTTTATGTTAACTACAGCCATGCATAAAACAACCAGGAAAAGTGGATAGAACTGTCCAAATTAAAATCTGTATCTGTTAAGCCTGAATATTTTTTTTTCTTCACCTCATTGGGATTCTCAGTGGGGAAGTCGTCTACTGGAGGAATTATTCCCTGAGCAATCAGCTGGCCATAGGAAGGCGGGGCCTGTTGCTGGATAAACTCTGCCTCTTGGCGGCTAATTGGGGCAAACAAACTAAAGCAAAACAGAAGAGATCATACACAGTCATCAAAATGAGCAAGAACATCAGATACATGTCAGTGAAGCACTATCTAATACTGTGGCCTACAAGGATAATTTAAATCAACAACAACAAAAAAAAAAAAAAATTGAGAAAAATTTCAGATGACTGACAAATTAAAAGGAAAAACCAACAGTAAGTGTCTTAATAAGGTGTTGGGCCACAACAATCTGCCAGAACAGATCTCTGAAACTGTACTGGAGGGATAGAACAGCATATTTTCAAAAGATATTCCCTCAACTGGTATTTGAATGATGCTGCAACACCAGTACCACAATACTGTAGCACACGCATAAATTCTCCTTGTGACTCATTGTGTGCAATTTTTCATTTACAAATTTAATGCCAGTTTGGTGATTAAAGAGCAAGTAATGATATTTATATTGCAACTTGTCTAATATGAAGTACATAACGTGTTTATTTAGCCCACAAAAAAAGTCATTCATTTTGGTAAAGAAATCAGAACCGGCCATAAAAATTCATGCTAGGTACACCCCTAATATTTATTGATATCTAATTATGAATAGTCATGCTTCCTATGGACATTAGCCAGTTGAACAGCTGCTGTGATGGAACACTCTTTCATTTATATTTTTTTCCTCCACAACTGAGGTCCACATACAGTGCCCTCGACAAAGACTGCCACCCTGGTAAACATGAGCAAAACAAGTTGTAAGAAAAAAATATTGTTATTACCTACCCTTTTGATCTATCACTAAAATAATAACAAAAACTCTAACCTTTATTTAAAGTAAATGCCTGAGGAGAGGAAAGGAAAAAAAAAAAAAAAAAAAACAACACACACATCTTAAATGTACCTGTATTCACGAGTGCGAAGTGAGTACAGCTTGCAGGTGCAACCCATAGCAATGACCAGCAGCAGTCCACACACCAGACTACCCACAGTTGCAGCAGTGATGACCTTTCGAGGCAGAGTCATGGTGCAATTCATCTCATCAGTGCCATCCTTACAGTCCACTTGTCCGTCACAGCGCCAACTTTCAAATACGCATCTGCACAGGGAGTCAACATATTTTACATTCATACACTTCCTCTGATGCACCATAATTCATAATATTACAACCTCAATTTCTCCAGTGCCCTTTGAAATTCAAACACCAAACAGATCAGGTCATTAAACATGTACATACATCATAATAAACAAAATGTCTAAATGTAATGATTTTACATGCAATGCACCAAGCTCATAATTTGGACAATCACAGACTCACATTTAGCAGGCTGAAGATTCTCCGTAAGTGGGCATTATTAGTAATCAAGTAAATTTTGGTGCTTCATATCATCAACTACATTAAATAACTAACCTTCTAAAAACTGGGAAGAATCAGAACATTTACATAAGCTGTATAAAAGAGAAGTCCTTTTATGGACCCGTTAAATGCATAATAGCATAGCTTGACTTTACAGTATTAAATGTTCCCTTCAAATGCACCTACGCATTTATCCACAGGTTTCCTGCTGGTTGAATAAATGTGTTCCTTTTTTCCTTCTTTTATTATTTCCATTTGACAAAACATCTCCCTTCCTTCCTGTGAAGGTACAGCCCTTTGGAGTTTTGGCATCAAAAGTTATCTTCACATGTGCGATACTACAGAAAAGGCTGTAAAATGCCAGAAATATTCCAGACGTTTCTGGAGCAAAACTGTTTAAATCTCTCAAACAGTCTGGCCAGTCTCGGCATGTTTTAAACCAGGCTTGGTCTAGATGCATTATGATGTTAATTAGATTATGATAATCAAACTGTGCCGTCTCCATGAGCATATCTTAGATAGACTAGCGAGCATATATCAATATCAAACCACTGGGATGCACATAAACACATTTAATGCCAAATTTAATTTAGCGTGTCCTTGTTGTTTGACAGTTGCTATATATCTGTTTCTGTAATAACACCTCAAGGGTATTTATTTAGACTGATTTCACCTTCATGTATTTTAATTATTTGGTATATTTGTTAATACACCTACACCTTTTTTAAAGTCCCTCTCACAACACAATGCGTTTGTAATAAACTTAAAACATGCACTAGAACTGCAATAACACCACAGTGCGTACTCCTACACTTACCTGTCGCTGTCGCAGTGGAAGGTTCCTGGTTGGCAGACAGTGCATTCCCGCTCATCGCTGCCATCAGCACAGCTCAGCTGGTAGTTGCACCTCTCAGTAGCGATGTAACACAAAGGCCGGCCAATTACATGACCTGCCCTCTGCACTGGCCCACAGGGGAAGTGGCCAGCCGGGCACCCTCCACACCCGTCCTCATCCCGACCAGTCTCTGGACAATCCCAATGACCATCACACCTCTGCTTCTGTGTGTAGCAGCCCCCCTCAGACCCCTTACACAGACCCTCCCAAGGCAGGCAGTAGTCAGCGATTCGATAAGTAGCATTGAATCCCCGCCCCTCAGAGCCAGCTTGTGCACGATAGGTTAGAGACAGCAGACCAGTCTTGGACTCCACCTCCACCGTTTTTAAATTAGATGTAGATGTGATCTACCACACAAAAAGGAAAAAAAAGTAAAGGTTTCTTTAATTTTAAAGACATTACTGGCATCAAAAAGACATTACTACAATCTCCCAAACATAATTATTATGTCAAAAACAATGTCATACTGTGTGCCCACGTATGGGTGGAGTGTTCTCAAACTTGATAAAGTGGACTAAATTAAAGAAAAGGTTTGATTGGTCCACACCAAACAAGACAGGTGTTAAAGCACCCTATGGTAAACCTGAATTCTGAGTCCAAATATATAGCAAATGACATTTGCCTTGAAATTTACTAAAAGAAAAGTGCCAATCTAAAGCCTTTAAGAAAAAGATAAGACTAATAAGATTAATATAAATAAGATTAATGATAAGTATCAACTTCACCTCAAAGTAACTGTACAAATCAAGCTGCAACATATTTACGCTTTAACATATTTAACATATTTGAAAAAACAAGTTAGTTAGCTAATATCAAAGAATAAAATCACTATATGATGCTGAACACTTTATCCATTAAAACTATACTAATAGTGTTAAATTCAGCTTCAAATTCAAAAATGTAAACATTCTGACCCAACCCTAGTTGATACACTTTGTATGTTAAGAATTACAGAGTTAGCTGTTTTATGCATAACATTTGTGTAATCCTTTAACATTCAATTAGTGGTCAGTTTCTGATTGGATATGTTTGGTTAGTGGACTATCTCAAATCCAGCAATGACACTGCAGTGTTTAAAAATCTAAGCCACACTGCTGCCGATCATTCTATTGTACAATATGCATCGACAAAGTTAGTATACCTGAAAATAGGCTCAATGAGTGTAGGTACATCAAGGGTACACCTACTGCATTGCATGCCGAAATTTGCAAACATAATCCAGCTTTTCAAACTACATGCACACCACACGTTCACACACACAGTTACTGCACACTCACAATTTTAATGACATTTCCGGCACGGTCTGGCTGGTCAGTGATAATAAGGGTGTCTGCTGACCCCAAGTCCAGCTGCTGCAGCTCCAGCTTAAGGGGCCGTGGGTCCTGGGGGTCAACTGTCCACACACACTCCATTTGGCTTCCTGTCAGCAGAGGTGGGATGAAAGAGCCATAAAACGCCTGCAGATAGCCTCCACATGGCCCTCCTTGAGAGAGAAGTGGCACATTGGGTTCTCTGTGTGGCAGATGGCCCTTCTCTATGTCAGAGTACATGGCTACACTGGTGGGGGTTTTACTCGGGAGGGGTGAGGGGTTGTGGTCTGAGTGAGGTTGGAGGTTGACAAAATCGCAGCCTTCTTCATCAGAACCAAGCTCATCGCCTTGCCCGAGACATTCCACTTGGCCGTTACACTGCCAGGATGCAGGAAGACAGCGTTCACTGTAGCACTCAAACTCACCTGGGTAACAGGGACCAGAGCCTGGACACAGACAGAAGGCAGAGGTTTTATATTCCTGTACAACTGCCTTGATCGATTGACTATAAAGGACATATAGTGTCATAGTGTCCTTTCTACCTTTAATGTATGACAGGCGAAATCCTGCAACAGAGTAGAAGTGTGGGTAGTAGTGATGCGTTACTGTGATGTTTCCTCCATACAACTCGATTGGCTTAGGCAGCTGGTTACCACAGAGTGAGATGGGTGTGCCATTAAGCGGTGCCACGATTACCCATTCCCGGTCACATTTCACAGTAAATTGAGAAAAACTTCAAAAAAAAAAAAAAAAAAAAAAAAAAAGACAAGGATGAGAAATCAGCAGCAAGACAAGGCATGACATGACAAGAATCTCCCTTTAATGTAGAATACTTTACTATGCATAGAGAAATTTTACTATGTGTAGAAGGAATATATGAAAGTGTAGCAATTTTCAGTGTACCTTAATGAATTCTTGAACACTATCACTTGCTACTATGCGATTTCAAGTAGTTCTGCAATTTGCCTTACAGTGTCTGATTGTGATAATCCATTTAATTCCAGATGTCTATACAATACCTCAAGTTCAGACCTAAAAGGGCCTGGATTACATGGAAATTAAAAAAACAAAGCTCTTAAATAAACAGACTACTTCTGGGCTTTTTAAGTGTCTGCAGACAGGATGTTTCCCCACATCTCTTGTCACACACTGACTATAAATAGTTGAAACAGAATCTTTGACTTGCTTCTGAGAAACTGGATTTTGACCAGCTTTCTAAGTTGAATAGTCTCTTTTTTAAAGCCACTGGTATAGCAGTGCATCTTTTCTCCACCTATTCACAAATATCTGGTGGTATAAAACCACACCTTTTGGACAAAAAGAAAAGTTTCTATATTCTTTATTTATAGCATGAGGGGACAGTACCTGAGAATGACACGCTCGCCCACTTCCGAGATAATTGTCCAACTGCAGTTAACTGGCCTTAGAAGGCCATGAAGGCTTGAGCTATAAATTTCTCCTTGCCTGTCCTGTTGTATTTTTGGTGATTTGCCACAATACACTGCCAGAAAAAAGGGGAGTACAGGGTTATACAGAGTCATAAACAGCACTGTAAACAGAATTGTCTCAAAGGTTCTACAATATAACACTCAATTTATTGCTACAATAAAACAGACAACAATTTAAATTACCTGACTTCTTGTATACAAAATAACAATTGATAAAATGTAAGTATTTATAAAAGATTTTTCTTATCTTTTTATTTCATGGGAAAATAATCACGGTCTCAAAGAAAGTTTATCAAAAAATACTTGAGGAAAACATCACACATAAAAGTATAATGTCACAAAGTTAAAACTACACTGAAGAACAGTTTATGGTCCATATCCATTTAAAAGTCAGCCAACATAAGAAACGGGAACTATATGATAAAAGAACTAGAAAGAGGATATCTGCAGAGCCCAAATTTGATTACACAAGCAAACAACCAAGTCTTGTAGATCAGAAAAGAGTAAACTGATACTGGTAAACAACAGTCCTAACATTTCTACAAGTACTGCAAAGGCTTTCAAAGCTTTATCAACATTGATATGTTGCTATCAAGTCTATCACATCTATAATATCATGAAATATATTTAAATCTCCAAAACAATACTATAACACTAGTTTACATTTATTTACATACATTTTACCACACAGTTGTTCGGAGAACTCCAAATACCACCAGTCAACATGCATGTTTTGTTGATTTTCCAAGTAAACATAAGTGCAATAAAATATGCAGAAGTGTGTTCTCTGTAGAGAATGTGTTAACTTATTTCCACTTTGAAACGAATAAAACATGTAATTCAAAGAACAACAGTCTAAACTGAATACAATGTGTGCATGGCATAAAATTTAAGTTGCAAATCTTTTCACTCACTCAGGCTGGAGGCCCGCTCCAGGATGCAGGCTGCTGGAAAGAGACAAAATCAACATTTTGGTCACTGGTAACACTTTATAGTATACAGTACACAAACACAAGTATGCACAGTAAAAAAAATAAATAAATAAAAATTTGCTAATTTAGCTAATATCCCACACCAGCAGAAACTGGAGAGACAGCTGCAGCAGCTCCATTCGTACTCATGAGACAAGTAAAGCTTAATCTCTCTTACATTCCTTTCATTTGCACTCTATTATGCTACATTACATCTACATCAATTATCCTTTACATTTCGACCAATATGGAATCAGTTATCATACACAGCACTTTCATAAACTCCACACTTCCAGAATATAATCTGCAACTTAAAAGCACTTTTATGTAGTTAGTTATTTACGTAAAGGAAATATTTTCACTTGTAGCTAACAAGCAACTCACCTGCCAAAAATAAAATACTGAAGACGCGAAGGCTGCGAGAGGCAGCCATGCTGTTTCGTACAAAAACCCACAATGTTATTGTGTGAAGCAAATTAAAAGCGAGTCCAGCTCCATTGTAAAAAATAACGTAGAGAAATCGGTTAGTTTTCCACAGCAGCGGATGTCATCGCGGCAAAAGCTTCTTGCTGTGGATGAGAAACACATAATACTAAAACATAGAAAAAAGACAGCAACAGAGGGTATTTTTTAGAAATTTCACAAAGCAGGAGTTTTGGGTGCAAGAGGAAAACTTAAGTGAGGGCTGTTCACTGGATAAACGGCTCGACTTTAGGCTCAAGTAACTAAACAACTACAACAAACAAAACGAGCAGACAGAAACAAAATTAACGTTAACGTTACTTGCTGAACTGTTTGGGCCAAGTTAATGACACCATATAAAGCTCACAGATCTGTAAAGCGGGTCTACAACAGGACAAAACAAGAACATAGAAAATGTATATGAATGTTTAGGAAGTGCACCGTATGAACACAGCCGAGACCAGTTTCCCGTCTCGTTCTTCTTCTCAGCCCAGCAGTGACGCAGACTCGCGTTTGGTTTCGATTATAAACCGCACCAACACTCACCGTCAAACGGAGGCATTTCGACACATATCAAACACATTGTACGACACATTTGGAGTTATTCTCTCTGTGAGCTCCACTGACAGCCTGCTTATGTCCCTCGTAAAGCTCCGGTCTGTCTCCGCTTCTCGGACTTTGTTTAGAGCTAAACTAAGCTAACGCTAGCGAGCAGCTGGTTAAATCTCTTTTTTCACTTTTTCCTTCAACGACAGCACAACCGTACCCCAGATTTTTCTTCATCCATCGACCACATCAACTACAGTTTCGTCTTCGCGTGTCGTGAATGGAAACAGGCCAGCTTTCGTACCTTTTCTTCGTATTTCTTTTTCTGTTGTTGACATTCACTCTCCGCCACTTCCGCGTCGGTCCGATAGAGATCGAGCGGCCGCCCACGAACGTCCTGGCGACGTCATCGCGTAACTGAGCAACCAATCGGTGACGTTTTCATGCGTGATCCCCGCGGAGAACTTGTAGAGGAGAATTACCGCTCTGCAGCGTCTCCGGGTTTCCTCAGACGCTAGAGGGCGCTCCCGAGTGAGTCCAAAAATGAATGGGTTGATATGGAGCATTTGAGCAAAATCATAGTTTATAAATGCTTAAACATTTTAATGCAAACGAAAACAATAATTTCCTGAACACGGAACGACATAAAACATTTTAACACCGCTGTTATATTTTTCAGAGTTTTTAAACTCGAGTTATAGGAGTTTAAAACACCACCTCATGCGTGTTCATGACGTCAGTGAGCGCGAACAGCCAATGAGCTGCTCCTCTCGCCAATCAATCAGCACGCTCTACCAGTAATGCCCGCCTCCTGCTGCCCAAAACCCGTTTGCTGTAGAAAAAGGAAATATAAGGTAGGATTTCTTTGTTTTTTTTTCTTGCTTTGTTTTTTGTGAAATACATCCTTCAATTTTCTAAAATTAACGTTCTGTGTAAGTGATTAGAAACCTTTTAATCCTTTCGTTATTTAGCCCTTGAGTGCAATTTATTCCCATTCATTTAGGAATCACTCGCTGGCGCCCTCTGGTGTTTGGCAGTCCTGTTTTGATATAACAGGGGAAATAGGAAGTGGCCAGGAATTCTCCTCTCTACAAGTTCTCTGTGTGATCCCCGTTGACTGTATACAGTAATACCGCATATCAGTCACTAGGGGGCGCCGCTGCAGCGTGCTGTGGCGCTGTGACCACCATCTAGTTTTCACTTTTGAAACCATCGAAATAAGTTCGTAACAAGTTACAAACGGAAAAAATACTGTTAAAAGTTATAGTCACGTTCTTTGGTAGTAAAAATGCAGACTGTAAGAGCAGATTTGCGAACCATCCGACACAATATCACTGCCGAACTCCCAGTTCTCAGTTCAGCTGATGAAATTATTTGCCCCGATAAATAAAAAGCACAAAAAAGCACGATTTCAGGTTTTTCAACCATGTAATCATTCAAATGAACACGTGCACTACATTCTAAACTGTTTCTTATGTTTTATATAGTATAACAGATTCAGCCTTTGTCAAAAGTTTAGCCCAGCTTTGCGTTTAGTGTAAATCAGAAACAATACTCGGTTCTGGTGGTTGTTATGGAGGTTTTTTGGGTCAAAGACTGCCATTTAACGCCCAGAGAGTTCAGCTGATGCTCTGAGTAAGGAGGGAGGCTGTTTGTACAGGGGGGAGGGAGAAACTTTTTTCTTTGCCTCTTCCTCGCTTTCCGCACTGTTAGAAAGAATAGCACGAAACGATCAACCACGTCTGCAGCTCTTCACACAGCAAACAGAGAGCAGAGCCGACAAGATGAGACACGAAGCGCTGTAGAGCGGCTCATCATCATGCTCACGGACAGCTCTGCCTTTCTCTGACAGCTTTTTCCTCCAAGCTGTTTTTGCCCAGACCTGTAGCCTGAGTAGGTTTTCATATGTGGTGATTATTATTTAAGTTTCATTTACACTTTTGGGCCAGTTTCACGATTTACCACACCTAATTTAACTGCCTTGGGCATTTTTCGGGCTTTTGTTGGAGAGAAAAGGACACGTTTCAGGATTTCCCCCCCGCTTTGGAACCATTTGACTCTGGAAAAGCAGAGGCAGAAACATCAGGCAGAAGAAGGCGGAGGGAAAAGTTGTTTTTTGTGTGTTTCTTGTGTGTGTTTTTGGAGGCTTGCAGGAATGTTAAGGCCGGTGCTGCTGTTGCTGCTGACCACCATCCTCCTGACTGAGAGGGGAAACGGCGAGAAAGAAGTCAGACCAGAGGTTAGTGCTCTGCTATCCGTTTGGACGCAATTAAAACTAAGAAAGAGCCAGAACTCATCAGGAGCTCTGAGAAGGTGTGATCTTCAGCCCTTTGCAGAGGCCAGATGTCCTCATAGCTGGTGCAAGCAAGGGGAAAACAGTTACACAAACAAAAACCTTTACTTGAAGTAGTAAAAGATTTCCTTTTGATTAGGCTAAGGTTGGGTTAAAGGGGAATCCCACCGAATTTTCAAAATGTCTGCATAAGTACATGGTTAAGACGTAAACAAAGTCATTCGGAGTATTTTGATTGTGAAATGCCCTGATCTAGAGAAACTTAGCAAATTAGAATTGTTCACAGTAATGGTGATGGGAACCAGACGTCTGAAAAGTTGAATTTGTCCATAAAAAGCTTCGTTTACAGAAATTTTCTACACTAAATGGTTATGAATGTGCTGCCTGATACCTGAGTTTAAGAGAGATTTGAAATAAACCTTCGGTCCTGGTTTCCTATTATCAAAAATACAGATGAAAACCCACTCACATCAGACCACTCTGAATGACTCTGATTACATCTTAACAATTGAATTATGCAGAAATGTTCAAAAAGTGCGGGAATTTCTCTTTAATTGTTGCACAGCAGTATTTAATTACAACAAGATGGAAGACAATGGGTACACCCTTCCAAAATAACAAAGGAAATAGTGTGTGTCTGTGCCGCATAGGCCTGAGTAGACTCACATGACGAAACCTTATAAGGTTTATTTAATTTTTATGAAGTTTGTTTATGTGCTTTATAGAGATGGCATGATATATTTTTTGTCTATTCCAATCACGATACTGATACCGATATTTTAGCCATAAGTATCGGTCAGTACCCATATTGATATTGGACTGATATCTTTTCTTTAAAACTATTATGAATTTTGAATTGAAGCACTTCACTTTAAATGACCACCTGAAAGAAGTCAATCATACTCAAAACAAACTTCCCAAACTCTCTACTACCCCACACGAGGAAATACACAGATAAATGCATCACATGGGAGTGAATGCTATTTCAGAATAAGGTTGTTACAGAATTAAATCAGATTCTTTATTTTTTCTCTCTTTGATATCTGACCAGGGTTTTGGCTCCATATCAATTCCCAATGATACCAATATGCCATCTCTAGTGCTTATAAATGTACTTATAAAAGCCCCTCCATATACTATATGAACTACACGTGGAATCTGTGAGTAATAAACGCTGTTTTGCTTCTGGTTCCAATGTTTTTTGCTAAATTGTGAAATACAGGAAAAGCATTAGTGTGAGTAAGTGGCAATGTACATCTGGCCTCTTACTCAGCCAGCTGCAGTCATTTATACGACTGCATGTGTGTGTGTGTGTGTGTGTGTGTGTGTGTATTTGTTCGATACGTTTTTTAGGACCAGAGGACAGAAAAAATGTCCTTACAAAATGTGTGTAAATTTCCAAAAACACAAAATGTGTCCAAAATGTGCATTATTCAGTGTGTCTAGTGGTAGTAAATGCTTAAAATGTAAGATGTTAAAACACAGTTATTGCCAAAACAAGCAAACATAAAGTAAGCAATTGTGTTTATGTAATATATTTAATTTATGCGCAACCACATTTTTTTCAGTGAATTGAGGAACTTTTTTGACCCTTAATTATGAGTATGCCTTGTGTTTTAAAAAGGTAAAAAGTAAAAATATTTGTTTCTTTGATTATGGTTCAGGTTAGGATTAGGTTCACAGACACAGTTTTGCTTAGGATTGTGCCATCACGAAGATTAAGGTTATGCATTGGGTCAGAATCAATTTTAGTGCTTAGTCTAGGCTTAGAATTGCAGAGTAAAGATTTCATATAAACAACAATTATAAAAATATGTATCTGCATTATGCATGTATGTCCGCATAACTCAAAATATATATTTTATATTCTACATTTTAAATAGTACATAAGTGGTTAGTATAACTCCTCTAGTAATGTTACCACATGCAAATGTGCCCCCTTCAGCTGTGACGAGGTGAGGTTTTTTACCCTTTGTACAACGGGTTCATAAGACCATTTTCCCAGACAGGGATCAAGCCTAGAGCTGAACTAAATTACACGGACTAAGGGGATTCACCTCTGATCCATTTTTAGCCTAGAACCAGTCAGTGCCTGGGAAATCAGCCCTGACAGTAATAAAACGTCTCAAGCTGACATCATCTCCGTGTGTTACACGCAACCTGTGATCAAGCTGCTAATGTCTGCTCCAGAGATGACTGTCTGGTAGAGACACACAGCAGTTAGAAGAATGAACAGATAGAATAATGCTGTACATTCAGTTAAGTTTTGGAGCGTTTTATTCAGATGCAAGCCACAGCTGTAATCCAGGTAATAGATCAGACAGAGTGCATGAAGAGGCCGACTATGAGCTTCCCTCTGTCTCGCTCCTCCTCTTTCCAGCCTTCTCATTTTTAAACCACTGCTGAGGCAGCCAAGGCTAAGGGTGGAAAATTCAGCCCTGGCACAGACCAGGCCCTTCCAGGTTTTTTTTGCAGACGATAACAGTCTCTCCAAATGGAGTCATGCTGGAGTCATGTGATCTGAGTGAAAGGTCACACCCAGGGTCAAATCCCAGGTGCAAAATCACATGCTCTCTTTCTCCTGGCTCTAAATGTATTCAGGACAAAAAGAGCATGCGTTACTATCAGCTAGGGCTGGGATTGCTTATGTTTTCAATACTGACAATGTAATGAGAATTTTGGCTTTCATACAGGCTCTGTAACAGAATATGTATGAACAAAAACAGCCTGTTTAATGCTAAGGGATAAAGAAAGGTTGAAAAATGGTTGTGTAAAAATGGACTGTCTTAGTACATGAACCCACACATGTGTTAAAAGTAGACTCCAGAGGAAAAAGAAAAATGTAGGCTTTTAAGCGATTATGTGCTGACACCAATGCGTCTTTTCTTTGTCACTGTAGTGTATGTTTGTGCATGTCATTAACTTCCTAGCTCGGGATGATGTCATCTTAATCATTTTCAACAGAAATGTCTAGAGTTCTCATTTAAAACTTCCCGAGCAATCCCAAGATACAATAGGATACACTGTACAAAGTCTAGTTATGGCTTAAAAAGTTAGTGTTCAGGTTGCCTTAAAATTTAAAGTTAATTGAACTTCAATTAGTAAGTTAGCAGTATAAGAATCTTTGTTTATGTTGTTTATGCTGTTTATAAGTTCAGATAACTCAAAAGCTTTAATACAAGCTGAACGGCAACTTTTTAACGTTAAAACTGTAGGCCTACTGCTGTTGTTACAGGTGCTGTTGTTGAGATTTTTATAAGGGAAAAACCATAGACCTTATGGAAAACAGCTGGACGATTCTCTTTTTCTCCTTCTCGTTCTCCCCCACAGCCTGAAGCCCGCAGAAAGATGATGTATTTATCCCAAGTAGAATTACAGATGTTGTAACTGTACTAGATTCCTCACTCAGTCTGCTCTGAGTCTTTGTGTGCAGTGAAGAGGCTGCATTGGTCTGCAAATGTGTAGTGCAATATCTAAACACTGGCATATGTTGGCGATATTATCATAATATCAGTAATTAGACATTTTTGTCTGGTTTGCAGACTTGGATCTGGTACTCTTGAAAGGTTCACTGCCACTGCTGCTAGAGAAAACATTTTGTGCTGTGGTCTAAAGCTGCTAGTTTAGGCTAGTTAGTTTTTTGCAAGAGAGTAGTTTATTTGTTTATTTATTTATTTGCCTTCAGTAATGCAGATAAACTATGCTACATGAAGATGCAACAAACATCATTTTTGTAATACATCTGGCCAATGATAATTTGCTATTCTGTCCCTAATTAGGCTTTTAAAACAAACTCAGTAAGAAAGATGTCCAGTTACTTCATTGTCTTCAAGTCGTTATACCCAAGTGTTGTTGTACACGTTGTACACCATATTCTACTTTTTCATGATCGTGCATGAGATCAGTTTAAAAACTCATGGCTTGGTTTGGGTCTGGTTGTCAGGTGTGGGTGAATGTAAATAGGTCAGTGGTGTGGGCCACTGCGCGCCCAGGCTGTGTGAGACCGAGACTCGGCCGCTGATGACCACAATTCTGTGTTTTTTCCATTGGCACAAACCTGAAGGGAACAACTGAGTCAGTTTGTCTCCCTCCAGTTCAAATTCAGCACCCCCCCTCCCTTTTTTCTCTGTTTCTTTCTATCCTTTATCTCCTGTCTTCCATCTTTTTTAGCCTTTGTTCTTCTTATCTGCAAGAAGTTTTGCCTTCATTTTTCTATCACTTCCCTCTCTTCCTTTATCTATACAAAATGCTAAACTTTCTAAAGAAAGAAAATCAGATCAACTTTGAAAAACCACAATGACCATTTTAGGCTGGAAATTCTTACTGCAGTCATTTCTGCTTCCAGTCCAACGTCACATTGTTATGGTGAAGACTGAGTTGCTTAGTTGGCCCATGTCTGTGTCATGTGGTCAGACGGGACAATTCCAAGATGTTGCAACAGTGCAAAACATCCAGTGTCCTTCTGAAAAACAGTTGCTTAGTCCTTGTAAAATACTGATTCATAATAGGATGCCACAAATCTCAGAATGGCAGAAAGCAGAAGGAGACCTTGAGGTCACCTTCAGATTTTTGTAGGAAAGCAGAAGTTTGCTTCGCTGGCACATCTGTAGTTGAGGTCATAGCATATGGTTGTGCTTAGAGCGATGTTTACAGTATTTTTGCTTCTCACTCTTAAAAAATGGTTCTTCAGCAGTCCTTTAGTAAAGGCAATGGTTGTATATAGAACCATGGACACTCAGGTAACTATCTGCATGCTTAAATGTTTTTGCATGGTGAAAAGGGTCTTCAGATTGATGGAGAATGTGTTGTATATGGTTCTGTACAGAAGCTTTTTGAAAGGTTCTATATTGCGCCAAACAGGGTTCTGCTATTATTATGATATAACTTTGTCACAATATCAAAGCTTCTGTGTAGAATCATATACAACACATTCTCCATCAGTCTGAAGAACCTTTTCACCATACAAAGAACCAATTTCGCATGCACATGGTTGCTTGAGTATTGATAGAGTGTCTGTCTGAGAGTCTAGAGCATTTTGCCGCATAACATAACATAACATAACATAACATAACATAACATAACATAACATAACATAACATAACCACCTACTTTGATAGAAAAGGGCAGTTTCACTGCCATACACTAACTATAGACTGTTGTTTTTAAGGGGCGTATAGGGTGGACGATTTTCAGAACAGGTCTACCACCAGAATGGACACATGTGCAACAAACTGGCATACGTGTTTTGCTTTGAAAGGCTCAGTCACGATGTGCAGGGCAGGTTACCACTTGCAAAAGTTTGTGTCCAATCTGACAAACTGATAAAACTCACTGCATGAATGTAAATATGGACATGCAAGTATTGGAATGCAGCTGACAAAATCCCAGTAATTGTGACCAGTCTAGCACTAAATAAATGTCAAACATTCCAGGTACATGTGGATGAAACATCTGAGGCTCTGTTTCTGATTAGCTGCAAAAACATAGTCCAGCTCATTAGCAACGCGTTTTAAAATGGAAACTCAGTAATATGTAGCTGTTTTCATTTGGTTGAATGTCTTTTTGCACACATTCTGTGAATTCTGTCCAACCTCACAACTGTTGCTACTCTATTAAAAAATCACTGTAAAATTACAGTAAATTACTGGATACAGTTTGCATTATTTTCACAGTAATTCACTGTATGATAATAATAGTAAATAACAGTAAAATAGCAACTGTATACTGTGACTCACAGTCACCTACACATTTACACTTATTAAAATATGGTAGTCTCCTGTATTTTAACATAACAACTGTAAACATAGTACAACAAAGTAGCCAGCAATTTTATTGTAAATTTATGCAATAAAATTTTAGATTATATATTTTTATTTTACCTGACCAATAAAAGTGTTCATTTTTTTGGAAATTTTAAATAAAAGATTACCTCAAATAAATTAATATAAAAAACTTATTAATTACATTTTGCACTGTATATATGCACAGAATATCTCAAGTAAGCATAAACATTTTACATATATATATATATATATATATATATATATATATATATATATATATAGTTTTATAATCTGCCAATTTCAGTAAACAAGACAATTTTTCACAGTAATCTGCTATGTGGTTAAAACAGAAAATATGTTTAAATTAGTTGATTTGACAATAAAATGATAAGTAGGATTTTTTGTGTGTGAAATTAGTGTTAACTATTGTGAATTCCAGGTCATAATTAATCCCGTACATGGCAAGGACTCACCAGCATTTCTAAAGTTTTACCACACACTTCAATAACCTAAGAATACCTCAGCGAGTTAGCATTGCAATCCAAGTAGTTAATGAATAATAGGCCTATAGTATACACCAAGCCTGGGATTATAAAGGGTTAACAGAGTACGAAACAACACACTTGTGGGTGGAGTTCGGGTAGATCAGTTGGAATAAAGTGTATAAATGAAGGAAAGCAAGAAAGGAAGAACTCGCAAAATTGGTCAACATTTTGACCTCTTTTCCCAATTACCAGCGATGCCTGTGGGCTCTCCTTTCAGCCTTCTATTTCCTGTTATATACATAAGCTTTTGTTCTGTATTGTCATTGTAACTGTACAAAAGCAACCGATGGCTAACATCTCCATTGCTGTGAGGAAATCCAGCCTTTCTCAGACTGCTAGTTCAAGCTCAGTTACCACATCTATTGAATAGTTTTCATGAAGTCATTTCAAAATAAAAGACAAAACCCTGATCTTTGAGCAGAGCTCTTGGCTTGATCTGAGTTCAGAACCTAAAAGCAAATCCATAAATAAAGCCTAGACCGACTGAAACTTAATAAGGCTACCTGTCTGTATGGGGCAGTCACTGACACACTGACCACACAGTGATTTGCACTTCACCAGTCAGCGGGGCTGGCGAGGGCTTCTAAATAGAAGCTTTGACTTTCACCACTGGGAGTTTCTTGGGCCTGGTGCAAGCTGGGATTGCTGGCAAGAGTAAGAGGAGACCTGAGGCTTCAGTGAGCCAGAAGAGAGCAAGATAGAGGGATATAGGCAATGAAAGAGTAGAAATAGTTGATGCGAAGAGAGGAGAAAAAAGAGGACGATTTCAAGAATGAAGCAGTATATGTAAGTAAAAGAGTAGAGAGAGAAGGAGAATTTAAAGAATGCAAAAGAGAATAAGAAAGGAAAAAGAGAAGAACAAAGAAAAAGAAGGAGGAAGAGAGTGAAAGAAAGATGAAAAAGGCTGAGGGGGAAATGTATTCATCCCTCTGAACTGAGTGTTTTCCCAGCATAGGGAGAGCAACCACAGAGCAGCCACGACACACTGAGCGCAGTCAGAGAGAGAGAGGGGAGGGAGGGATGGAGTGAGAGAGTGAAAGAAAAACGAAATTAACACTGTAGCATAGTACAGCGCTCTGTATTCACTTACGCAACGCTGTCCATAAAGCACTTTCCCATCAGACAGGTTAGAATATCACAGCATCAGCAGCATAATGTGTGCATTGATATGTTATAACTATATCAATGTAAAAGTCCACCAGAATAGCAGTTTCTTAATCAGGGATTTTGGTGTAGCACAGTAATCGCTACTGTAGTGTAATCGCAGTAACAGTAGTGCTCCTTACGCCAGCACATATACTAAAATTAGATCAATACAGAAAAGATTAGCATGGGAAAGGATGACACGCAAATCCGTGAAGCGCTCCATATTTTTTGAGGTCAGTCGTGGGCTGGAGGTTAGGGAACTGGCCCTGTGACCAGCCTTGTGACCAGAAGGTCGCCGGTTCGATCCCCAGAGCCGACAGCACATGACTGAGGTGTCCTTGAGCAAGACACCTAACCCCCAACTGCTCCCCGGGCGCTGTGGATAGGGCTGCCCACCGCTCCGGGCAAGTGTGCTCACTGCCCCCTAGTGTGTGTATTCACTAGTGTGTATGTGGTGTTTCACTTCATGAATGGGTTAAATGCAGAGATGGAATTTCCCCATTTGTGAGATTAAAAAAGTATCACTTATTAAAATGCAATAGTAATGCTGTAATGCTGCAGACTTTAGCCAGAACTAATTTGCTGCTAATAAATTAATAGTGCTGGTTCTAAAATATGGTTGGCTAAGCCACATTCAAAGCCACTGTAAGCGCATTGGTATACACGCATATGACTTCACACATCAGTTGATTCTGTATTAATGCACCAAGTTATTAAAACCATTATGCTGTTCATGGGAGAAACAAATTCAGTCAATCGGCCAAGACGTGTTTGGTGTCTGAAGTTGTTTTTTCACCAGAGCTACACTAACCTCCATTAGTTTTGAGCTCCATTAGCATTGTAGCTCCAGTGCAAAACTAAAGAAGTCTTGGATGATTGGCTACATTGTAGACTGGCTACAGTTTTGTCTGCCTCTTTTGAGTAGATTAATTACTTGCATTTTTTTCCCGCTGTCTGTTTTTTTTTGTTTTATTTAAACTGAGTCTTTTTTATCTCTCTACTCATTCTTGCTGTCTTATTATATCTTTCATCTTTCAGTAACATTGAACATATTTTGTTCAAGGCAAAATGGACTAGAGTTTCATCTTTGTAGGTGAGCATGCAAGTCAAAATTTGTAAAAGGGCTTTTATTATGCTATTTTTATTTATTTATTTATATATCAAGAAAGTTGCAGTTCTGCTGTCTGTTTTACTTTACCGTATTGCTCGCTAGCAGCTCAATACCGAGTCACAAGATTTCACACACAGACAGCCAACAGTAGTTGGCTAGTTAATCTGACAGTATCCAAGTTGATTTCCATTCCAGTAGTGGTCGACAGAGAGAGGTTAAAAATGACAATGCTTGGAATAATTGTTTACAACTGCAATAAAATGTCTGTAACACATCGCCTCTTGTGGCTTATTGCTTTAACATCACTCATAAAATGGCCAGTAACTGAGCACAGTTGTCACATATGAGCCAGTTTATAACGTTACTGAAACTGCTTATGTAAACTGTTTTGAGTGTTGATTACTTTAGTAGCTTTGGGCTGACGTTTTGTATACTCAAAGTTTGAGCCAAATTAAACGGTGAATTATGTGTTTGAGCCAGTTAACATTGAGCTCATGGTTGTCTTAAACTCTTAGACGTCTCGACTGGTAATGTTTGTCTTTAGGCCCACCGCTCCCTTATGCAGTATATTCCATAAATATCCTTCCTTCTTGCAAAGACGTCCTTTTCACAAAGCAGTTCAAGCCTAGGGCCAAAATACAAACCAGTTTCATTGACACACTGATGTTATCTGTGTGTGTCCCCAGTGAACCCTCACAAGCTTTCATCCCCCTGTGGAAACAGGGTGGGGATAGAAAGAAAAAGCTACAAAAGGGAGAGAGTGGGAGAGAAAGGGAGAGGGAGAAAGAGGCAAAGAGAGAGAGAGAGAGAGAGAGAGAGAGAGAGCAGTTGTGAGGATTGAGGTCTGAAGTATTACTGAAGAATTCTTTGTAATATCTCTGACTGTGTTTGTGGTCAGAATGGAGACAGAGGCTGTCTGAACCATAAACCGGAGTGTCCACATATGCAGTCTAACTCACTCACACACATCCGTTTGAATCCTAATGGAAATTATGCTGCAGAGTGTTGCGTTTCAGCAGACTCTCATTAGGGTCATTTGCTAAGAACTGAGAAGGGGTCTTTTCTTGACCACGTTTTGACACAGAAGGTGATACACAGACTAAGATTAAGGGGAGGAAGAGGGGGTCATGTGCATTCCAGTTTTTAGAGAGGAGTGAATGCCCACCCATACCAAAAAATAAATACTGCATCCTTGTGACTGACGTTTTTTAACAGTCTGTTGTGATTGCTCTTGGGTGTTACATTTGGCAGAAATATTATGATAATAATAATACTACTACTACAAATAATAATAATAATAATACATTTCATGTCCAGTAGCTCAGCAGCCACCATTAATGATAGCTAATGATATACATGATGTAGTGATCTATGCTGTTCACTGGAGTGCAGTCAGCGAGATTATAATGCGCTCAAAATCATTCTGGAATTCCATTTTATGATTCAGACACTAGGAAAAATGGCCCAGCCTACAGTGACCACCCTTTGTTTTTCATTTCCAGTCAAAATTAATTTATTTTTTCATTTCTTCTAGAATTTTCTGCTTGTCTTGATCCATGTAATCCTGAACAAATTCAGTGATGTTGAGGTCTGGACTCTGGGGTGGTCAGTATATTGTTATGAGAACACATTCTCTGTATATCTCTCCTTTTTCTCAGTGAGTTTCTTGACAGAAGCTGAGTTGTCTTCTCACAGTGGAAAGATGGTCAGAAACTCCTGTGGATTTTTTCAGATCTGAAGAAAGAGTGGTGCTGGGTTTTCTCCTCTACTCACTCTCAAAGATTAAGCCTTTAAGCACTGCTTACCTGATGGTGGCAGATTTGGTGGTCTACCATTTTCTCTGTGTCGTTTAATCATTTTTTGAACTGCAGTTTTGGAAACTCCTGTTTTTTTCACTTTCTTTCCTTTGACTTTCCTTTCAGTATGCAAGTGGGTGATTTTGTATCACATTACTTCAAAAAATCCTCCTAAAATGAATAACTTGTACTTCATAGCCATTTTGACTAGAAATTAAATAAATAAAAAAGTGCTCTTTGACTTTTGCACAGTACTGTAGATAATACTGCCCTAAATGCCAAATCCAGTCTGCTCGCAGTCTGGGTCTCTGATGTTTTAACCACATGTAAGGTCCAGTGATAGCACACTGTGTATTTAGGGTGTAGTGTTTCTTAGCAGGACTGCTGATATTAAAAAGAGCTCCTTTTTGTTGACGTTTCTTCATTTTTGGAGAAACATTTGCTAAATTTGTTTTAGTTTGGTGAATAGAGCACAATGCTGAGAGGAACCATAATCAGGGGTTGAGATACAGTAGCTAGATTACAGGACTTCTTTAGTTTTGAAAAAACAGAAGTGTGTGTGTGTGTGTGTGTGTGTGTGTGTGTGTGTGTGTGTGTGTGTGTGTGTGTGTGTGTGTGTGTGTGCGTGTGTATGTGTGTGTGTGTGTGTGTGTGTCCAGTGGGCCATTAGCGTGAGTGTGTATTTGAGTTAAGAGCTTTATTTAGCTTTTTCTCAGTGACGTCTTCAAGTCAGGTCTCATTCACACAAAAAAAGGAAGTTTATCAGGATGGGGTACTTTGAAGCTTCAAGCTGTAGACTGACCGAAAGTACAAGACGAGCCAGAAGCTGTAATTACATTTTATGTGTTTTATTCTATGTGCTTTATTACTCTTTTCACTTTTTCGCTCTCTCTGTCTATATGTCTGTCTGTCTGTTCTTCTCTCTCTCACGCCCTTTCATCTCTCTCCATCTGTCCGTCTTTCTCTCTCAAGCCATTTTTGTCTCTTCCCATCTGTCCTTTATCTCTCTTTGTTTCTTCTATCTTTCTTTCTTTCTTTCTCTGTCTTATTTCTCACTATTTTCTTTCACTATTCACTATTTCTTTCCTTTTCACTATTCACTATTTTCAGCTTTCTTTCTTTCTTTTTTCTTTCTTTCCCTCTTTATTTCACTTTCTCTCTCTCATTTTCTTTCTTTCTTTCTTTCTTTGTCTCTCTCTCTCTGAATGTGTATTTTTATAAGGCTGTACTTGGTCACACCGGCAGGTTCAGGTACAAAGTCAGCTTGGCATCACTCTAGGCAGACTTAACCACCTACACAGCTTCAAGCTCAGTGAAGCCCACACACAAACGCCGGACAGACGGACACACACAGGCACACAGGTTCATTTAGGGTCATAAGAAGACACACATCCTCTTATTCAAACTCTTACACAGTTTTTCATGGACAGACTTGTGTATAAACAGGCATTCATTGGCCTGACATACAGTGCTGTGTAAAAGTCTAAGGCATCTGAGGAAATTATATCACCACTGCCACCTGGTTTCTCTGTCTTTTTCTCCTGATGTGAAACTTCCAGTTACCCATAATCAGACCAATAACAATGGCCGAGAATTACTTGAAAAAAACGTGTTAATTTCCATCACAAGAACATTTTTCTTTCTCTGTGAAGTTACTATTTTTGGAGATATGAGGTGACATTTTGTACAGCTGTTTATCGAGGCAGTGTGTACACATTCAAAAAACACCAACATTAAAATGAATACAAGTAAACAGTACATTGCATGGATGAGTGCTTGAGTTTAACTATTTTCAAATCTCTGCTGGATTAAGTGTAGTAGTAACAGTTTCTATCCGGCATCTGCATCAGCTAATCGTTCCATTAAATTAAATCACGTACTGCTGATGGGATTTAATAAACTATAGAGTGTGAAATCAGAAGCCAAATCGGTGTTCTTCAAACCAACATCTCAATAACTTTTTTCAAAACAGAAAAATCTTGCTACATCTTACTGTATTTATGTTTACAGGCAAAAACACACAGGCAAAATAAATGTTTTACACCATTTTCTTATCTGCCTACGACTTTTACACAGTCTTGTATTTTGGCAGTTCTGAGTAGCATATTTATTTCAGACATTGTACCAGCTTGAGGTGTTGATAAATCAGATGAGTGGGAGGAAGAAAGCCATATAAGGAAAACTGCAACATGTGAACTAATTATATTTGATGACTGTCATTATATGAGGTCACATCTAGATCTCTTCCTCTTTCTTGTCTGTCTGTCTCTCTCTTGTCTCTCTTTCTTCCTCTCTTAGGTATGGCTACAGCAGTATGGTTATCTTCCTCCTGGTGATGTTCGAGCACAGGCCATCCGCTCCCCAAAGTCCATCTCCTCTGCCATCTCAGCCATGCAAAAGTTCTATGGCCTCACCGTTACAGGAACTATGGACCCAGTCACAATCGAGTGAGTCTCAAGCCAGCCAATCACAGCACAGGATACTGGTGCAATCAATGGGGAAATGAACACCATTTCCACTAAGCAATATACTTCACTTTATTTGTTTAGCTAACAGAGACAGTGCAGACTAAACAACAACATCATTGTTTTATGATGTAAATAAGCCAGATGTGGCCACCTGCTGTTCCTCAGCAGGCTGATGCTTAAACTCATGAAAAACACTTCCACACACAGACAAAAAAAAACACCTCAAGGCACAATTAAAAGGACATACCTCACAGTTTAGTGCTAATTTGTGTCAGTAAAGAGAAATGTGGTAAAATGTTGCACTGGTACTTTAGATATATATATCTTGTTATACATCAAATGTTATACATGTTTAATGTATATCAATATATAAATATTGGTATGTATCTTATTATACAGTATGTATCCATATGGACACTTTTCATTTATATCCAGTAAAACAGCCAGTGCAAGTTTTTCATTGTCAGGAAAAAAGCAGAAAGCACACACTCAACAAGCACCTTAGGAACACCTCCTTGTATCCACACTTCTTGTCTGTTTTATCACCTCCACTTACCATAGTGCTTACTATTGAGGTTCTCTTTCTAGTTCCACATTTACAGACTGTAATCCATCTATTTCTCTGCATACATTGTTAGCTTGTTTTACCCTGTTCTTCAGTGGTCAGGACCTCCCCAGGACCACCACAGAGCAGGTATTTTGGTAGTGAATCAGTCTGAGCACTGCAGTAACAGTGATGTGGTGGTGATGTGTTAGTGTGTGTTGTGCTGATATGAGTGGATCAGACACAGCAGTGCACTATTTTTAGACTGACAGCGATACTGAGGTGCTTAAAAAACTCTAGCATCTCTGCTGTGTGTGAACCACTCATACTACACTAACACACCACCATCACGTCAGTGTTTCTGCAATGCTGAGAATGATCCACCACCCAAATAATACCTGCTCAGTGGTGGTTCTGTGAGCGTCCTGACCACTGAAGAACAGGGTGAAAGGGGGCTAACCAAGTATGCAGAGAAACTGCTACAGCCTATAATTGTTGCGAAGTGCACCTATATAGTAAGTGGAGCTAATAAAATTGACAATAAGTGAAGATACAAGAAGTTGTTTCTAATAAAGTGCTAGGAGAGAGTGTATTCAATAGAAAATTACACTGAAGCCTCAACAACTAAATGTAATATTACTTTTCAGTATTTAGTTTGTCCATTATTTGCCTTCTATAGTTTTCAAGATATTTGTTTACAGTTTTTCAATGAAATCTTCAGAGATATTCTTCTACACCTAAGAAGCTCAGTCTGTTTCCATTTTCTGCTTCCTACTATCCAAGTAATCCCAAACACATTCAGTAGTGTTGAAGTAAAACATCAAACCCTAAATCTTCAAAAAAAATATGTGTCCAGGCCACTAATTGATAAAAATGAATAGGATGTATAAATATGTCTCTGTTGCCAGGGCAATGCAGCGGCCACGCTGTGGAGTTCCAGACAAGTTTGGTTCAGAGCTGAAGAGCAACCTGAGGAGGAAACGCTACGTCATACAGGGACTAAAATGGGAAAAGAGAGAAATCACTTTCAGGTGGGACCTTTAGCAAAGAACATTCAGACAACATTCATGTAACTTGTCCAAGTAGTGGTAGGTCTGTTCACTAGAAAACATACACAATATACAGTGTTCAGACACCACCCATTGTACTGTTGTTGGGGTGGATTTACAACAAAGTACAAAATGACATTAATTTTAAGTAGATTTGTTTGATTGATGGATTGAAGTCCATAAAAAAACCTCATGCTTAAAAAAAGATCATGAAAGGACACACTATTGAAAGTGTACGCCATTTAAATGCCTGTGCTTGTACAGTTTAGATTAAATAGCTAAATTTCTTTTATATTGATAGACAAGTAAATAAGGTTTATTTACTTGAGCTACTCAAAGTGCTGTAGAATATGTAAATTAAAAAATACAGAATTGCATTTCATTATAAAACATGAAAAGAACAAATAAACAAAACAGATACATGAACAAACAAAACAATATGAATTTGTACTGATGCTCTGGTGTCCCTCTAATTCTCAGTATCCAGAACTACACTCCTAAAGTGGGGGAGTATGCCACTCATGAGGCCATCCGGAAGGCCTTTAAAGTATGGGAGTCGGTCACGCCCCTGAAGTTCCGGGAAATTCCATACAATCAGATCAGAGACAGGCCTGAGAAGTTTGCTGACATCATGCTCTTCTTTGCTGAGGGTTTCCATGGCGATAGTACGCCATTTGATGGGGAGGGTGGCTTCCTTGCCCACGCGTACTTCCCTGGTCAGGGGATTGGAGGGGACACGCACTTCGATGCAGCAGAGCCGTGGACGACTGGCAGCGTCGACCAAGGAGGTAAAACACGAGCTTTGCTCCAATACAAAGGTACAACTTAAAGCTGAGGTTATATTACATGAGTTCTACCTCCATTATTGCCACAGTTAACGATCAGGCTGGGCTGACTGGTCACCAGACTTCAAATAATGGGATGCCTGGAAGTAATATTTTGACCAGAAAATGAAGAATTTTGTGACAATGTAAAATCAGAGAAAATATAAAACATGTTTGATGATAATGTAGCAGCAGTCATCATCTAGAGTGTGCAGGTATAGAAGGTTCATCTACGTCTATCACAGTTATACTACCTGATTGCAATTATATGTGAAGAGCACAGTTATATAAGATGACTGGAGCCATTTTCCAAAGTTTATAATCATATGGTTATGCCATAACAAACAGAATGTATCATGGGTGAGTTTCATCTGTTGGGTTAAAGCAAATGCATGTAAAGGAGGTTCAAGCTGCATCGACAGCTGGGAAGCAAATAGGTAACCAGACAATTTGACCACTATGGCCTTGCACTTGAAAGCTGCACTATGTAAGACCTCTCTGGTGGGAATGTGTGCAGATGAACATTTTTATTCTGTCAACAGCTTATAAAATGTCTTGGTCTTCATCACTTTTTCTCTCTCCTCTATCTTTCCCCTCTCAGGTAATGATGTGTTTCTGGTTGCTGTGCATGAGCTGGGTCATGCTCTGGGTCTGGAGCACTCGGGTGACCCCTCTGCCATCATGGCTCCATTCTACCAGTGGATGGAGACCGAGAACTTTGTGCTGCCTGATGACGACAGGCGTGGAATTCAGCAGATTTATGGTTGGTATGCTTTTCGTCTGGTCTTCCAATGTTGCTTTTATAGCTGTGCTCAGTAAGAGTAAATACAGATGTATTCTTTCTGCTTTTAGGCCAACTCATTTGTTGATAATGAAACCTCAACTTTTTATACATTGATACTTAGGCTGAGTTGGCATGGACTTTTTGGAATGTTGTTTTAGAAACAAAAGGTGCTACAACCACATAAAAAATGTCATTTAGTAACTCTTGTTTGATGTGTCTGCTGAATTTATAAGGAAAGTTGAATGTTGACTGCAAACTCACAAATTTGATTACATAATATTTCACATATGTTTTATAAGTTCCATTTAAGCAGCAAGATGAAACGCAGGACATTTCTATAAATAAAATTAATAGTTTCTCAACAGTTTAACCAAAACACTGTATACACATTTAATAAACCCTAATATAATAATGGCTTATCCTCCTGTAGGTGCAGGATCAGAAGAGCCCCACAAGCCACCTGCACCACACCCCACACGCAGACCAGACAGGCCCACTTTTGGACCTGATATCTGTGAAGGCCACTTTGACACCATTGCCATCCTGCGTGGAGAGATGTTTGTCTTTAAGGTACATAAAGACTCGGTGCATAATCTAAAATATTTCCATTCGGACATACCCAGAAAAGTGTGCCAATACTATCAGTTGCTGCTCATCTTTGCTATTGTGTCAGCCAGTGTCACTTTCATAATAAAGCAGGCCTAAAATAGCTAGCTGTGTCTGATCTACTACCCACATTTCTGGGTATTTCCAAATAAAAGTTTTTTTTTAACCCTTAAATAGCCAAGATGAGACAACAGTTTCAGACTTCTATAACTCACACACTTCTGTAATGTAAAAATAATTTGGCTAACATAGTTTCCATGTCATTTCTGAGTAATAAGCCTTGGGCTATAATAAGCCTGTGAATTTAGTGGGGTTTAATACTTTCATATTTACTCAAATATACTTGTATACTCGTGAGAACAGAAGTCTACCTTTTACTCAGCTGCAATTAGCCATTCACATCAAGATTCTAATTATGTTATTCTTTTAGACCAAAAGTGTCATAAAAAGAAATAGAATAAAAACAGAAATCAGTGATTTGAAAGTCCACTTTACCCTGTTTTATATTAAAACAGTACAAAGACAAGATATTTCATATTCTGCCTCCTTATTTTTGTACATAAATGCACATTCTGGGGCAATTTAAGACTAGGGAAGTTGGGAAATGTTCAAAAATGTCTTAAACAGGTGATGCAATATGTTTGGGTTTGAAAGGAGCATCTTTGCCAACACTGTAAAGCATAGTAACCTTGTTGCCTTACATTTCTGAGTTCATTGAACTTTAAATAAGGAACAGAGTATTTCATCCTCTACAGTGCACAATATCATTAGCAAACATACATGTACCTAGACAACATTCACTGCCTTCTGTTCTAAATAGCATTTCACAGGCTTTTCCAGCTTTTTGGGACTGACTGTTGCACTAAGAACATCCACTGCAGCTATGAAGTGAATAGAACTCAGTGCATGAAGATCTTCTGGTAGTTCTTTACTTCAGTTCCTACTCCTGGCACCAGCATAGATGCTGTGCTGAATGCAAAACATTTGCAATTCTAATGTTCTAAGTATTTACCCAAGTCATACTCTACTATCGACACTAGCACCAGTGATTCACTTTGTGTTTGTATAGCCACATGCAATATGTTCTAAAATAATTTACCAGCCCCTCTCTCTCTTCTTTAGGAGAAGTGGTTCTGGCGAATGCGTAATGGAAAGCCTCAGCAGGGTTACCCCATGCCCATCGGACACTTCTGGAAGGGTCTGCCTCCCTCCATCAATGCTGCCTATGAGCGTGCTGATGGCAAATTTGTGTTCTTTAAAGGTAAAAGCTTCAGTGTTATTACTCCTTTATTAATTTCCATAGTTCATGATTGTGTTGATGTGTAGAGTTGCCAGGTTTTTAGGTACATCACAAATTTTCTCACCTACCATATACCATATTATGAAGTCATGTAAAAATTTGGGTCAGACTTGTTTGGCTTGTTGGTGAAGCTAAGTACATATCCTTTACAGAGAACACACTGCACATTTTAATGCACAATTACTGTTTATTGGCTGAATTTTACATACTGATAAAGAACATTTAAAAATTGCCTAAATCATGAAATGAAAAAAAAATCGCCTGTGCAAACGTAATGGCACATTTTATATTTTGTTATATTTTCCAACTCGGACAATAAATAGAAATTGTGCACTAGCATTTTGCAGAAACAAAAGCTACATTTACATTTGTTCCCTGTAGAGATTATGTTAATTGCATTTCTCTCAGAAAATCAACAAAACATATTATTTGCACCAGGGTGTTTAAACTTTTGCAGTTACTGACTGTAGCTCAACTCAAACTGTGCACAGTCACCCTCAGTCGATTCATCAGTGGAATCCAACATAGGACTACCACTGACAAATATTACTGGGTGCTGGACCACTCTCAACACAGCTTTGACTCTGACAAGTAGCAACATTTGAGGTTTTACAAACCTGAGTGTCACTGCAGGGCTAAGAGTGGTCCACTAACCAAAACTATTCAGCCAACAGTGCTCTTGTAGTCCAGAGACTGACTGCTATGAAGAGATAGATGATAGCTAAGTTGTGCATGGAAAAAGACAAGTCTCTAACTGTACATCTATAACATACAGTACTGTGAGAAAGTCTTAGGCACCCAAGACACATTTTCAAAATCTATTTATTTGTGTAATATGTGCTTATTTCTAATTCTACAAAATTTCTAGAATATTAATTAATAGTGATTTTATATATTAGGGCTGTCGAGGTTAACGCGATAATAACGCATTAACGCGATCTCAATTTAACGCGATTTAGAAAAAGTGCCGTTAACGCAAATTCTGTTTGGCCCTGCGACTCATCCGTAGTTCATGTTGAGACTTGACCTTGCGCGGCGTCTCTCATTAACAGTAAAGGAGTGAGTGTCTGTATTTACATGCAAAGATTTTTGCCAATCCGATTGAAAACAATCGGATTACAGACTCAGACTGAGGTGTTTACTCTCACTCTGCTCAACAATCTGACGAAAATCTTCGTTTACATGCCCGCTACACGTAATCCGATACAAAATGACGCGCATGCGTGGAGCAGCGCTTAGAACGTTACCATGACAGCGAACATCACGTGAGGTCCAGTCGGCGCGCTTGTGTTTTAATTGCTTTAAACTGGCGTCTGTAAAACTCAGAAAAACGTCCTTCACGTGTCCTTATTAAGGAAGACGTCGTGCTCCGCCATGTTGAACGGTATAAACATGCGCAGAACGTTCTTACACGGTCCGATTGAGTGTAATCGGATTTGGGCGTTTACACGGATATTATTCTTCTATTAAACGGATTATTTAGAGGTTTACCCACCTCGTTCAATCGGATAGAAATTGTATTCTGATTGGCCTCATAAGTTTATTCCGATTGAGGTGTTTACATGGACATATTCTATTCCGATTGAGCTATTATTCGGATTATTAATGGATATTAGGATGCATGTAAACGCGGCTAGTGAGTAGCCACATTTACATGCTGTTTACAGTGCTGTAGTAGACACTATATGTCTTTAATGAAGTCCAACTTTGTGTAATTTATTTTTGTTTGCGCAGTACTGTGAAGTCCTATAGGCTGTGACTGAATACTATTATTATTATTAATTATTATTATTAAGTCCCAAAACGGGACCCATCCGTGCAGTGAAACACCACATACACTCTAGCTCACACACACTAGGGGGCAGTGAGCACACTTGCCCAGAGCAGTGGGCAGCCCAATCCGCAGCGCCCGGGGAGCAACTGGGGGTTAGGTGTCTTGCTCATGGACACCTCATGTGCTGTCAGCTCTGGGGGTCGAACCGGCAACCTTTTGGTCACGATGCTGGTTCCCTAACCTCCAGCCCACGACTGCCCCACGACTGAATACAACTTTAGCACAATTTAAGTTTTATTTTAGTTTTTATTTTCTTTTGTTATACATGTCTAAACTGAGACACAGTAGTATGTGACTAACAGTCACATACTACTGTATGATTGTATGAGACTACAGTTATGTGAATAACTGTATAAAAGTCTGAGATTAACCGTGATTAAATTTTTAAATCGTTTGATAGCCCTAATATAAATATATATATATATATATATATATATATATATATATATATATATATATATATATATACACATACACGTGTGTGTGTGTGTGTATACATAATAAATAGTGATGTTTAGCCATTTTCAAACCGCTCCTTGAGGAAGCCCAGTATTATATATAGTTAAAGAGCAACTTTAGTTGGTTTGGTTTGACCAATCAGTGCTTCATTAAATTGTGCTCATGATGTAATTGATGATATTAACGAGTCTCTGTGGTGGCTGTGAAGGTGTCAAGGAAAAATATGGATCGAAGAAATTCTTGTTACTTGTTTTTTTTTTTTTTTATTCTTGTTTATTGTTTTTATGTTATTTGAATTATGAATATGACTTTATTCTAATGTATATTAATGATAAACTTACTGCCAAGGTAAATTGTTTAAAAATTTGCTTAGATGCGTAAAACTTTCGCACAGTGCTATATACTAACAAGTTAGGTGTTTCTAATAAAGTGTACACCTGTTCTCTCTCTATTTCTCTCTCTCTCTCACACACACACACACACTTTCTGTAGGTGATAAGTACTGGGTGTTCAGCGAGGCCATAATGGATCAAGGATATCCTAAAACTTTTAAGGAGCTGGGCACAGGCCTTCCTAAAGACAGGCTGGACGCTGCCCTCTACTATACTCCCACAGGAAATACTTACTTTTTCAGAGGCAACAAGTGAGTGATCTCTTCTTCCTACACACTGAGGAAGTGGCATTGTGTTTGGCGACAAAGGAAGCCACAAAGCACTAATTCTAGCATGATTATGACCGGGTTGTCTATGAGGTTTTGTGTCACTTGTGTCACGCATGATGTTACTTCCTCTTCCACTTTTGTCTGATTTGGTTATCCCCTGTGTTCTTTCTCCAAAAACCCTCCTGTATTTTATTTCTTTTCTCTGGTTCTGCTTGCAGATATTACCGCTTCAATGAGAACACGCGCTCTGTGGACTCAGATTACCCCAAACCCATCAGTATGTGGCAAGGAGTGCCTGAGAACGTGAAAGGAGCCATTATGAGTGATGATGGAGGTAAAAGAGAAGGAACACTGGGGGTGATACCTCCACATTTTAGCCTTTGAGGGATATAGGAAGGATATGAGTAGGGGTTGTGGCATTTTGGTTTAGGTAGGAGGTTCTGAATCAGCAGAGTACTTCCTGTCTATGTGTCTGTGTGTGAGTGTAGTCATTAGGTGCTTGACATGTTGCGGAAAGACATGTTGATGTTGTGGCAACATTTGTTTTTTTGTACAAAGCAGTATCTCTTATTGGAAAAAGTAAATTCATAAAAGTTAGAGATGGAACAACACAACTTTTTCTTTTCTCCGATATCAATACTGATGTTGAAACCCTGAGTGTTGGCCAATACTTACCCAATATATATATTTTTTCTATAATTTAAAATGAGCTACCTTTAATCAATACAAGCATCTAAACTATGGTATAATGTTACTTAAACTACTTAACCCTTTAAAGCCAACATCCAATGGCTATTTCTGCACTGTAATCTGCTCTTCCCAATCCGTTTATATAGTGATAAAAACAAGGTAGCACACAACATACTGATTCTATATGCTGATAAGTTTCACTTTAGTTTAACGCCTGTGGCAGCAGCTTTAATTAAATTTAATGAGTCATCGCCAAATTCTCAGACTGGCTCTCCAGCAAACCACTCAGTATGACATGGTTAGACTTCTACTAGCAGCAAGAAGAAATACAAAGCTAACAGCATCACATCACACACTGAATGTGTGTTATTTCAGGATAGATCCCATCTAGCTTTTCCTGCAGATACTGGCCAGACACAGATACCTGGTATCAAATCAGTACCATCTCTACTAAAGAATAAAAAGTAAAACTAAAAGATTTGCTTATATTGGGGTTAAGGGTAGGGTTGGGTCTGGTAACTCAAACACATTTAGCTACAGTAATACAGAAGTCAATGGAAAATGTTCTGTTGATAAAGGTTGCGGATTTTGGAAAATTCATTTGACTGATACCTGCTGTCTTTAGTTATTAGTCATTAACCGACAAGCCTAAAATCAAGGATGCGCCCATCAAAACGTTAATTTAAACAGTCAAAAGCAAATGCTCACAGTCAAACTGCATTTTATTGATTTAAAATGTCTCTGCAAATTTTAGAGCACAATTTCTATTTATTCGCAAATTTTAACATATTGTAAAAAAAAAAAAAAAAAGCTTGTGAAATGTGTAATAACTTTTGCTCCAGCCACATTTTATGTTTTATTTATTCACTTTTCTTATTGCCCTATTAGCTGCAGAACAGTTGCCCATTGGTTCCTCATGCATACAATTTATAAACATTCCTCAGTTTGAATGATAAAGGCACAAATTCAAAGTTCTGTTTATTGCACATGAAATGAAATGAACATTTTTAATGGATAGCATTGGTCAAACACTTGTTTATTTGTCGGTTAACGGTTAATTGGTTTAATCATTTGCATCCTTACTGTTGATAATTACTCACGTGTTGTATGTACTGACAGTGTCTAATCTACAGTGTATCTTCCCCTTGTTCCTTCCACTTTATAGCCTACACCTACTTCTACAAAGCCAACAAATACTGGAAGTTCAACAACCAGCAGACGAAGGTGGAGGCAGGCTACCCCAAATCCGTCCTGACTGCCTGGATGGGCTGTGAAGGGGAGGAGCCTAAAAAGAGGACCGGGACGGACGAGGAAGTGATCATCATTGAGATGGATGAGACATCAGGGGGCTTTGCAGGAGGGGCAGCAGCCATAGTAATCCCCCTCTTCTTGTTGGCTTGTGTGCTCATCACTCTGGGAGCGCTGCTGTTCTTCCGTCGCTACGGCACCCCACGACGCCTTCTGTACTGCCAGCGCTCCCTACTGGACAAAGTTTAGAGACGGAAGGATGAGAAGAGGAAAAATAAAAACTGCAATAAATTGTATTTTGGCAAAGGAAAGCATCTTAAATTTAGTCAATATATGTGATATATCTCATTAAGAGGTTGTTGTCAGACTAATAAAAGATTATTTGATTCATTTTTAGATGTTTTAAGTCATTTTACTTGAAAAGTTGAAGAAATTCTTATTCCAGGACGTAATGCTGTCTGTGGAATAAGATATTACTTATAATAAGAGAAATCTGCAGACGCAGGTTGAATAATCTTATAATATTCTTATAACAATCTCATAATGAGAAACATTACATATATTGACTACATTTCAGAAGCTTTCACCTGCCTATGTATCATTTTTTGCAGTGAAGGACTGTAAGAGGACTGAAGGTGGGTGGAGAGTAAAGGCGATAGATGGAGACGATGAGGACTTGAGTTTGAGATTGTTTACAGAACCACAGAGATGAAAAAAGGAAAGAGGGAAGGATTTAATAAAGCAGTTGAAAAAGGGAATGATGCATATTGTCTTAGTAGTTACTTGTACAGCTCTGCCAATATGAATACAGCCAAGAAGGAGAGAGAGACCCAGAGGAGAAGAGGGAGCATCCCATTGCCTTACTTTTATTCCCTCTTTTACATTGAATGAAAATAAAGCACTTTTTTATTTGATCATCTCTCCCTCTTCCTCTCTCATGGTCTCTCTCTCCCAGATCAAACGACTCCAGCCAAAGCGCTGTATGATTGACGTTTTCTTTGTTTCGCTTCTCCTAAATATTCATCTCGTCTTTGGTTTTACCTCTTAAATTCAGATATGCTCCACAGTTTCCCCCTTAATAAATATACCCTTCTTGCACCAGTGCCTTTCACCCCTAGGCTGACATGAGTGCTTACATTTGGGGACTACAATTTGTCATCGGAGGCCAAAATTTGTCATATTGTCCAGCACCCCTGTTTTCTATAGATGTCCATGCATGTGGAGTATAAATGTTGACCCCCATAAATATATAGAGTTTATTTAGTGTCAAAAGTTATTGTATGTGAATTGTATGCATTGCTGAAATTTTCATTTTATAAACTGCAAATTCACAAAACAATTTTGTAAATATGTCAAGTGGGTTGCACTGTCACCTCACAGCAAGAAGGGCCTGGGTTTGATTCCCTGGCCAGGTTACCAAGGTCCTCTCTTGTCTAGTTTGCATGTTCTCCCCATGTCTGAGTGGGTTTCCTCCCACAGTCCAAAGACAAGCAGTCAGGCGAATTGGAGATGCCAAATTGCCCCTGGATATGAACGTGTGTTTGTGTGTGAATGTATGTGTCTGTCTGTTTGCCCTGTGATGAACTGGCGACCTGTCCAGGGTGTTTCCTGCCTTAGATAATGTGTGTGTGTAACTTCACTGTAACAAAAACTGCATATATACGCTTATCATGTGACATTTACAAATCCTTATCAGCATGTTCAGTTTGTATTTTCTGACTCAATTCAAGGATTTATAGATTACCACTTTAAGTGCATTGTTTTGGGTTTGTAACTGCAACTTGTAGAACTTTGGTCCAGCCCACTGAAGCCATATGCTAACAACTTGAGATGTTTCTGTTCTCAAGTATCCTATCTCAAAATCCTCAAGTAATCGTGTGCTGGTGATTCATAAAAGTATGTTCTTTGAAAAAGTTGTCAAAAAGCGTTCTTCATGTTGATGCCATAGAAGAACCACTTTTTGTTCTCTGACCATATAGTTGAGTTCATATATAATTCTTTTTGACAGAAATTAAACTCCATATTAAATTGTGTCTTAGTAAAAAACACATATCTCAAAAGTAGGAGCTGCTGTATGCGATAGATCAAAGGCGAAAGGTCAGTGGTCAGGGAGTGAAGCTCAGCTCTGGAGGGGAGGCTCATTTACATTTACTCCAACAGAGCCTAGCTGGCTTGCAGGTACAACTCCAGATATTAATGTTATAAAGTGTTTGTTACCATGTATTATTGTTATTAATGTTATTAATGATTAATATTGTTGTTATTATAACTATGGTTATTGTTATTATTGTTTTCCACATGTAGTCTTGTGCATTTTTAAGTGTTCTCATTTCAAGTCCTGCTGGACAGAGGCAGAATATGACTGGTATTAAAATGACTTCCAGTTTTTTTATTGTTGTTGTTTTATTTTTGGGTTTTTTTGGGTTGTTTATGTTTAAAAGGAAAATTTCAGGTGATTCCAGATGGTCTCACAAAGAATTGGTGTGAATTACTCAAAAACACATAAAAAATGTAGGAATTATTATGAAGAGGATCATAAAAATAGATCAATCTCATTGAGCTTGTTGTATTCGGATGATTCTTTGTGGGAATCCTTGATCTTTTGGGTGGAGTGAACAGTTTTTGAATGGAATAAACCTGATTCTGGAAAAATAAAATGGTGCTATGGATTTTCTTGAATGCACACACATCCACATGGAAATGTAATCAATAATAGTTTTTAACAATGATAATAATAATGATATTTATAATGAAAATGATATATTGTAAATGTAAGGGAATGTGATTTATTGCTTGTTTTGTATTTTGGGAATGAACAATGAAATAAAAGTATTTTGTGGAATGTTATTTCCTTTCTTCCTGTATTTTGTTCAGTTCTAACCTCTCTGGGTGTTCCCCCTATCCTTGGTTTTAAAGCGTAAGCAGGAATGCTTATTATGTTAAAATAGCTGTGTGTGTGTGTGTGTGTGTGTGTGTGTGTGTGTGTGTGTGTGTGTGTGTTTTGATGCTGTTTCACATGATCCAGTGTAGAACAGAATGAAGTGAAACAGTCTGTAGTTTTCAGGGAGGCTGAATGCTTGATGGATCATGTGAGGGTGTGTATGTGCCTGTTTCCAGGCTTTGCAGAGCGAGACGTGTAGCTACTCTCAACTGTCCTTAAAAAAACACAGGGAATGTACTGAGAGTCCTTCTGCCCCCAAGACTCACTAAACCACTTTTTCAAACTGCTCTGCCATTTCCTTTTTGGCCACTCTTTCTTTTTCCCCTCCTCTCTCTCTCTCTTTTTTCTTTTTCTCTCTCCTATTTCTCCTCTTGCTGCAAAATTGTTCTCTTTTATTAGGCTCCAAACTGAAACCATTCCTTCCTTCACCACAAATATCTATCTGTTTTTCCTCTCTTTATCCTTCCTGCTGCCCTCCCTAAAGCATCCCCGCCCTCTCTCTTTCTCCCTACCCCTCCTCTTACTCGTTTTCTCTCTTTCTATCTTTCTCTTTCTCTCGCTCTCTCACTCATTTTCTGTTGTTCTCTCTCCTCTCTTGCTTTTCCTCATTTTCCTCTTTATCTCTCCCCTCTCTCTCTCCCTGGTTCCTTGTCTCTCCCCATTCCCCCTCTGTCTGTTCATTTACTCTATACTATGCTCTCTCTCTTTCTCTCTCCCCCACCCTCTCTCTCTCTCTCACTCCCTTCTTTCACTCTCTTTTTCTATTGTTCTCTCCTCTTGCTTTCTCTCTCGATCTCTTCCTCCTCTGTCTGTTCATTTATTCTATTCTATGCTCTCTCTCTCTCTCGCTCTCGCTCTCACTCTTGCTCTCTCTCCCTCCTCAACAGGTCTCTTTTCCTCTGTGCCCATAGTTAACGGCATCATATTCCCACAGTGAATTACTGACACAGGTTTTTTGAATGTTTATATAACCACTTAATCCAAGTTACATATTTGACTTTTCCACATTTGCAATTTCTCTTGGAGGATGAGTGTAAAGAGTAGAGGAGAATAGAGGAAAAAGGCCTGCAATGTCTCAGCAATAATAATATGTGCCTTGTGTATCACATACATCTGCAAGTACCTATATGTGTGAAAATATATCCTGTATGTATTATGTATGTATAAGGACATGTAATAGTGCTATGGATTTTCTTGAATGCACACACATCCACATGGAAATGTAATCAATGTAGTATTTAACAATGCTAATAATTATATTTATAATGATATAATTATATAATTTATAATTATATATTGTGATTTACTGCTTGTTTTGCGTTTTGGGAATGAACAATGAAATAAAAGTATTTGTGCAATGTAATTTCTTTTCTTCCTGTATTTTGTTCAGTTCTAACCTCTCTGGGTGTTCCCCCTATTCTTGGTGCCTTGTGTATTATATATATATCTGCAAGAAACCTATATGTGTGAAATATACCCTGTTTGTGTTATGTGTGTAAGTACTTAAATATAATAAGTATTTAAGTCTAACCCTAAACTTAAACCTTGGTGACTAACAAGAAATGGCTTTAGGCTTTCAGCTTTCAAAAATGCACAAACACCACACACACACACATATGCATTCCTACAGCTGGTGAGCAGAGTGCGGCCTAGACAGCTGCTTGCAATTGAGATTAAGTACGTGTTTGAGTAATCTACGTTATAATGTATCTCATCACACACTTCTAAAGACTCTCGGAAAGTTTCAAAGAGTGTGTGTGTGTGTGTGTGTGTGTGTGTGTGTGTGTGTGTGTGTGTGTGTTAAAGACAAGGCTGGTCTGCAAAAAATTATTTCTTGGCAAAAAAATAATGTATATGTAACGTATCTAACATTCCTTATAATCGTTCATATAAGGCTTGATGTAAGTATAAAATAAGCTTATTCAACTTATTTCTAGAAATAATATTTAAAGTGTAACCCAAGGTATCCATACACCTATTTTAATCCTAAAAATGTTTGTTATTTGATTTATCAAGACCTCACTTGCTGTACTAATTGAACACCATTAAAGTTTAAAATGTACAGCTCATGTCAGTCCACACAGTCCATACATGGATACTAACATGAAAGGGTTTGTTTTTCATGGTATTAGTGATTAGTCATTGGTATTAGTGATTTCATTATTATTAGTGATTATTCAGCCTATAACAATTTGGCCCCACTCATTTATACTGAAGTTATATGAAGTTTCAGCCTGGTATGCTTTTTGAATGTGGCACAACACAGGGAAGCCAACCAGAACGAAAATACTTTACATATCGCTGCTGTCGGAACAAAAGCTCACGTCTAGATTTTTGTTGTTTTTCAGTTTTTGACATTTGAAAGTGCCTGTTGCCCGTCACATGGTGTATAAATTGCATGATGAATGGACCAAAAGAAATGGCTTGAAAATTACTTGGAAAAAGTCTGATTCCATAGACTTACATTTAAAGTAAAAGTAAAGAAATGTTCCTTCTTCTATAAAGTTGTAATTTTGGAGATACAGTAGTGATATATCAGTCTTAATGTGAAAAAAAAAGTCATTATAATTTTACATATAAAAAGGGGATGAAAATGGCCATGTAAAACGAATTACACTTTTTTGCTACATGCAACCACACAAATGTCATTATGGGACCTCAGAGCAAATAAATACAAGAAAATGTAAAATATTGACCCTTTAATAATCTCATCTAAGTTCTGTGTTCTCTGTATACAATCTCTCTCTCTCTCTCTCTCTCTCTCTCTCTCTCTCTCTCTGGTGTTTTTTGTGTCATCTTGTCTTTCACAGCTGTTATTGCTGTGTTGGTTTAGTGTTAGTCAGCAGTAAACTGGACTTGAAAGTAGGCCATTCACTCTTCATCACTCACACTCAGTCCACCATCAGACTCTTGCGCACCACTGTGAGCCTCGACTCAGAGAGAGAGAGAGAGAGACTGACTAACCTTTGTTGGCACATACACACACACACACACACACACACACACACGGCAGGAAGTTCTTTGCTGAATCAGAATGTTCAGCCCAAACCCAAACACTGTGGACCCACAACCTTAGCAGAGTCATATCCTCCACACGAAGCTCAAAGACTACAGAGACAGAGAACACTGTTAACTAAACACACACACCACCACATCACAGAGCTCTCTCTACCTCCCTCTCTCTCTCACTGTGTCTCTCACTGTGCCTCACCCCATTTCTCTCTCCCTCTCCTCTTTTCTCTATTTCTCCCTCCCCCTGTTGCTTAATCTTTCTTCATCTTTTTTCCTTTCTTTTCTCCTCTCCTCCTTCCTGTCTCTTTCTCTTAGTCTTTCTCTTGTCTTTTTCTCTCTCTCCAAGTCCTTCTACTCTTACACTTTCTCTCTTTGTCTCTCTCTCTTTGTCTCTCTCTCTCTAGCCCCACTAACCTTTGTTGGCACAGCCACACACACACTCACACACACACACAGCAAGAAGAGCTTTGCTGAAACTCTTTCTCTCTTTTTCCTCCTTTTTGTGTCTCACTCTCTATCTCTATTCTATCATTTTCTTTCTTTCTTTCTTTCTTTCTTTCTTTCTTTCTTTCTTTCTTTCTTTCTTTCTTTCTCTCTCTCTCTCCTGTTTGGTTTGTCTTTCTCTTTTCATCCACTCTCTTATTCACTCTGTCACTGTTATTTTCTCTCCTTGCTCTCTCTTTTTCTCCGTTCTCTCCATTCTCCTTTCTCTTGCTCTCCACCTATCTCTCTCACTATTTTTCTTTGTCTTTCTCCTCTTGTTCTTTCTTTCTTTCTTTCTTTCTCCTCTAATTCTTCCTCTCCTGTCTATCATTTCTTGCACTCTTTCCTGTTCTCCTCTTCTCTTTCTTTTTCTTTCTCTCTATCTATCTCTCTCTCTCTGTCTCTCTCTCTCTCTCTTGTTTTCTTTTCTCTTGTTTCCTGTCCCTTCTCTCTTGCACGTGTGTTAATGGACTGCCCCCCCCCCCCCCCCCCCCCCCCCCTTCTGCACAATAAGCAACATCTGGGTTCTGCTCAGACCAAAACCAAAACAACATGTACAGAGGGGTCAAAAAAAGAGGGGGGGTGGGGTGGGGTGGGAGATGACTAGAACAGCCCCAGAGTTTCAGAGAAGCTAAAGAGAGAAAACACAGATTTAAAGCTGGATTGTCTCAAAGTCTGTGTTTTTGAATCTAGGTCACTATTTCCTTACACATAAACAGATAGATCTCCACTTACTGAATGCTCAGTGAGTCTGAGTCTGAACGCGCAGCTCAGTTCAGTTGTGAAGTGTTAAATCAGTCAAAGTTGTCAGTTCAGCTTTTTTTTTACACTGAAGACATTTGAGCAGGTGTGAAAACACATTTTTTGCACATGTATAAAGTTGGAAAATGGACGTTTGGATGTAGGTCTGCTGAACGTTAGGTATGTGTTGACTGGTGGGGAGATTTTCTGTTGTATTTGTGAGTTTCCCCCCTCGTCCAAAAGCAAAGTAAACAGTACCATAGTGCTGACACAAAGCGGTGGAGCCCAATCCCCAGTCCAGTAAAACAGACTGGAGAGAAAAAAATAGAGAAAGAATTCCACGATTCAGCGACTAGAGCCATAATTATGGAGAGAGGCTGCTGAAATCAGCAGGAAGATGTGGGAGAGTGTGTGTGTGTGTGTGTGTGTGTGTGTGTGTGTGTGTGTGTGTGTGTGTGTGTGTGTGTGTGTGTGTGTGTGTGTGTGTATGTAAGTATGTGAGACAGAGAGAAGGAGAAGTAGGCCAGACAATCATAGACAATGATAAACTACAAGTCTGAGAAGTTAACTGACTGTGATCTCTATAGAGATTATCATAGTATAGACTATGAAGACTGTGAAGACTACATGAACCCATAATGCTCTGTCCATGAAAGAGGTTTCTCTTTGGAAAGTATTTCTGACACTACAGTTTTTCCATTTAATAATAAAGGTTGTTATATTACACTTTTTGTGAGATTTACTGTTGTAGAGTAAGAGCACTTGGCTGCTCCATGGTTCTGCGTATGCATTTGCCAATGATAAAAATCCTACCACCACAGCAGTCTTAATTACTTTTTCAGGCAAGAGTCAATATGGCAAACTCACAAAACTCTTCTCTCCTTGGAGAGCACTCATGAGCACAAAATTCATCACAAAGTAATGTGATCACTCACATAACTCTCAGTGCAACAGAATAAACTAGCAAATCCTGAGGAGAACACTTTAAGCTCTTAAACCCACATGACTGTTTTTTAACTGTCATGAAAGGCTAGAAAAAACATTTGAGGATGAAAATCAGACAAAGTGTGTTGTTCCGATAAATAGCTAAAGTGTCAATGTGGTTTGCAGCAAGAGTGGAATGATTTGGGCATGCAGCTTGCGCAATGCTAATTAGTGTTTATTAGCTTTTGTTACTTGCTAGTAGAGGTAGGTAATCCAGATCCAAAGCCTAAAAACCCTCCCCAGGATTTTGTTCCAACTGCCTGAACATCTTTGCTGCTGGTTTGAGCAAATTGGAGAAGCGAAGCAGTTGGAACAAAATCCTGGGGAGGGTTTTTATCTTTTGGACCTGGATTACCCACCTCTACTTGTTAGCTAGCCTCATGGCTTCAGTGCAAAATTAAAGAAGCAAACTTCAGACACCAAATACTGACTGAATGACTACATTTGTGGTAAGTGGAGAAAAACTTTCGCCAAACTACTATTTTATCTGCTATTCAATTTATCAGACACAGTGCATTGAAGAGTATCAACAGAACTACAAATGGACCATTTTTACCCCAAAAGGTTAATTTTTTATCTGTTGTCCCTGTTGACCAGATGTTATGAAGTAATGTTTATAGCAAATGTTCTCCATTTTTCTAAATTTCACCAACATGTTCTAACTCCACCTAAATGAACTGAGCTTTTCCTTAAATGGGTCACTGCACTGTGACAGAGACATATGACTCAAACCCCAGACTCCCCCATTCCAAACTGAATCCAACACCAGTAAACCAAAGGAAGTGCTACTGCGGTGATGCATTGTGGAAGAAGCATCTTACTGCAATGAGATACTGAAAACTGGAAGATATTTTGTCTTTTCCAAATGACACATATACTGAACTATATTCTTTTACAAATTCCATGGTTTTTTCAGCCTGTCAAATGACATATTACGTAGGCTATTCAAAGATAATGCAATGCTGGGTTTCTTTTCTGTGAATATACAGTGTTGCAGGGTGTGACAGATGTCTATAAACATACATTAACGGCATTTGACGTACACTCTTATCCAGAGCAATTTGCTCTGCAATAGGCGAATGTAGCGTTAGGAGTCTTGCCTAAGGACTCTTATTGGTAAAGCACGGTGTGATTGCCAGGGTGGGGAAATTCAACCGTCATGTGGAGGGCAGTGGTATTATCCAACCAAATTGGGGTTTTGTCACTCTTTCTTGATGTTATTAATTTATGTAATCCTACTGACTCTTAAAAGATATTTCCTTTGTGTATCTAATCACTTCTCAATTAGTCTTGTGTACACTGTGTGTACCTCACAGTGGAAAAAGTTCCTTGAGAAAATAGAAAGAGACTGGCTCCTGCAGAGCAGATGAAGGAGGTCTTTCTCCACACCACTGGCTTATTTGCTCCTCAGAGGGAGTGAGAGAGCAGGCCGGAGAGTAAAATGGCGGCTGTGAAGGGCTGAGTTGCAGGGCAGTGAAACACTGCTGCCTGCTGGATAACACACTTACTTCAGGCACCTCAGCAAAAGATTCCAGTCTCATATTCATACTGTGGAAGGCTACAGTACTAAACCTGTAATATTTTCCATCTAACTTGCCAAAGGCCTAATAAAAATGACTATTACAGTTCTGGGTATGCAATTTTATCCAGGTCCAGTTTTGGGCTTGAAATCTGGCCACCCCGCTCCTCCTTTCTACTCCAAGTGGCAAGTTCCACATGAAGGACACTTACCAAGAGATTCATCTGGAATAAGTGGCTGAATGGAACGGACAGCTGCCTTTTCACATCAACTTTAAAATTTGCATAGCAAATTGAGTTAAAGCTGGTATATAAGCAAAGACCCATTTGACAGGGTAAACATTTCCCCACACACTTCTAATTGCTTAATAAAAATAATAATAATTTTATGTTTACCAGAGGCTGCAAATGCAAATTATCTATGAAACTAAAGATGTGCTTAATGTTCAAACAGTTAACTGAAACTAGATAAAGCCATGAAAAGCTGGCGGTCATGTTTTGGTCCCATCCATGCTATAGTTCATGGGTGCTCAGTCCTGGTCCTGGTGATCTACCACCCTGGAAAGCTCAGATCCAGCACATCTGGCTTTAATATTCTGATAACAATGCAAAAATCCAGCAATTTCCACTGTGGAGAAATAACATTCTTCTAATTGATAAATTTAATACAAGTACATTGTTTGGTTTGAATAGTTTACAATCAGCACCAATGAACCTCACTCCAGCACTCCTCCTGCCTTTCAGCTCAAGAATTTTCTATAAATAAGAACAGTTTTGCAACATGAACTTAGTCATCATTTCTCTTATTTGAATTTTGTTCAAGATGATGTGAGAATATCAAATTCTGAATCCGGTTTCAAGGGTACACACCTTGTAGACAGCAACCTCTAGATGGTTAAACCTCTAAATGGCTTTCTAGACTTATGAAATGGTGATTCACTTGTGTGTTAAAATTGTGTAAATGAAAGTAGGGTATGCATTGCTAAATGATCTCCCTCTAAAATATCTAAATGTAAATAAAAACAGAAATCAATGACATGCAAATAATTTAACCTTATATTTAACTTAAGTTAGTACAAAGACAACATATCAAATGCTGAAAGTGAGATTTTTTTTTATCATTTAATATATGCCTATTTTGAATTTTATGGCAGCAACTCAAAAAAGTTGAGACAGGGCCAACAAAAGACTGGTAAAGCTGTATAATGCTAAAAGAAAAACACCTGGCAGAACACTTCACAGCTATTTAGGTTAACTGGCAACAGATCTATAACATGATTGCGTATAAAAGAGCGCCTCAGAGCGGCTGAGTCTCTCTTACTAAAGACGGGAAGTGGTTCACAATTCAACGTTTCTCAACATAAAATAGCAAAAAACTTTGGGATTTCATATATGGTACATAATATCATTAAAAGAGTCTCTGTAAGCAAGTGACCAGGACCAAAATCAATATTGGATGGCTATGATCTTCAGGCCCTCAGGCAGCACTGCATAATAAACAGACAGATTCTGTAGTGGAAATTACTGCATGGGCTCATGAACAGTTCCGAAAACCGCTGTCTAAGAACACAGTTTGCCCTGCGTCGACAAATACAAATTTAAAACCTACCATGTAAAGGAAAAAAAAATCAGGATACAGAAACACCACCACCACCTTCTCTTGGTCTGAGTTTTCTAAGATGAACTGAGGCAGAAATGTATCCTGTGGTCCAATGAATCAAAATTTTTAATTCTTTTTGGAAATCTGGACACCACATCCTCTGAAGAATAAAGGGTCTAGCCGGCTTGTTATCAGTGCACAGTTCAAAAGCCAGCATCTGTGATGGCATGGGGGTATGTTAGTGCACATAGCATGGATAACCTGCAGATATAGAGGCTTACATGTTTTGGAGCAATATATGCTGCCATTCAGACATCTTTCTCAGGGAAAGTCTGGCTTATCTCAGCAAGACAACGTCAAACCACATTCGGCACATATTACAACAGCATGGCTCTGTAGTAAATTAGCCCATGTACTACATTGCTCTGCCTGCAAGTCCAGACCTGTGACCCACGATAACATCTGACACATTATAAAATGAAAAATGTGACAAAGGAGACCCTGAACAGATGAGCGCGGATATCAAGCAAGAATGGAAAAACATTTTACTTTCACAACTGCAGTTGGTCTTCTCAGTTCCCAAACACTTGAGTGTTGTTAAAAGATGAGGCGATGCAACACAGTAGTAAACATGCCCCCAACCCAACTTTTTTCAACAAATTCAGAGTGTACATGTACCTTTGAAAACACAATAACATTTCTTACTTTCAACATCTGACGTTGTCTTAGTTGTCATTAAATGGATTAAATGATTTCACGATCATTGCATTCTGTTTTTATTTACATTTTGCACAGCATCCCCACTTTTTGGAAACTTGTTGTAGACTACACTGTCCAGAGACATATTATAGTTGGCCATCAAAACCACCTGAAGTCTGAGACATGGAAATTGATTAATATGCTAATATGCTACTTAGTGCTAACCAAGGCTTTACTTTTCTTGTAAGCACTAAAGTACAAAACACAAACTTACTATTGATTCAGGTGTTTTATTTTTTGTTCTTTAATAACAGATTTCCTTTAGGTTTAAGCATGGATGATTTTAACTGTTCTTTTGCTCTTTCCTCCTCTTCTTTTTTTGCCCTCCATGTCTCCATACCTTGGTCCACCTCTGCGTTCAGATACACTGCTCTCCTCTGTCGGGACAGACACAGACAGCATGTAGACTGAGCTCTGATTCACTGTGGTACTTCATCACAAATAAATTCATTCAGCTTACGTGGATCAACTACATGCATCGTGTAACACAGCACATCACACAAACCAAAAAGTCACAAACCAAAGCCAATTACTACTCTGCAGCATTCCTGCTGTATTTTTAGTATGTATTTATGATCTAGACTAGAGGTTCCCAATCCCAGTCCTGGTGACCCAGCACATATTTGTATTTTCTTATAACACACACATCCAATTCAACTCTATTAACTATACAAATGTGCTGAGTGCAGGGTTGTGAGGACTGAGATTGAGAAATCCTGTTCTAGGCTCTTGGTAATATGTGAATGTTTTAATATTTTGGATCACTGTTCCTAAACACCTTTATACAAACTGTTGATAATAACACATTCAAATTGACTGAAATCTCTTGAAAGTATCAAGCATCAGCATTTATGTAAAATAACTTATTATGCCTCACATTTCATATTTTGTGCAAGTTGTCTTCACCACAACTGTGACACTGCCAACATGTGCTACTGTACAGTAAAGAGTAATGCAAAGAATAATAACATAAGTATGAAAATCCAAAATCTCTCCATTACAAGAATAAAACTTACTGCAAACTCCTCCCTCTGCTGCTGCCTCCTAATTTGTCCTTTTAATGGGGGTGCAGGCCTTCCATCTATATAAAAAACACAATCACAAAAATGAGCTAAATACATGCACATCTGTGCTCTCGTTTCCTCTTATCATTTCCTTTTCATTGACTTTAAAACGCATTATATGGTCAAACGAATGTGCAACTATCACACCAATATGAGCCTGTTGGACATCCCAATCTAAAACAATGGGCATTAATATGGAATTGCGCTCCACTGCAGCTTTCCACCTGATTTTGGAGTGTGCATGTGGGAATTTAAGCCCATTCAGTCAAAAAATATTTGTGAGATCAGGCACTGATGCTGGATGACAGGGCCTGGCTTGCAATCAACATTGCAAATCATTCCTGAGACGTTTCATTCCACTGGAGTTCCTTCAAACCAAACTCATCAAACCATATAACATAGTATATAACTGTCTAAAACAGTATCCTTCACTGTAACTAAGGGGCCCATGCCTGCAAAACAGCCCCAGACTATTATTATCCCTCCCCCTTTTTAATATTTATACTTTTGGCATTGCGCATAATAATCTTAGGCTTGTGTGCAACTGCTTAGCCTCTGAAACCAGTTTCATCAAGTGCCCGATACACTTCTTGTGCTGATATTTCTTCCAGAGGCAGCTTGTAATTCTGTAGTGATTGAAGCAACAGAGTATGCTTCCATTGTGGGGCATCCTATGTAAGTGCCCTGTTTAAAGTCAGCTCTTCAGTACGACACATTCTGCTGACAATGCTGTATCACTCAAATAAAGACAGAGTAACACCATTACTGTAGTCACTGTTACTGTAAATAAGCAACAGATCGCAACCTATAGCCCAATTCTGTGGTGTGCAAATGGGCCTTTCTTACCTGCAAATGACCAGTCAGGCAGATCTGTTAATGGACCATATTCTGATCCAGTCCAGGCCAATCCATTCCTGCAGATGCAAGGCACACAAAGTTAATAAAAAAAAAACAAAAAAAAACACACACAACAACAACAAACACTGAAGGCTACTGTACACTATTAAGCTTGGGAGGCAGAAAGGAAAGGAATGGCGTTTAGTTATTTACAAAAGAAAAGAGTGAAAAATTATATAGTATAGAAATTATATACGTATGTGTGTTAATTTTTTCAGCATAAACCCACGTTACAAAAACAGTTTATCTGAGTTAAAGTTCATGGTTAGTCATCTCAGCTTTTAATCCAGTTTATTTGCACATGTCCAGTTGTTCAATGTTTCAGTGCTTTTTGCACAACTTGCTGTTCTCTAACAAGGAGCTTAACGGCAAGGTGGTGGTGTTACAGTGTGGGCAGGTGTTTCTAGTCAATACAGAACTGCCCTACACTTTATGAATGCTACAGTGACAAGCCCATACTACTGAATAACATCATTAATCCAGTCATTGTGCCTCTGCATGAACAACACAGGCCTAATGTCATCTTCATGGACGACAATGCTCCAGCTGATCGAGGCTGCATCATTAGGGAATGGCTGCTGGAGTTTGGGGTACCTCAAATGGAGTTACCTGCACTTTCTCCAGTCCTGAATCCCATAGAAAACCTATGGGATCAGCTGAGTCGCCGTGTAGAGGCTCATAACTCTGTACCCCAGAACCTCAACGACCTGAGGGCCGCCCTTCAAAAAGAGTGGGGTGCCATGCCTCAGCAGACAATAAGTCGACTTGTGAACAGCATGAGACGTCGTTGTCAAGCTGTAATTGATGCTCAAGGGCACATGACAAGTTATTGAGACACTGACATTATTTGTTGGGGTATACGCACCACTGTTGTTGGCTTTTGTTCCAATAAATTGTTGTAGATGAGGAAATCCCCTACTTTCATGATATAATATCACTGTAGCGTGAACTTTTTACGGTTTCCATAAATTTCACCCAAATGCCAAATATCCCTAACTTTTTGTGAGTAGTGTATGTATAATATTGTAATCTATTTACATGTAATGTGCAATACATATTTCAATATATTGTCAAGCATCTGCATCCACTGGCATATATTTCAACTTTTAAAAACAGCACACTTAAATATATTTAGCGCATATAATTAAAAACATCACATGTAATTTTAATTTGAGCAAATGTATGTATATGCCCCCCCTCCTACACACACACACACACACACACACACAATTGAATGTACACTTGTAAAATGATTGGTTACGTACTCCAGTCTCCACTTCTTCCCTGCGTATGTGGCACACGTCGATGAGAAAGGGCGCACGGTCTGCCTTAACGCTTCAGCAAAACAAGAAAACAGGCATCGTGTCATTTGTAATGTAATAAAACCTCCTGAGCAGAAATCCGCCTTCCAGCCACACTAGAGCCACTGTGAGCTCCAGCATCAGAGAAACTGTAAGAGCCTTAACACACACACACACACTGACTGAATCATGGTCACTTATCAAACTCCTCCGGTTACATCCATGTACTGACCGACCCAAAGACACCAAGGCGGCGCGCTTTTTAATAACATCTCTCTCACCTGAAGACCAGAGCATCTTCAAGGGCGCTGCCATTTTGAAACAACTACGGCAAGCAGGCAGGACAGACAGCGGAAGACAGCCACAACGCGCTCTTAGGTGTAGAAAGCGTTGACGCAAGTTTGGTGTTGTACCGCTAGATGGCGCTCCAATCACATTACTGTATAACAGCGTCGCGCTCTCATTGACCTGCTGCAGCCAAACGGCTTTTCTGCTGTTTTTGGAGCTGAATTCTGAATACAGCAATGAAGCCAGTAATTATTTGAATATATACTTATAAACGGAAATATAAATGAAATAAAAACAATGATTAGGTTACACACCATTTGCCCACATTACTACTATATTTAATTCTATATTTTGTTATGCTCAATATTAGCTACAGTGAATCATGCGGTCCAATAGTCCATTTTCATGAGCCTTGAGCTTGATGATATGCAAAAGAGCGTTTTAGTATGAAACCTGATGATCTGAGAATTTAATGATGCATCCAGTTTTCACTCTGAACTTTGCTGATATTCTGTTCCCCTATGGATTAAAAACATGGGTACATAATATTCGCTCACATTAAAAATATACATGCACTTTTAAAATATGAGCTAAATTTATTTAAATGTACTCCTTTCGGATGTTTAAATCAATGCCATTAAGTGCACATATGGGAATATATTGAAATACATGCACATACATGACCAAATGTACATATTTTAATATTTATCTAATTATACATTCATTCATTCAGCTCCATTAACTATACAGGTGCACTTTATAGTTACACGGTTGCAGGCTGTAGTCCATCTGTTTCTCTGTATACTTTATCCTGTTCTTAAATGGTCAGGACCCCCACAGAGCAGGTACTATTTGGGTGGTGGATCACTCTCAGCACTGCAGTAACACTGACGTGGTGGTAGTGTGTTAGTATGCGCTGTGCTGGTCTGAGTGGATCAGACACAGTTTTTAAACTCTGTGTCCACCCACTGTCCACTCTATTAGACGCCCCTACCTTGTCAGTCCACCTTATAGATGTAAAGCCAGAGGTGACAGCTCATCTGCTGCTGCGCAGTGTGTGTTGATCATCCTCTAGTCCTTCATCAGTGGTCACAGGACGCTGTTTTTTGGGTGGTGGACTGTTCTCAGTCCAGCAGTGACACTGAGATGTTTAAAAACTCCAGAAGCACTGCTGTGTCTGATCCACTCAGACCAGCGCAACACACACTAACACACCACCACCATGTCAGTGTTACTGCAGCGCTGAGAATGATCCACCACCCAAATAGTAGTTACCTGCTCTATGGGGGTCCTATGGAGTCCTGACCACTGAAGAACAGGGTAAACTACGTAGGCAGAGAAACAGACGGACTACAGTCTGTAGTTGTAAAACTACAAAGTGCACCTATACAGTAAGTGGAGCTGACAAAGTGGACAATGAGTGTAGAAACAAACAGGTGCACTTCTACTGGTCTCTCGGACTGCTGCAGGTTTTTAAGACTTTTCTTCATAATGTAACGCTCGATGGAAAGTCTTTGCTTCAGTGTGTGTTTTTCAGTCTTCACTGTTGAAGAGCAGAGGCTTGTTCAGGGGCTCCTGAGCAGCCCGTGTAAACTTCCTCTCACATTCTTGCTGTGTATCTACCCGTGCAGTGCTGACTTAGCGCTGAAATATCCCTCCTGTGTGTGTGTGTGTGTGTGTGTGTTCTCCAACAAGTCCTCGCTCGCTGATAGCGCGCCTGTGGAGGGAGAGGCACACCGACACGCACGCGCTCCTGCTAACCGCAGGAGAGGAGACTGGAAGGGGCTTCGGGGTAGGGAAAACCACCAGCTTTAAAACAGCACGACTACACGCCTTCATATGCGTTCGGAGACAGGATTAAAACGCACGGCTACACGGCGGCGGCAGCAGCAGGTTAAGTGCCGCCGGAGTCTCTGCCCCCGGTCTCTATGGAGCGCAGTCTGGCATTTTCAGAAAAAACACACACTCACATTGTTACAGGCTCGAGAAAGCACACACGCGACCGCAGCGCGCAGTGCCAGGGCCCTTAGCGGTATCCCTCCGCACATTCCACAGACGAGAGGCACGACCAACTAGTCCGTGCGAATGGAAAAACAATGAGAGCCCGAGAGTAGGAATGTTTGTAATGTCTCGTGTTTTAACATTTTATGCTCTTCGTTCACTTTAACTCCCAAAGGGCTTGGCTGGTATCGAGATATGAGCTTAGAGTTCCCACGTTTTGCAGGGACTTCTTCTTTTGGCAAAGTGACTGCATTTTCGTTGGCTTTTGTCTCTCGCCAACCAAAGCTCTCTTTTCACTTTTTCGCTACTCTTTCAAGGGCGTTTACTTCACGTGTTTTAGCCGTTTTATACCGCGCAATCTGAAAGGAAGTGGGCGAGTTTCTTTCCTTTCCATTTGGAAAATGTGAGCTGAAGAGCACAGCGCCGCGAAAACACAAGGCAACATCTCTACTGTGAGAAGTTTGGATGTGTGACGAAATTGTGGGATGCGATTAATCCGCGCTGCCCAGAAGAAAGACGTTCCGGTCAGGAAAAGAGAGCGAGCGAGCGAGAGAGAGAAAGAGAGAGAGAGAGAGAGAGAGAAAGAAAGAAAGAAGGGGGAGGCAGAAAACTGCAGGAAAGAAAGAAACTCAAAGTTAATCGATGCCGTTTAATTTTCGGACTTCAAAAGACGCCTTTTTAAACGCGGTTTTTCCTCCGAGAGCGCCTGGGCGAGTATGAGACCTTTCTGCACTTTGTTTCGTTACTTCTTTTCTCCTTCTTTGAAGCTTTCCACTATTTTTACACTCTTTTTTTGGGAGGGGGGCATGATGTTCTTCGTTTTCTTTGAACGGGACTTGAACTAGTGAGGACGCTTTGAGGGAACGTGAGCTCTTCACTCGCCCTCTCAAGGATTTTTCTCTTTTCTGTTTTTGGTTTGTTTTATTGCTGTACAGCGTGGATTTTATTATCTCTCGCGGGAGAAGACGAAGCTGTTTTGTGGAAGGCAGAGAAAAGGATGTTTTTTCTCTCTTCTCTCTCCCTTCCTCTTTTCTGGAGCCCGCTAGCTGAGCTGAGCTGAGCCGAGCTGAGCTGATGAAAACCTGCCTGCCCCTCCAACCAACGACGCGAGAAGCTTAACGTCTTTGGACTCTACTTAAAAAGGCTGTTTGCAGGTTGATTTTGAGGATATTGTATGTACCAGCAACAGTTCTCGGTGAAAAGTCGCTGAAACAAAGGACTGAGTGGACTATTTTCAGCTGCCTCCGGTGTGAAAGGCTGAAGCGCCAACAGCGGTCTTCACTAATGTGACCGCTACGTCCACCGTCTTTGAACGGGCCGTGCAGTTTAAGCCACTTCTGCTTCATTGTTTTTCTTTTAAGGACTGATGAGATTTACAGCCTCGGGACGCGGTCTTCTGTAGCTAACTGACCCTCTTCGTTTGCCAGAGTGTACAAGCAGCCGCTGGAGGCTTCCGTGGTCTCCTAACAGATGGATGTACATGTTTCTCCTCACACATGCATACTCCTGAGATTCCCTGCGTGGAAACGTTCAGGCTCCATCCAGCGCCTGTTCAAGCATGACTAGTGCGAAATGTAGCCTGCAGAAAATGTCACAACGTGCTTTTTTATTTATCTCTATTTTTATGTGATATTTATTTTTTAGCTGAAGACGTCAGACAGGTTTGTTTTTTTTTTTTAGACTAATATTGTTTTTTTATTTGTCTAATCACGTTTCTTACTGTCTTTGTCTTTTCACCTGCTGTAGATCTACTTGAATTTGTATTCGACACTGTATTTATGATACTGTATTTAAGCTGTAGTCTTTCAGGTGTCATTTTATTTCTTTAGTATTTGTAGGGGTGTCGTCTAGGGGTAGATATTTAGTGATGGAGCGCATCGGCACCAAGCTGAAGCAAAAGTTTAAGCTGCCTGACTCTGGCAGTGTCAAATTTAGTAAGAAGAAAAATGAACTGGCCAACACGAATAACAACAGTAACAGCAACAGTGACACTAGTGCAGCACCAGTAGTGGCACACTTGAATCCGACAAATAGCCCAGCACTTCCGAGTCCGGCTCAGTTCAGCTCGGCGGAGGCATGTGGATCAACCCTGAGTGGAAGACCCAGCAAGGTGGTCAACTCTCAGAGAGTGTCACCTTGCGTCCATGCTGCTGCCACCTCAGCTTCAGTGCCTGAGGAATCGGGCCCTGTAAAGCGCCGGTCACCCCAACAGCGGGCCTCCTGTTACCTGCCTGAGTCCGTGGAAGGCCGGGGTACCTGTGACCAGGTTAGGCGCGGAGAGTTGTCCCAGGGCGAGCATGGTGACTCGCAGGGTGCATACAGCCCAAATTCTCGGGCGGCCCTGAATCAGCGCCGGTATTCACTGGAGCTTCAGCAGCTTGTTCGGAGACAGCAGCTCCTCTCGCAGCCTCCGCTATCCTCCATGCCTCCACCGTACCCCACCCATGGCCCAGTGGCCCGCTCTGGTTCTGCAGAACCAAGCTTCCTCCCTGAGCCAGAGCGCCATAAGCGTCTCTCTCTGCAGGAGGCACTGTTCTACAAGCGCTGGAGCTCTGGAGGAGAGCCCTGGGACAGTGGCAGGCCAGCTTCGCTCTCCCACCCTCCGCAGAGGGCCCATGACAGCCCAGGTGGTGGTTACCTGTTCCCTCCAGGCCCTACGTTGAGCCCCTGCTCATCCTTCAGCCTGCAGGAGTCTGTGTTAGCAAGCCCACGCTCGAGCTTCGCTAGCAGTACGGCCAGTGGAGGTGGAGGAGGTGGCAGCGGGAGTCCGATGGGTAGCCCGTGTAGTAGTAACCGCACCAGTGGGATCAGCTTAGGCTACGACACCCGCCATACTACACCTGGCCCTGCTGCACAGCAGCTGCAGTTTTCTTCCACACAGCTAGGTGGCACCACCTCTGGACAGGTGTACCCAGCCTCTGGTCTAGGGAAAGCAGGAGCTCCCCCAATGGAGGTGTGGAGGGACTACCTTGAGAGAGGCTTTCAGGATGGACGTCACTCATACCCACCAGCGGTCAGCGTCCCAACGGCAACTGGCCGCAGAGCAGAGCCAGAGTGGTGGAGTGGCTCAGAGCAAAGAGGAGAAAGGGTGAGCGAGCGGATACGACACTCAGACCTGCCGGGCACTCAGTACCAGCAGGAGTTGACCAGGCTGCTGCTGAGGGACATGGCGCTGGAGGGAGAGGAACTCCTTGGAGGACTGACCCTAAAAGAACAGCCCATGTCCACTTCTACACCTTCTTCAGCCTCTGCTGCACCAGCAGGAAAGTCCCAGCAAGAGGAGCACCCAACAGTGAGGGAGCCACCGCAGTCAGCCCTGGATCGACAGGAGTTCTTTGGTGAGAAAAGTCAAATAAACGTTACCCCCCCTCCCAACCCACCCACTTCCGACCTTCCAACACATCCAAGTCTAGTTATGACTAGTGGAGGTTTAAGGTGTGAGTGCGTGAAGCACTTGAGTCTATGAAAATCCCAGTCAGGCTTGCAGCGACTTGCATAGGCCTCCACAGTGACTGGTAGCCGAAAAAATTACCGCTGATGTCAAGGCAAGTCTAAACCGCAGAACTGAGTCAGTCCCAACAAAGATCACAGTTTAGAGCAGAATGGCAAAGAGCAAACAGACATTATGGCTGTATCCCTCCACCCAGGCCTCTAAACCAGCCTCCATACCTCACTCATATGCCCATGAGCAAATATACTGCTCCTCCGCCCAAGGCTACACACAGGCATTTCTGAATAGACTACACACAGGCAAAAAATATCTCCTCAGACCGCATATAATGACTATGCATGCCCATAAATTACAGGCTGCGTGTTCCACGGGTCATACCAGAGCGCTAGGGAGAAGTACAGTACGTTGGGCAGGGATGTCTGCGTGTGTGTGTTACATGCAGTAGCATGCACAGGCGTGTGTTCCTGCAGTTCAGGTATTTGAGTCCTGAGGGAAGGCTCTCTCACATTATCAACAGGGTGTGTGTCTGCGTGCAATACGTTGCCATTGTTGTGACAAATAAAACCCCCTTTGTCTTTAAAGGCCCTGCGCAAATTTTAAGACTGTTATGATTACATTTTAGATGAGATTGCGCTCTTTGTTAGCACTTTACCAAACGGAAGGGCACTGGAGTGTGGATCAAGCCTCGTTTGTTGAGCTGTGTTTAAACGTTAAACAAACATGCTGGTCATTACTCAGCCTGAAGAATGCATGACTCACCTCCCACAGAAATGTATTAGAATCCAGGCTGGAGTAGTGATGTGTTATGTGAGCGTAGCATTGTTTGACTGATGCTGCTCCAATTTAGATAAGTGGATGAGTGCAATTATGATAAAATACATTTCAAGCTAGGATTAATTCTTTGTTGTCTTTGATAAGCATCAAAGTGTATTTGTGTGTTCAGTGAGTAACTGTCATTTATGCTGTGTTTTAGGAACATGTGTGAAGTGTGGCAAAGGTGTGTATGGCGCAGATAATGCCTGTCAGGCGCTGGACAGTCTGTATCACACACGGTGTTTCACCTGTGTGTCCTGCGGTGAGTCAACCAGAAGTAATCTCAAATTATCCACAAATAATTCACAGACAGTTCTCTTTGGACTAAAAACTTTAAGATACAGTTCACTAGCATAAAACTACTTAAGGGATACATTTTACGCTGTAATGTTATTTTTAATATGCTGAACTTAAGTTTTGCTTCTAAAACTCAGTTTTGGATTTTTTTTTCCCACTGATACATTAATTTATGCAGCTCAGTTAAGGTAAAGGCAAATCTTAAATTGAATTCACTTACACTGTTTTATGGAAGTGACCACGTCACTGGTTATGTCCTAAAATGAAGAACTGAAATACACTAGGGCATGTAATTTATTGTATAAATACAGTACTCCTCACATTAAAATCTCAACAAAGATCCAAATCAAAATACTACAGTGACAGTTTGACAATCTTGTTTGGTGCAAAAAACTGTCGATTCTGGCCGTGCAACCCTAGTCACCATGGTAAGTTCTAAAAAGTGTATTTGTGCTCCAGTCCAAATTGGGAACATTGTAATCATAGTTTTGAGTTATGAATCAAGTGTTGGCAGCAGTGGTCATGATGGGCTTTAATATGAATTCAGTCAGAGCTGAGCCTTTCTATTAGAATGACTGTTGATTGAAGTGTAACAATAAACAAACATCTTCAGTGTTGAACATTACCTCATTAAAAAAAAAAATCAATCTGTAATTGACATAATATCTCTCTCTCTCTCTCTCTCTCTCTCTCTCTCTCTCTCTCTCTCTCTCTCTCTCTCTCTCTCTCTCTCTCAGGTCGCACGCTTAGAAACAAAGACTTCTACAATGTCAGTGGATCAGTGTACTGCAAGGAGGACTACATGGTAAGGGAGATCAGAGTTGGATCTCTGTATTGAACTGGGCTATAAATTAATGTGCCAACATGGAAAAAGTACTTGTGTAATGATTTTAGATTTACTTACTCTTGCCTTATCGCTCTTTCTCTTACTTTCTTCCTTTTTTTTCTGTGTCCTCCCTCAGTTTTCTGGCTTCCAGGCAGCTGCTGAGAAGTGCAATGTTTGTGGTCATCTGATCCTAGAGCAGGTATACATACTACTGTAATGTGCCATTAACAAACTATTCACACTTACGTGACTGACTGACATTTTAACATGGTTTTGATATGAGAGCCCTGTGCAGTTTCAAATATTTAGTAGTACTCTAGGAGACTTTAAAGTAAGAAATGTCCAGAATGATTGAGTTGTAAAAGATTCTCGGATGACTGCAAAAGCTGTAGAATATTCAAAATTAAGTTGTACAAAACTTGATATCTAAAATTCATCAAGTGGAAATAAAATCTTAAGTCAGGTAATTAAGGGGCAGTTAGTTTTTAATATTTTAATTGAAATAGTTTTTGAAAAGAGCAACTGGTGAGGTATAATGTTCAGTTTTTATTTCTCTAATATACATAATAAGAATCATAATATAGCATTGATATTTCTTGTTTTCTTGTGTTTATTGTTTTGTGTTAAGCAAAGACCCAACAATAATTCATAGAGGAAAAAAACAGTCTTTTGTAATGTGTTTTGAAAACCTTTCATTTTTAAACAAAATTTAATAATATGGCCAGTAATTTCAAACCTTTTTACAGTAGCATGGGCTTAGGGTCAGGCACTATGGTTAAGAATATTTGACTATAAATAATAATTAGCTATAGTTCGTATGCAAGTGTGAGTCCCCACACTGATGATGCTGATGATGATGATAATAGTCTTTAATAATAATCTTTATATACATTACACTTTTCATCTTGATAACAAAATCTCAGAGCTTTACCCCGGAAGATAAGCAAAACTTTTGGAAGATAATTATGATCTATAGAAGAAAACAGTTATCTAATGCATCACGCGTATGTTCGCCTTGAAAATAAAACAGTTGTTTGCCTGTGTCAGATTCTACAGGCCTTGGGGAACTCGTATCATCCTGGCTGTTTCCGTTGTACTGTCTGCTCAAAGACTCTGGATGGCGTGCCTTTCACAGTGGACTACCTCAATAATGTCTACTGCGTCTCAGACTACAACAGGTCAGTGCAGGAAGGACATGACTAATTAGTTTCCTTATGGCTCTTGGTCATAAAACAATTATTAGGCTAATGACAACCCTGTGATGATGCTCATTGAGGTATGAGTAAAGAAAGCGATGACCCATCTTGATGCTGCCTTTCGACAAGGTCATATGCCACTGCCTCGCGCCAAACAGTTAATCATTTTTACATCACACTTTCCGTTTTAAAGTGCAGTTTTCAAACCTAAAAAGCCACAATATTAATTATAGCCTGGATTATTCAGTGTTTTAAACATAGTCAAAGATTCAAAACGTACCATTAACTTTTCAGTCCATACATTTCATAGATGGAAACTGTGCTGCAAACCAGCTGGTTTTTGATTTGTTTTATGATGCCACATGAACGTACTGATTTACGTGCCCACCCATTCAGCCTAAAGCAGTTTAGTTTCACCCATTCACAATAAAGCATTTTAGCTCAAACTCCTTTTTGTAGAAGGCCCAGCACAGGACTGCCAATCAGAACAGAGCTGATTTACATACATCTTTTTTGAAAGCATGGCAACAAAAATAACCGGTTTTTGGTAATAAAATCACACAAACATTATGAAAGGGCTTAAGGATTAAATACATATTAAGTATATTACATTCAATATAGAAAGGTATAGAGTAATGGCCCCCGCGACCCTGACGGAGAAGCGGCTTGGAAAATGGATGGATGGATGGATGGATGGATGGATGGATAGAGTAATGGCACTTTGACCAGTTTTAAGTGGAGAATTTTCGTTAACTAGCAGCCTGGCAAACTACATTCAGTGTTTGAGGCTCAAGCCTTTCTCCAAATCGTTCAGCTCCGCCGTAAAATGGAATCATGAGAGAGACATTTTGTCTTTTGATTTAGGATCTTTGTTAGTTTGTGCTGTGTGTTTAGTTTGTGACGTTTATGTTGATGTATGTTTTTTGTTTTGTTTTGTTTTTTCTTTTCTTCAGGACATTTGCTCCTAAATGTGCTGCCTGTTTACAACCCATTTTACCTGCTGAGGTGAGTAACTGCTCAGAACAGCCTGCTTTAGCAACAGAGCCTGTGGTTAGGTTTTAGACAGAAACTAGTTTCTTGCTTTTCTTTTAACCAGAGCTCATGCTGTTGAATGGGCCTCCGCTACTGTAGTGGTTATCAATCCTGGTTCTGTGCATAATGTTGTTTTTTTTTCTTTCTGTCCTTTAACATACTTCTGGTAATTAACTCTATTAAATCCTTTGGCAATTTATAAATGCCTTCATCAGCATTGGATTGGTTTGCACAGGGAAAACAAAAAAATGCAGTTTGCTAGGGCTGGGATTAAGAAATGCTTTTATGCAGCAGTGGTTCCCATGTTACGTCTTTGAAAACTACTTTCCTACACAGTTTACTAAACTAAACTAGCTTTGACTCATCAACTAGGTACCAAACCTATATGAATCAGGGATGACATGAAACGGTGCAGTGCAGCGGTCCTCACCACTGGGATTATGCTCCACTTGTTTTGACATTGTTCTTATGTGTGTTTCAGGGCAGTGAGGAGATTCTCAGGGTGGTGTCCATGAACAAAGACTACCACTTTGAGTGCTATCACTGTGAGGTAAGCAGTCTGTTATGCTTTCATTACTGAGCCTTTCTGATTATTTTAGTAATTGAAGTAATTTAGCAACTATTTTAAGAATTAAAACACTAACAACAAGATTAGTAATCAGTGTATCCTTTAAAGGCCCCACATGAAAAATGGACATCAGATGTTAAGGTTTAATATGCTAAATGGAGATATTCTAAAAAGACACTGTCATATATTAGAAAACACTGGCAAAAAATGAATGTGTGTGTACCATCAGGCTATGTATTCTACTGTAAAACAGACATGGAAGAGAATATGAAATAAACTGTTCATCACCAATTAATCAAAAAAATATCAATTTAATTTTGTTTTAATCGAGTGATAAATTTGCGTCATCTGCCATAATGTTATGTATGCTCCTGGAGATCCATTCTAGAGTTCAGCTCTAAGCAGAGTTAGCACTTTTTAATTTCTGATACCTATAAGCTTTTACTGATAGCAGTCTGTTTTTTTTGTTTTTTTTTTTTCTTTAAAAACTACTAAGCTTTAAAATGAGCTTTATTACTGAAGCATTTCACTTAAGATGATCATGTAAAAGTGGGCTGTCATGCTGAGACTGCTCAAACACTACTGTTGTTCATAAGCTCTGTTATTACATTACATTACATTAACTCATTTAAAACTTTAGACAGCATGGGTAATAATGATAGGGTATAATTAAAATTGCAGGTCTCCACCTTGATTTGACATTTCAAGTGACTTAAATTGGCTTTGAACTAAACTTTCCACGATTAGAGCAGGTAACATTTTGCAATGTTGGTTGTTATTTTATTTATGGATTTATACAACCACAAACTAACTGACTGAGAAGCACTATGCTGGAGTTGTTATATCTGATACCCCCCTCCCCAACATATTACGGTATCATTTCACTGACATCTGGTTTTACCAACAATGGTCAAAACTCACCACTTCCTGTGTAACTACTTAGAAGAATTTTCCAGTATTAAACGTGTGAGGCTTTTGTGCTTTACTTTTTCCTTAATTCGCAAAAATGTTGTATATAAGAACCTCGTCTTCAGCGCATGTTTATGACCAAGTCACATAACGATGGTATTTGTGATGCCCTCCCTCATGTTATTTTGCTTAAAATGACCGCAGTTAATGTGTTCCAGGGTCTGTGGAGACATTGGAATGAGAATAATGCATAGATGATTAAATGGGAAGAAATAGTATCTCTAAAATAGTAATAATATTAGGGAAGCACTGAAATGAATGTTATTGACCAAATCAGAAAAGGTTCATATAATCTTTTTTTTTTTTTTTTTTTTTACATATGCCTCTGAATTAATGTAGTAACCCTAGTTTTATATATATATATATATATATATATATATATATATATATATATATATATATATATATAACTCCGTTATATTGACGGACCTTGTTTTAACAATGTAAAGCCTGTGGATGTGGCTTTAGAGTATACAGTACTGTGTAGTGCTCCAAGGTTTCTTTAGCAGGGGTGCTTTCAAAACGCAAGTCACCTTAGTGTTCGTCATTTACACAGAAAAGATACCATAAACCTCAGCAGGATCTGACAAACGTACATATTTGCAGTAACATTAAAAATGAGATTTAATAAGTTTATTACCAAAAGATATTGTTACAGAGTATTATTTTTGCGTTTGCCTGTACACAGCAGCAGAGGACCATGTTTACATTTTCACTGTTGATCTGCTGCAGCTAAAGCAGTTTGAAAGCGTCTGTGCTGACCAGCGCAGGAGCACCAAGAAAAGTGTTTTAGTCACTGTTTCTCATTTCTCACAGAATTACCATTCTAATTAAGTTAGGTTTTAGATTTTGACACTTAAGACATATTTAATACTACTTTACTTTTTTCTGCCATTTTTCCTTTTTCCAAAAACCAAAAGTGCCACTTTCAACCATTTTGGGCTGACATTTTGGTGCCTCCCTACATAATATCTACTGTTACAGTGATGGTAATTTTCCTTGTTTTTTTTCTTGTGTAGGAGTGCGGGAAGCAGCTGTCTGATAAGCCTGGCTCTCAGTGCTTCCCTCTGGACTCCCACCTCCTTTGCCACTCCTGCCATATGAGCAGAGTGTGTGCCACCCATAGCCTCCCCCCACAGAACACACACTGAGTGGGGAGGGGGCGTTTCTGCTGGACCAACACAGACTGCTTTTTACTGACATATGCATATTTGCCACCAAGGTTATTCGTTGCGGTCTTGTAAAGCCTTTTCAACGTCTTTATCTTATGTTTTGATCTTTCTTTCTTTCCCACACCCTCAGTCCTAAATCCTAAAACAAAAGGTTACGGATTCTGACACTGAAAACAGATTTTAAAGATATTTTTTTCTTCTCAAACTTGAGGTCATACATTTCAAGTGCATAGCCTGCAGCTACAGGGATCTGCCTCCCCCTGGTGGTCAGAAAGTGCACCGACACAAGCCTGCTGACAAAACTTTGTGTAACTCTTCTCTGAATGGATGATCACTGTCAACATTACTAAGTTATTAGGGAGTATGAAACATCACGCTGAGCTACTGTTTATATTTTCATGTCTGCTGTAGAAAGAAAATACAAGGGATTTTTGCTTAACTTTAAACAAATATATTTAATATCACTAGCAAAGATTTTGCACTTAAATGAACATGTTTACCTTTTAAGAGATTTTTTTAAAGAAAGTGTTCCTGCAAAAGAGTAAAAACATTCCTGTATCTTGTCTTATTAATAAACTTCTTTCTGTCTGTATTTTGAAGTCTTAATTTCGAAAGGGCATGTAAAGGGTGCAGAGAACATCTCACCATACCTGTAAAATATATCCATCAGTATTACATAATCGCAGGTGTGGTCTTTACTTTGATTAGCAGTAATGTCTAAATGGAAGCTTTGTGAATACATTCTGAATACCTCTTTTCTTGTCCAATAATGAGATGACAACCTTGAGAATATGTAGCTCTTCACCGAAGTTAAGCATCTAAAAGTGAAAGTGCTCAGACTACTCGAACACTGCTAGTCCACAGGAAGAAAGAGACAACTAACAGCGTCTCACGTTGAGTGAATATTTCAGGATCTATAATTGGTACTTAGACCTGATACTGGATTGAGATTCTAACCAAATTATGTACCGTTTTTTGAGAGCGCACCTTCTAGTGCACTTTACATTTTATCCACTTTAAGGGGCTTGGATTACAGTGATTTTTCAGAATTTCTGCACAAGTTGTCATTGTAGAGAAACATACCAACTCATTTACAGCAATGGTGATGGGAATGAGGCATCACAGTGCCTACACCAAAATATTTTATTTACTATCCCAAATAACTAGTGAACATACTCATGTCTGAGTTACTTGGAAATGGAAATTTGATCATGGTAAAACAGTGGTAATTTTTTTTTTTTTAATCTGGGGGGTGGGGGGACTATTTTGCCTTACAAAACAACCTCTAGTACCTCTCTATGAAAGAAAAAACTTTTTTGAATAAAGTTTTAGGCCAAAACTTGCAAAACCATTCTAAAATTTGTCAGACTTTTGTAATCATTTCATGTAAAAGCCTTATGTGAGGGATCTTTCAGAGGCACCGAACTCTGTAGATACCTGGTCTTTGCCCAACACGTTTCACATCAAACCACCCCGGATGACTCGGCTCACATCCTAACAACTTTGTAATTACACATTTTCAAAAATCAAAAGTCTCTTCTTATAATCTTTCCTAAGATTTTCAGATAGACCTCCTGCTCCTAGCACATCTGTGCTAATGTATAATAGCTAGCATTGCTTTCTGGAACACACAGGTCCCCCCAAACTTACTTCAACAATTCAATAAGCTTCAATAACACTTCAATACACTTACCCAACCCTTCTCCTGCTCATCCACTTTTGTTGAATTACTCATTGCATAAATAGAAGACTCATGTTCGGTTAGCTTCATTCTGCAAACTACAAATACGAACGAGCATCTATTTGTTAGATTCAGCCCACGTGGAGAATTAATCATTAAAAAAAGAAAAATCCAAATCAGCCCATTTTCCTTTAGTCACTTTTTTATTCTTTATACATTCTGCATACTCAGAAGAAAAATAATCAAAAAGCAAATAGGAATCCTTTTCTCTTTCAAACTAAAACAAAACTTTAAAACATTATTAAAACTTTGTATTGTTCCTCTCTTCTCTATAAAGGGTAGATTTCTCCCTTATCCGATTCACAGAGGACAATAAAGAAAGAACTCGAAACTTCAATAGGGGAGCAGGGAGATGCAGGGATGGAGGCAATGAAGGAGGAGGGAGAGATGAGACATTAACCAAAGACTGGTTTTCCTTCAGAATAGCACCCTTCTATAGCTAGACTCTGGGGAGATGGGTAATAGTAGTCTGTCATTCAGTGCTTTAGGATCGGACAGGTTTTAATTGAGGCCGGGGCCCAAATACTCTTCAGAATTAGTCAGTGGCCATAATTTTGTATTCAGGCGAATCTTTGCATGAACAGAAATAAATTAATAAATTTGAAACATCAAAATCAAACAATCATAGAAATACACTCCATCTCCCACAATCCTACACTGCGTTCACTGCACACCAGCCACAGCTGGCTCTTAACTAGATTTCATAAATAAAAAGATAAAAAGATGTTTTTAACCAAAAAAAAAAAAAAAAAAAAAAAAAAAAAAAAAGGATTGGAGTCACCACTGCCACAATCTCAGGCTACGAGGAAGTTTCCTCCAACACTGGTGGGGCCTTGAAACATTGACAATGTATTTCAGGCTGAAAGTGGGAGTGGGGAAAAAAAAAAATAAAGTGTGACTGATGTTTAATTCTGAAAACACAAAAGAATTTTACAACAGTAAATCTGGAACGTATATAAAAAAAAAAAAAAAAGTTTGATGGAAGCCCTGAAAAGGAGAAAAAAAAAAAAAAAAAAAAAAAGGATGTACAGCAGATACAACTATGTTTGTGATGCTACCAAAGTGTATGTTTATATATATATATATATATATATATATATATATATATATATATATATATATATATATATATATATATATATATATAAATAAAAAAAATCAAGAGTGTAAACTCCTGAAACAATTGAGTTTTGATTTTCAGCACTGAACTTTTGCTTCATACTTGGGCCTCAGCAGAGGTGGCATCCAAACATCTTAAACACCACGCACAACACGCGCTCACATTTTTCCTACTCAGCGTCGCCTGTCTCTAGAGGGGTTGCTGCGGCTCCGCGAGCGTCTGCTGCCCCCTGAAGGCTTGGAGTCGCTCGCTCTCCCTCTATTGCTGTCTCTCCTCTTCTCTCCCTCCTTCTCTCTACCCCTCTCACGTTCCCTCTCTCTTTCTCGCTCCTTGTCCCTCTCTCCTTCTGCAGGCCGGTTAGAGCTTCCACTACCGCTCACTGCGTTCCCTCCCTCCCTCTCTCGTGCACGCACTCTTTCCTTCCTCTCTTCCTCTCGCTTTTTGTCCTCCTCTTCCTGCAGTTCTTTCCTCCTCTTCTCTCGCTCCTTCATCCGCTCCGCTCGCTCAAGACTTCTTTGAGCCGCCTGTGGAAACAAGAAACGGAAAACAAGTTTAATCCTTGGAACCAGTTGTTCAAGCAAGAAGTGTATGCAAGTTTTAGAAGTGTTAACACATGTATGGGTCTCTGACCTGTTCTTCAGTGAGTGGCAGCCAGTATATACATGGAGCAGCTTTGGTTTTACGGAACAGATCATCCAGTAGTTTGGCAGGAGGTTCCTCTGGTTTTTCTGTGGCAAAGGGGATGTCAAAAAAAAACAAAAAAAAAAAACAAAAACAAAAAAAAAAAAAACCACACAACATTACTACAGTGGAGCAAAGTATTTCTTGCTTTACATCCCATTCATTTTTATACAAACAGGCAGCAATGGAGGTAAGCAGGCAAGGGGGATAAGTAGCCATGAGAATTTCTTGATACTATGCAAATGAGAAGCTAAATTTTTCTATGCAGCAGACCACTATATTTAAATGTTAATGTGGAAACTTTTACAATATATTACACACATGCAGAGACACCATCATGTGACCAGTGAAGTAGGAGCTTGTGAAAACAGATCTATTCAGCATCTCTTCAACATCTTCTGGTGGAAATGCAGCTTATCAGACTAAACTGCAATGAAGGATATTCTAAAGTTTCCATAATAACGTTACTGTGCATGCTTAATGTGGCAGCATCCTAAACTATTAAACCACTGGTGCATGTCTAATCATGGATCAGACACAAAGCAGGAACCAGCGCTGAACATATACTGAATGGGGGATAATTACAACAGCTGGAGGAAAAAATGAAAACGGGCCTATTAACATTATTTTACTCCACTCAACCTTTAGCGACCCCAAAGACCTGACAATGGAAGCAATTTGCTTTGGTGCAATGAAAATGCAGCTTGTCATGATACTGTACATAAAATACTTCTCTCCCTACCTTTTTTCTCTGCCTTCCTCTCTTTGCTCTTTCCTCGCTCTTTACGTCTCCTGTCCCGCGATCGTGATCTCTTGCCTGCATCTCTGTCGTCTCTGCCAAAGTCTCGTACTTTGTCCCTGTCCCATTCCCGCTCTGACCGCGTCCTCTCTCTGCGCTCCATCTCCCGTTCTCGCTCTGCCCACTGGTCCCTCACTGCCGTGGTGCCAATGTCCCTCTCTCTTTCCCTCTCTCTCTCCCTCTCTCGTGCTGGAGGCATGAGGGGTGGAGGAGCAGCAGCGGGACGGGCTACAGGCCCTGTGACTCGCGGGTCATCTCCAGTCAGGAGACCTTTGTGGAAGTCCACCTGGAGAGTAGCAAAAAAGATAGAAAAAGGGAGGGGAGGAAGACAGGGGAAGATGAGAGAAGTTTACAGATGGCCATTAAAAACACCCAAGCGTGAGATTTTACGGAAAGCATCCTGCAACAAAGTTTACAACATATTTTGCCGCAAAACAAAATCAGTTTGTTTATTTTAAATCAGAAAGCAGAAGTAAAAACAACCACTTGGCCAAAATTACATTTTTCATTTTCACAGACATCATAAAGTGGTAGAAGCCACATCAGTAAGTCTATTTGACATGACTGAACCACATGGTGTAGTTAAGTAAAGTGTGATGAAACCAAACATCTTACCACTACACTTTGGAATAAGGAGAAAACTGTATTTGATTTTTGACTGAATCTGTGCTTTAAGCAGAGATTGAAACGAAAATATAAAGTACCTCGTCCTGTTCACAGAAGTCCACTCGGAGCACTTTGGGATTGCTAGATGGCCATTTCACACCATGAAGCGCCTCACAAGTTGCTACTGCCTCCTCTTTACTGGAGTACTGCACAAGAAAGATCAAACAAGAGACCAGACTCACTTAGAAATTAAATTAGATCAAGATTTAGTTTCCATAAACATCCTGTAAGTAACCGCAAGACTCTAAAAGAGATGAATGATGAGAAACAGATGTGGTACAAAGCAATGGAAAAAAGACTCACCGTCACATAGCAGTGTGACTTAATCTTATCTATCCAGAAGCTTTCTTCAACCACTGTACCAGTCCGATTCAGGAGCTCTTTGAGCTGGCCCAAAGTGAAGGGGCGTACCTACACCCACACAAACAAAATGTGTGGGTCAGGGAAGGCAACCTATTAAAAGACTATGACTAATTAGCACAGCAACAATCCTTATTTTGTCATTTCATTACTCTGATATGTAACGCCCAAACTGTGTGCACTTCTAGTGGTAAAGACTTTTGGAATTTCACTTGGCTTTACAGTCCTTTAACCATGAGTCATAAACCCCAAACACACACTCAGAGCGCTCCCTCACCAAGTTGCAAATGTGGATGATGTTTGAGACTTTGCCTCGAGGAGGGGAGAGCTGCCGGCCCGTGCGTACAGGGTCATCAATAGCAACAGACACTTTCTGTTGACTGATCGAGCGACGCACTAGAGAATCATTAGGAGTCACTAAGAAAGAGAAACAAAAACAAAAGCAAAAAAAGAAATACACCATTTACTACAAAGATCAACAGTCAGCATTTCAAAGATGACTTACTACCTGTATGGGCTGTGAGAGAGAGACAGAGAGAGACAGAGAGAGAGTGTCTGGTCTGAAAGGCAGAGGCTTCTACTGATTCCATTTTTAAAAATATAATTTGGGAACACCAACACCACAAGTTACCTTTCTTGGCGTCTCCCCCTTGTGTTTCCACTGCAACCTCTGACAAGCTCTCCCTCTGATTCCTGTGGGGTTTCTCTTTCTCTCCTTCTGCCTGCTCCTCCTCCTCCTCCTCCTCATCTTCATCCACTTCCTTTTCTTTCTGTCCATTCTCTTGTCCTTCAGATGGGACAACCTATTTACCCCCCCCCAAAAAAAATTGTATAATTTGGTATATTCTAAGTGGCACCATGACTATTATGAGCTACGAACATTTCATCTCTACATACAGATTCCCCTTAATGAACTGAATCTTGCACCAAGTACCTGTGTTACAGTGCGTCTAATCTTAAGCCCCTGGTCCTCCTCACGGTCAACCTGCTGGCTGGAGTCCTCATCACCAGAGAAACGCCCTTCATCTGGGTGCAGCTCCACCACAGCCTCCTGCAGTGGCTTAATATCTGGAATCAGGGACTGCAAATAGAAAGAAAAACAAATAGAAGAAATACATTAACATGATTAGACTACTGGCAAACGCTAAAGCAAACAGAGGAATAGAGAGCATTACTGAAAAGAAAAACTGTGGTAAATGACAGAACAAACAAGTGGATAACAACTGCAAAAGTTGGTACAGCGATAAATCGCGTCTGTGCAACTCTGTACCTTCAGTGACTCTGTGGTGATACTAATCGAAGGCTTCTTGGCAGTGACTGCTGTGCTGGAGCCCCACCTCCTCTTCCTGCTCGCTCCACCCCCAGACTCCGTTTCTGTCAGTGATGCTCCCTCTGGCTTAGTACCTGCAGATTTAAAAAAAAAAAAAAAAAAAACAGCATTCAAACAAGCAAATACAGAGACTAACATGACAAACTTAAAATAAAACAAACAAAAACACTAGTTCTGTTTTTTTAAAGAATAGCTAAATCAAAAAGCTAAGGTTACTAACAATACATATGGGATCAGCCCACCATGTAGTATAGTTACAATAATGATAACAGGCAGCTACTGACTTCCATTCACTGTCAGCCACATTAGCACTTCTAGTCCCGCAAATCCTTTGGACATACACAAAAAAGAACGACTTACTAGTCAGTGAAATCTTGCGTGCAGCAAATGCCTTTGGAGTGGTGCTCTGAAAAGACAGGATGACCAAAAAAAGAAAAGAAAAAGAAAGAAGAAAAAAAAAGGCCCAAGTGGGTGCAGGAAGGGGTAAGACGGAGAGAGACAACACCCGGCCAGGAGAGACAGCAGGAAAGGGGGGGGATGATAGAAAAGAGAAAAAAAAGAAGAGACATAAAACTATCAATGAAAACATATTAGATGAACTAATCCCACAGACAGAAGCTCTGAATGTTCAACCCATTAGCTGCCTTGCTGTCTGTCCAAAAAACACCTCAATTCCTTAAATTCTAGCAACTTAAACTGAACTTATGTTATGAAATGCATGCTTTGCCCATATTCTATTCCACTGCTTGTATAAATAAAGCTACAAACCATATCACCCCCAGCTTAATCTAAACAGTATGACAAGATAAACACCTCTAAAATAAAATCACCCCTCCTTCTTAAACAAAACAAAACAAAAAAAAAGCACTGTGATAACTTTATCAAAAATAAATGCATCTTGGGAAAAAAAAAGGGTATTTCCTGGTACCATTGACACCTGATTCCTCACTGGCTTGGCTATGGCCCAACCACACGGCAGTGTGCACTGTATCTAGGCAACAAGGGTCCAATCAGAAGAGGCTGAGGACGGGAATCGGTCACAATTTGAGTGTGCTGATTGGCCGGCTGACAGGTACTGCTCTTTTTGCTGAGCCTTGACTTTGTGAAGGAGAAATTTTAGATTTTCTGAATCAAACTGAAAGTCTTTGATGTGTTTTCATTATTTCTGATGAACAGAAACAGTCTTTGTTGAATGAGTGACATGATTTTGTGATGTTTCAAGTATCCAAGGTAGTCTATGAAAACATGGGTATTCATATGAAAATGCTTTAGCTCTTGTTCAATCTGGCAGAGCATGTTGAGAGAAACCAGTCCAAAGCTACTGCTGAAAGAACTGTATCACAATGAAGCAAAGTCCATAATCCACACTGCAGACAAGGTTCACCGCAATGGCATTTTTAATCCCCAAGCTTGCGCTGATTAAAGTCTTTGGCTGTTTTCCTTTAGGCAGCCATTTGTCCACCGAGATGGCATTAGGTCAGAAAGGCTGGTGGCTGGACTGACCACAGACTGTCCATGTACTTCCTTCATGAAAATATAGAAGTGTCCATATTTAAAAGTAACAGCAGGATAAACAGTTTCCAGGCAACCCTCTGATAAAGCTCATGACACTTGCTATTCCGAAAAGTTATTTTGTCTCTTTGAGCAAAGGTGGTAATAAAGCTCATCAAAAAACAAACTGTTCAGCAAGTGGCAGCAACCAGATTGACGACTCACAAAATCACAGCAGCACGTCAAACTCCAACAGGGAAATAGGCGGAAGTCCAAGCCAAAACAGTAGAGCAGAGGAAGTCCGAGCTCTACTTTTTAACTCTGGAGATGAGTCTGCTGCGGTAAAGCAGATGAGGGCTGACTCTTATAAGGTGAGCTTGAGTCCATTAAAGTCTATAAAGGAAAGCATGCTGCTGAACTAGCAGGACAAACACACAGATGGTCGCGGCGTTTAAACCACTGTGTGTGTATCTTGCTGCATGGAGAAGTCCGGTAGCATCTGGTTGCAAGTTGGCAGGATTTGTAGGTGAACCATGAGGGCAGGTGCAGGTGTGACAGAGGTGGCAGCTTCTCAAAACAGCCGCCACTTCCCCCACCCAATCAACTCTGAGGGCTTCTCTTGAGCAGTCAAATCAGGGGCCACATCAGTTTGTGTGGTGATCAGCGTGGCCAATCATCCGCCAGGATTCCGTCAGGTGATGCTAAGTGTGCAGTGTCGACTCTGTCTGAGGGGATAGCTCAGCCGCAGCCGAGCCGCTGGGACATAGCTTGGCAGGTGATGGAGGTGGAGGAGAGGTGGAGGAGAGGTGGAGGTAGTAACGCAGGTACCAGTATGAGCAATGGAAGAAGGGAGTTCACCTTCACAACAAAGCAATCAGTGGGTTTTTAAAAACACAACACAGTCATACCACCAGATCAAGAGAGAAGGAACAGAGTGAGAGAGCAAGATGTGTGTTTAGTAGGAGGAAAGAGAGGGAGATAAGGGGAACCATGGTGTCAGAAAGAGAGCAAATAAGGGACTTCTGAAGCAGAGAAAGTGAAATAGTAACAGAGAGAAATGGGGAAAGGAGGGTTAAGAGCCTGGCTATCTCTCTCCACACGCTCTGTCAGGGTCTATTACATTTAATCCACTCTCTCCCTTGTACACCCACACACACACAGACTGTCAAAGAGCTCCTACAACAGCATGTGAATCATCAAATCCAGGAGACATTTTAAGGCGATACTATATAGAAATCATTAAAACAGTAACAAAAAGATTATGTCTGCTGTCTTTCAGCTTGGTTACGAATCTGGTCATTTCTACTCTCGGCTAAGTGCTGGTGTGACAGACCCTAATGCACCATCTAATAAACAGTTTCTGATAAATTTCAGACAACTCAACTTTTCAAACTACAACATAAATAATACAACAAAGCATGTATTAAACTCAAAGCCAGGCCTTGGGTGACTATGGCACTGATCTGGCTATTTTGCTTGGCCTTAGCAATACCCCTTAGTAATTTCTTTTCAGGTGGCTTTACGCATGAAAATGTGCGTTTAAAATATCATTACATAAACACATGTACTGCATTAAGATCTAATCCTTAATTTATACTTTTTTTTTTAGGACAGCTTGAGTGGTACATTACTCACTCACAGTTTTCATGGAAACTCGCCCACCTCTGTACAAGCTTTGTGCATGTTGCACAACTGCTCATCTACGTAAATGTAAGCCATCACAATAGCACGCTAGAACATAGGAACACTATACATACACACATATACGGACTGGCCTTATTTACCTTACAAGCTGGTGGTTATTAACCCCAGTACCCTGTCTAGCTTACTTTGGCATTTTCTCTGCTCAAACACAACCAATCCAACAAACCAGCTAATTAACAAGCAGGCTGGTCATCACTGATTCAGACCAACATACAACGCTTATGTATAACAAGCCCTTTAGACATCACAGCCACACACCTCCCGCTCACGCACACACCAACTTGCCAGTGAGCTGAAGGCTGTCTAATTTCACACGCCGTTAGCCATTTTCAACCTCTGACACTGTAATAACAGCCAGCAGAGAGAGAAAAGAGGAGCGAGAGACAGAAAAGGAAAGAGAGATAGAGGGAGGGAGAGGGTTGCTCTGAGAGATACTTTAAATGTGTACAGCTACAAATCTTAAAGGGGAAAGAAAAAAAAACAATTTGTTTTCTTTTCAGTTTTCCTGTATCTTATGCATGTATTCATGACACTTAACTGCCAATTACTTTTCAAGAAAAGTAATAAAAATGGAATGATTAAAAATATTAAGACTTTACATGCTTTCCACTGGAGCATTATACAAAATGTAATACATTTATTCTTAAGCAGTGACAGTTCGAGCAGAATTCGTCACTTAGATCTGCCTTTATTACACTACATAATGTGAGTTGCTATGTTGCACCACCACTGCAAATAAAGCTAGAAGGACAGTTTTCTTTATTACTTACAAAGATGAATGTGAAGGCACATCCTCTAATACTTTCACTCTATATCCCTCCCCCGTTCCTTAGGGTTTTTTGCTCCACAGGCCTCTTTAAAGAAGGCCTCATTACCTCATCAGGGCGTGACTCCGCAGTCTCTGGCGCCCCCTGTGGGGCAGGTTGGGCCAGCGTGCTCTGTGACTCAGGGCGTTCCTCAAGCTCCATAGCAACAGGTCCTGTGGGCTCAGCGACTGCAGCTTGCTTCACATCCCTAGAGAGAGAGAGAGAGAGAGAGAGAGAGAGAGAGAGAGAGAGAGAGAGAGAGAGAGAGAGAGAGAGAGAGAGAGAGAGAGAGAGAGAGAGAGAGAGATGCATTGCAATGAAAATTACATCACCACTGAGGAACAGAAGGAAAGATGAGGGACAAAAGGAGAAAAAGTGGGAGTAGGGAGAACACAAATACAAAGCAGTAGAGTAGGAATGAAGTCATCAGTAAACACAGTTAGTGCCCTCAATAAACTGCATTAGAGCTAATGAATAGCTGACATTTGACACACTTCGCAAACACTCCATATCAAAGGACAGAGGGAGAAATCAACATGCGCAAAATGAGAGAGAGAGGTAAGGTGGCTCAGGCTGGTGATCTGGGTCACTATAACTATAAATAACTCCGCAGCCAAATGACACCCAAAGTCAGGGTCAAAAACACATGCATTCACAGACACAAAATGACATCCAAAGCCAGAATCACAAACACTGCTGAAACAAAATTAACCGACTGGTGTCACTCAATCAGAAGTGACCCGTGCAAAACACAAACAAGCAAATAAGGCACAAGCAGCTGACACTAGACTTTACTATGGCCCTCGTGTAGACTCTTGAGATCGTGTGCAAAAATACTATTATCCACTCTGACCACTCTGGCCATCACTGACTGACAGTAGTATTGTGAGAGGCACGTGAAAGCAGGCAAGCAAGAATTAAAAATAAATAAATAAAAAAAATAAAATAAATAAATAAAAAAAGAGGGCCTTCTCAGTGTGTTAAGGAAAAAGGTGTCATCACCTCAGAGACTTATCTACAGACTGTGAAGCTTCAGTGGAGATTCACAGCCCCCTTCTCCAGTAATCAATTTCAGCACAATGTAAGGCAGTGGTGCTACAGAGAAGCCTACTTTAACCAGATATAACTTGTGTTTCTTGTAAGAAACTTGCCAAGTTGACTTTGTTCAAACTTTGTTCTGTATGGTTAAACTGCACTTTTACACCCTACAAATTGCTTCATTACAAAATAATCAAATGGCCAAAGCTTACTAGGTAAAGTTAACCTGCAAACTACTGTTACTGAACACTGCCATCGTTATTAGGTTAATAACTGAAAATCTTGTTTAACAACTCTGATTGAATTACAATGACCGTCAGTTAAGCCAACATTCATGTTTCACCAGTAAAGACATGTGAGAAAAGCTGTAACACTGTTTTATAAGGTGTGAAACCTTAGAAAAATGTGAAATTGGTCAGTCTTTAGCAATCAAGGACTACATTGCTGCTCTAGAACGAAATGCAGCCTGCAGCCTCTTATTAGTGCAAAGGGGGAAGAAAAATCTGATACGGGCTACAAGCAAAATTCAACCAACACAATTATCACCACCACATGCTAATGACATAAAATAAACTAAAAGCATCTGGGAGCATCCGACACCGCCAGAAAACAGATGCTAGAGGGAGATGGATGCCAGGAACGACAGAACAGATCAATAAAAAAGCAGCCTATGCCATTAGGACAAGAACATCAAACCTTATTTATCCATTAGGTCACCCTATCAGTGGGAAACAGATCTGTTGGCCACAACAATTGCATTTACAGTCCTTTGAGCAGCCTCACCCACGTTCACTCACTAACACGTGATTCATGCTCGTCACTTGTATCTGAAAAAAAATGTTGAAATGAACACCAGTCCACTGTATAAAGATTGCCAGTGATCCTTATTTAAAAAAAAAAAAAAAAAAAAAAAGCTTCCATCCTGTTCCATATTTTCAAGATAAGTGGGCATTTAACACATGGTAATAGCTTGGGAAGGGGTCAATCAAGCAAAGCGGTGAACATTTACACATCAATGTGAGGCCATGAACACTCAACACATGAAAAACGACGAAACCACTGATAATAAAAATGAAACACCGTGACACAAGTAAGGGAGCTGGCTACAATACCACACCTGTTTAAATACCCCTCCTGAGGGTTAATCACTTTCCTAGAAAGCAGAAACAGCACAGCACCCCATTTTTCTTTTAGGATGCTGAACCCGTGAACATCGGTAGATACCCAAGGCAGGGTATTCCAGGCACTTCTGAATTCCACACAGACCATTTTGACTCCATTCAAAGACAAAAATTCTTGCATAAAATAAATGTGAAAGCGGCTTATGGCTTGACTTTTGGAAGTCAACTGGAATAATTTCTGTAATCGAACAGCCCTACCAAACATGAAGCACTATTTTTCTCCTTTAACCACTAAGCTTTAGAAGGAGCTATTTTTAATTGAAGCAATTCATTTTAGACTTAAAACACCTACAAGTAGATGCCATGCTCACATGCTCTACTGCCCTACAGGGGAAATAACCAGCTTACATGACACAGCAGTGTAAAAAGTGTGCTATACTGGACTGACTCTCTCTCTCTCGTCCAGCATTCCTACTGATATTGCCTTGATGCCAGTGCTGATTTGCCATCTCAGCTAGGAAGTAGTGCCCAAGTACATGTGGTTCGTTTCACAAGCCGAAGCGCATTTCTGTGATTTTCCACCACTGACAGCAACTGATCTTCTCTCCCACGGGGGTCTGCCTGCAAAACTCCCCCAACACAGCACACACCCGGTTTCCTTAACAACCAGGGGGGCTGCGTTAGGGAGGAGCTCCACAACACAAAGAAAAGTCCTAAAACGCTAAAGTACATTGCATTCAACTGTGTGTGTGTGTGACTATATGTGAACACAAGCACACGCATTCATAGCCGTACAGTTTGTGTCTATATGCGTTACCACCCAGAAACACCGCTGTATCCAAGTAACAAAGCTAATGAATACAACGTTTACCTGGCCACCTTTTTCTACAGCAACAGGTAACGCTAGCTAACCCAGGCCTAAGGGATTTTTCCACTTGTGAAGAAAATTTAAGAAAAAAAAAATAGAGAGCGCGTCTTGGCGACCTCCTCGTCCCCCTTCGAGAAAGCCACGAGGAAACTAAGCGCAGGCCTCATTTCACGAACAAGGAATGTGTCCTCCGTGCTAAACGCCGTCTCTTTCTGACCAATTCATCTCCATCTATCGTCCCTTTTCCTCAGAGATGTTCACACCACTCCGCCTGCTCGTCCCCTTCCCGCCTCGCCACCACGCAGGGCATGAAGACGAGGCGAAACCAGACCTTTGCAGATTAACAGCTTCGCCGCTTCAGAAGACAAACAGACGCTTATTCCTCCACAGAGACTGGGATGCCCATAAACGTAGCCACCTATGCTAACGCTGAGGCCGGCGTTAGCACAGCCTGGTTTCCCCTGAGCAGACTGACGCCGTGGGGCATTTCTACAAATCTACTACCCCTCTCCCGCTCCCTCACCTCCGCGATCTGTTTCTCCCTTACCCGCCTTTATTGCCGTCGGACAGCATGTCTGCGCGGCTGCGGCTGAAAGCCGTTGTATCGTGGTGAGAGTCTTGTCGGTTTTTTTTCTTGTGCAATGCGTCGGTGATAATGCAGAGCGGCGTTCACTTAGCGGCCATGTTGAAGAGAGCTACAGGGCAGAGGGGAGGAGGAAGAAAAAGGAGGAGGAGGACCTCCCAGAGCACGGCTCTGTTCTTCGGCCGCGTCCCAACACGCGCACTTATGTCCTACAAAGCGCACTCGTGTTCTTTAAAGCGCGTTCTAGAACGCTTGGTTAATGCGCAGAATTCCAGCCTGCTCCCGCGGGTCCTCCTCGGACACAAGCTCGCGCATTTTAACGCACCCGGAGGCCGGAGTGCTGCGCACTACCGAAGTGTCCTAGAAAACGAGTGCGCACATTGGAACACGGCCCTCCTCATTCAGGACCACACCGCTTTTTTTCGTGGCTGCCACACAGAACGCCTGAATAAATAAATTAAAAAAACTGCCTACGCGAAAGGCGCTGTACAAAGACAAACTGTCCAGATACACCTGAAATCAGGACATTCACGTTTTTAATAATGCGATTTTCACTTTCTTTCTGTCTGTCTTTTATGGTGCGTCTTAAATTGTGGGTTCGATTTTAAAGCCATATGGAGGATTCAGCAGGAATCCAGACGCCAAAGCAAAACACATAACATAAAAATACTTTGGCTGCGTCCGATTTATGAAACTTCCTGTCTGCAGAGCTGACTAGCATGTGGATCCACGGAGCTGCTGCACCAGGCAATATCATGTTTCTTTATTGTTTAAAATATCAAACCACTTCAACATGCTCTCCCATGATCAATCTCAGTTTCCATTCAAATTAACATAAAATGCTCATATGGCAGTCTCAGGAGTCAGTACCATATTTAGGAATTAGGAATACAAATATAGACACCTTGCTGTTGTAAAAAAAAATGGCAACATATTTTATTCATTACATTTAAACCTCGTTTCTACAGACATCATTATGGTTTATCATTTTTCTGAACTATGTTTTTAGACGGTTACATTTCCCCATCATCTTTCTTTGCCTTATAGGTTTGGAATGTGGATCAACATGCTAGTCAGAGCTGCCGTTTACATCAACCATGAGCTACAGAGCTGGTAAATATAAAGGAAAGCAGATGTGAAAGTATGTTTCATGAAGTAACTCAGACAGCCCCACTACTGAAATTTGCCAGCTAAACAATGGTTCAGCTCTGGGGTCTGGTAAAGCTCTGCTGAGCCTTTTACACAGGCACACGCACACACACACACAGGTCGGTTCAGGGCTTTATTGGATTGCCCATTGCCGATTCATGTCTCTGAATGAAGGTTCATTGTGGTGCCACTCAGCTCTGTATGCCAGGGTAGAGCAGAGTATTCCAATCAGTGAATCTCAGCCAGAGAAAACAAACATGCATAAGCATAACATGTTGGTCCCAGGATCATGTCTTCTGGTCACTTTGATGCACAGCTTCAGGAAATTGCACTCAACTACATAATAATGAGTTGTATGTATGTAACAGGCACCTTACAGTGTCTATGACCTTACTGGTTCACATGAAGTGCATGAGTATATAATCTTTTGAACAATCGTGTGTGCACACATACAATCCATACGTGGCTATTTGAACAGCACCGAATGAATCATGCAGCAGAGAATGCATCTATAATTCTTGTATCAGTATATGAATCTGTATGTGTGGTATAATTAAAATCTGAAATATATACTGACATATTCTGCTGCTTAAAAACCCCCTACTCAGGAATTAGCTTAGCAGTTGTATCAGTTGTGCTAGAGCAGTGGTTCCCAAGTAGGTACACTGGGGTACATAAAGTATTCTCACATTATATTTAATTTAATCTTTATTTCAGCTGTGCAATTATACAGGTACTTTCCCAGTGCAGTACTCACTGAGCAAGAGATCCTTACTGAACCTGCTGCTGTGTTTAATCAAAAGGCCATGCCAAATTTCAGGATAGTTCAAGTGTTGCACACTGCCATGAATCTGGCTTTTACGCATGAACAGCAAGTGTGTGATCTTTCTAAAATCCATATTCTAATAGTTTGATTTTTTCATTCATATAAATGGTAGCTTTGGAGAGGGACCATATCTGGAGAGACTTTTCAGAAACGAAGCATTGTTGTTCTGTGTTGCTTCATGATAGCCCTAATACTGCACTCCATAACCCAAAACCTCTTATTTCATTTAATAAAAGCCATAGACTATATAATTCTCAAGCAGTGAAGTATGCAGTATCTTGTCCATGCATTCAAGATAAAACAAAATAGGTCAATAAATTAATTAATTGGAGCAGATATGGAGTGGATTTTCTCTGATCTGTGAGCAGGAAGCAGCATATAGGATACTTGGAGCAAAGTGTGGGAATTTCTGCCGCTCCATTTCACTCACCCATTTGGTCAGGAACTACTGATGTAATCAGTTGCTATGATGACAAATAATGGATAAAGAGCATGCCCAAATGGGATCTGGTCTCAACATGAGGGTTCCGCAAGTTTAAACACCTACACACATTTTAAAAGGGACAGCATACTGGATATCCAAGTAATAAAAAGGTAGCAACTGTGGTAGCAAAAAAAAGGTAGCAAAAGTTATTAATTTTGTGCAGATATGATTAATTGCCCAATTCTCATTTTGTTGTTCAGATTGTTTTTACATGTGCCCTCTCTTACATTAGTCTGAACAGAGCACCCTCCCGAACTGATCTGCTTGTGCCAAAGAACACCAATCTACCTGGCACACTCATCCAACAAACACAGCTGTCCTTTACATTTCCTATAATAACAGAATAACAGATTTTCATATAACATGAAGGACCAACACCAGACACAAAAACACCCACGCTGGACAGATTTTACAGAAAAGAGTAAAATGTTTGTGCTCGTTTTAAATGCAGAAGCTGATCAAAACAGAGAAAGGAATCTAGTATATGCATTTTTCTTCATGGCAGGTAAACAAAAGAATGGTTTTGTTTTTTTTTCTTAAAGTTTTTTTTGTTTTACGTTGGCTACATAGCAAACCTTAGCAACGGGCATTTTGATGACGTTGCCAAAAAGGGCCGGTCCCAATGTGCGGCAAAGTCTGACGAAGATTACAATGGACTGATATGCCACATGAATTCCAGTCTGACTGTTCAGACAGAAGTCATTTTACTGCATATCAGACATGCATCATATTTCCATAACACATATGAAAGTTACCCAGACATCAGTGTTTTTACTATTCACAATGCCACACAAAAAATATAATCGGTGGCACATATGAAGGAAAAGTTTGGAACTGGTCCAATTTTACCTCCAGTGTGAACATACCATAAGTAAAAAGCTACTAATTTGCTGGATCAGGTATTCAGAATTGAGTAAACACAAAGCTGGGGTAGACCGATTGATGGCCCAACTGATAACCGGAGTCGTTAAGTTATGTTTTCCAGATTAAGAGAATATAAACTTGCTTCCTCGCCGATAAAAGCACCTTTTTTATTCATGTGCATATCTAATACGGTTTCTGTGTTCTGTGGTATTTTGAATGTGTGAAACTGTGAATGCCTACAGCAGAGCTCCAGTGGGCCAACTACAGTGACAAGTGACTCTAGTCATTTTTTTTTTGCTCATTTAAAGCACAAACTGCTGTCACGTGCTACTTTGAAAGACTCCCCTGCTCTGCTAGGCTAAATGAGCAGTTTCTATCGAATCATGCAACACAGAATGCGTCTGATATATTCATCACACATAACTGCAGCTTGTTATTGCATAAACACTTTTGGTTGAACAACAAAGTGAAATAAACATTAACATTCACATTCCCTCATTGTTGCTTTTTACAAAATAGCGACAAATTTTACTGCATGACTCAATTTTTCTTGCAATCACTGACATGTTTTTTTTTTTTATCTGCTTGTTATCTTAAAGATAACTATAAAATGTTTACATTACTATTTCAGGGGTGATGGTGGGAAAAATTCCTGAGCCTGAACTTTTTTTCTCTGCTCGGGAGGTGAGCAGGGTGGGGGTGCTATGTATGCGACACACTTAACACATACCTTGTTGGCCCCTGGGCACAGATATACGTCTATGTATAACCCTGCTCTTCATTACTGTCAAAGAATTTTTGCTTTTGAATTAGTCCCTTCAATGATAGTGTTGAATTTTGTTGAAATACATGAACAACATTCAGACATGAGATAAACAAACCCAATATAAGCCTATATTTCAGAAGCTTGTGCAGATTACCAGAACTCGTGGGACTAGCAGGCCTGCTCAGGAATCCATACCTGTTTTTAACTAGTCACATACCTTATTGCTTCTATAGCATAGGAGACTACAGATACTACAGCCATACCAAGAACGGTCAGCAGGTGGCAATAACAATACTCCAAAGTAAACTAGGAATTGATTAGTAGCCTAACCATTGACTAAATGACATGAACAAGGACACATTAATTTCTTTTAAAAATATAATAGCAAACTATGCCCCATTTATTTTAAATATTTTGAAACAGTTACAGTGCAACAAACTCATAAATAATACTACAGCCCTAAAATTACTATTCAGTTCCATTTTCCCCTTAATATAGGCTTAATATAGTTGTGTTCCATGGCTGAGTTTATACGTTTGCACGTGTATTTCCCGGGATTTCCTACTGAATCTATCAATTTGTTTGGTCAAAGCAAGTCCCGTCCCCCCTGTTTCTGACTGGCTTAATGGCTAGTAGGCTCGGCCTTGGTGTTGGTTACAGTGAAACCTGCGCATGTCAGATCAAGAGAAGTGTCAGATCCTATGGTCAGATCACGAGGCCAGGGGTCGGCAACCCGCATGCGGCTCTTTGATCCCTCTGATGCGGCTCAGCTTTTGAAGATAATTAATTTAATTAACGTATATTATTTTTGAGACTTGTTTGGGCGGAAATATCACAAACGTCCGGTATTTAGTTTTGGTTCGCTTGACTGACATGTCGGCGTCGTCAGGCGTTAAGTAAAATTCTCGTAAATTCATACAAACTACAAACATCAATTTTATGGTGAATGAATATCTGCCCCAAATATTGGTTATTGGTATACCTGATTACTAATAATCAGTATCAGCCCTGGAAAAATCATAACAGTCAACCCCTACACGAAACTGTTGTGGCCAGGACAAGGTGCCCCTCGGGTAGTTAAAGCGGTCCTCTATCGTGGCTGAGGTGCCCCTGTCCTTTCCTCTGCTCCCAAACACACCAGATTTAACTCCTGAGCTAATTAACAACAGCTAAACACTGAATGGATAACATCTCCACAAGCATGTGTTCACTGGCTTAATTAATCCGCATCCTTTCAGGTTGGAAACCACCTACCGGTCAGGCAGAATGGAAAGTTGCAACAAAAAATCCTGCTAGAAAAGCGACGCTAATAAAAGCGCGATACTTTGAAGACAAGTTGTGCATGATTATGTCTGACCAATTTAAAAGAGCTATTGATAAAATCAGTACAAAGTGAAAACTTTCATGTGTGTGCTGTAACTGCTAACCTGGAAGGTTTTTCTCTCTCTTCTCCTGCAACTGCTCTTGCCGTTTTCTTCTCTTTGTCCTGATTCAAATAAACACAAAAGCTACATTAGCAGAGCAAAACATGAAAATACAACAAAACCCACCTCTCCTTTACAATGCATTTTCATAGTTCACACACACAAAGATAATGAACAGATGTGGGGTCATCTGTCCTCTAGTTTTGTTTGGAAATGTATTCACTGTTTCCATGAGGTCTTTAAACAAACCACCTTGTTTGTGCTTTCCTCAGATCACACTGCACGTGTGAGAAGTTAAGTTGAACTCACTTGCACCCAGAGAGACAGTGTCAGTCTGGCGCATCAGTATTAGCATGGCAAATTCATCATAGGAAACACAACAAAGGCAAATGCCCCCAACACATCTGAAATATTGAGTGATAACATGGACAAGCAAAACACTCACTTTCTTTTTACTTGGTGGGCTGGATTTGTCCTGTGGGGAAGAGCCTGAAGAAGTGGAGGAGGAGGATTCTGAGTCAGATTCAGAGGATGAAGAGTGACTGGAGGAGGATGAGTGCCGTTCAGATGATTTTTCTCTCTTTCTGGGTTTTGGTTTTGCTCTCTCTGCTTCCCCTTCTTCTGGTGGTGGTGATGGAGGAAGCACAGAACGGGTCCTTTGAGTGTCCTCCCCTGCTTCAGGTGCTTGCGGAGATGCTGGTTTGTCTGTTTCTGCCTGGGGCTTCATGTCTTTGTCATCGTCCTTCTCAGGCGTCAACTCAGGTGCAGCAGCACACTCCTCTGTCTCCATGGCAACGTCTACGTCAGCATGCCGTGGTCCAGAGACAAGGACTGACACCTGCTCAGGTTTGGAAGGGGACAGGAGGCATTCAGGTGGAGGAACTTCAGAGAACATCCGTGGTCGCTTAGTAACAGGAGGAGGGGTGGTGGCTGGTGAGATATGATGGAAATGGGCAGAGCCCTGGGAAGGAGATGCTTCACGTTGGCGTTTTGACGATAAATGGGCACTCTCGTTGGCCTTCTCAGGCTCCTTCTCTTTTTCCTTCTCCTCTCTTAATCCTTCTCTTTTCTCCTCTTTGTGTTGCTCAGGTCTTTCTTCCTCCTGCCTCTCAATCTCTTTCACAGCCTCTGAGTCCTGAGCACTGCCTTCGGTGGTACAGAGGGTAGTGGCTACTAGTTCAGGCTCTTTGGGCAACTCCTCTTGGGGTAAATCCTGTTGACCAGGAGGAGCCACAGCACCACTCAAGGCATGAGTATCATCTTCTCCCCTGGAGATCTCAAGCGCACTATTGTTGGCCTCCATTTCCATCTGTGCATCCTCCTGATCTGCTTCCTCCATTGCTCCATCTGCTTCTTCTTCTTCTTCCTTCTTCTGCCCACCATCAAAAGCTCCTTCAGACTCCATCTTGCGCACCAAAAGGCTGAGAGGGCCTGGTCTGCGCTGGGATGGTGGCTCTGGGCTGCTAGATCCGGAGCTAGAGCTGGACTCCTGCCTCTGTAGTGGTGGAGGAGAAGAAGCACCGCTCATTCCAGCTCTTGCACCTTCTCCTGGTGCTGCAGGCTCGTCCTGGTCTGGGGGGCTTTGCTTGGGGGTGTCTGGCATGGGGAAAGAGAGCTCTGGGGGTGGAGATGGAGGAGGCGTGGGCTGGCGGAGCTGCAGAGGAGAATGATGCACAGGCTGTGGCTGAGGTGGAATGTGCTGAGGAGGCTGAAGCTTGCGCCTGGAACGCTGCGCAGACGCTGCCGGCGGATGGTGCACAGGAGGAGCGCGGGCATTTTTCCTCCTATGAGAAGGGCCCCACTCATCATCTTCATCACTATCATCATCATCATCTTCATCGTCGTCGCTCTCCTCTTGAGTATGAGCAGACTGACTAAGCTGTGGCATCGAATGTGCTGGTCCTGCTTCAACAGGGGCAGTACCTTCTCTTTCTTGTGGACGGGGCACGAGACCCTGTCGTTCAGGCTGACCAACTACACGCACTGAGAGAGAGGCCACCGCGCGGGGAGGGGAGGGAGTGGCAACCTCCTCTTGAGAGAAGGAAGGCTGCCAGATCCTCCCAGTGGAGGCATCAGAGGGTTGCTGGGCTACTGGAGCTGAGCCCACATCCAGCCTACGAGCTCCTGGCAGACCTGGATCCTGCGGCAACCCTCCTCCATGATCCCCTCCCTCATCATCTTCTGCTCGGGACAAAGGGGGACGAGACGCTACCTTGTGACGCTGCAGAACAGACAAAAAGAGGGGAAAAAATAATCACTTGAAATAGATTTGGGTCATATGGCAAAACTGTAATACTGATACTTCAAGAAGTTTTCAAGATAGGCAATATTTATTTTTCTGACTTCTGCTAAGCTGGAACAGACAAATAGTTACAATAAAAAAAATACTATAAACACTATGAATACAAGGATTCGTATTGAAAGTTTCAAGTACTGTATGAAACCAAATCCAATTAAATGTGACTAATTATGCTCTCTTTGAAATCAAACATGCAGTTGGGTTAATAGGTCTAATTATGCTCTCTTGGTAATCAAACAGGGAGGTGGAAATTGCTTTTGGAGTACAATATTCACAACACGCTCAGAAAAGCTTACACAAACACAAAAGCAGTCAAAACAGCACAGAGTTTGAAGACACAGAGTGAGGTACTGTACTTCAAAACAAAATATGGATTTTTACAAAGAGAAATTTGTGTAAATCATAATGTGGACTTGTTAGGATGAGAATTTGACAAATGTTAAATGCCAGTGTGATAAAGTATTATTTATTTTGTGTTCTAAATATACAGACACCACCTGTCTCTGTTTAAGTCAATGCAAATTGTAAGGCATTTTCCTTCCATACATCAACATATTTTTAAGTGAAACAGGGTATCAAATATCTCTAAGCGAGCTTAACATTTTTGCTCAATAATAGTTGGGGGCTGTGGGAGGAAGAGGTGAAAAAATTGCTTAATATTATTGGTTAACATCCATGCCGACTGGTGCACAGTGACAAAATTCAGAATGATGTTTTAGAGGCAAGTAGATTTTACTGTGATAGCAAAATGGGTAAATATTTTTCTTTTAAATGATGAGATGATTAGTGCCTGATCGAGACATGAACAATCAAGGTAGAACAAAATGCTAATTTTCATTTCAGGATGACTTTAAGAACATGTTTACTTTAATAGCAAATTTTTACCTTTTTTCTTAAGAATTTGATAGTCACATTTAATCTCAAATCTACTGTAAGCCATTACAAACAATGGCTAACTCAAATGCTCATGTTTCTACAGTTGCTTTCAAAAGCTTTTCACCTGGTGTCAAAAGAGTTACACATCCATTTTTTGTTTTGCAGACATGAACACTTGGTCAGAATATATTTCATGTGTATTAACGGATAAAACAGCCAGCAAGTCCATTAGTTTGTCACAAATTCAGTTTTTAAAAGGAAAAATATCTGCTTAACTGTTTTGCTGTTGTACAGCATTCCTAAATGCAACCAAAGTGAACATGACATAGTCCACACTAGTTTACAATAAACTCAATTTATTTTAAAACACAGATGAAATCTTGGCTCTCACAACATGTTCTGTTCAGCCACAGTGCAGACTCTCAACACACAGTTGTGAGTGTTTAGAAAACGTATGTGCGAACCTTTTCTGGCAGGTAAGATGAATCGTCATCATTGGCCTCTGCGTGGTCTTCTTCCTCAGGTCCTGCAGGGCTGTTTGAATCTAAAGCCACACAAGGCAGGAATCATAGTTGGAAACACAGAGCAAACAACATCTTTTTCAACATATCACTTCTTTCTTGAATCAGAATCAGTAATGTTAACTGCTACACAAAATAAGGTGGGTTATATTCAACAGGAAATGAAATCTAGCATGTGCCTGGTATTTCCTCAGAGCACACTGCACGTGTGAGAAGTTCAGTTGAACTCACTTGCGCCCAGAGAGACACAGTTATTCTGGCGCATCAGTATTAGCATGGCAAACTCATCATAGGAAACACATTCAATTCAATTAAATTAAGAGACAAACATTAAATTCTAGCTGATTATTTACTCTCAGATAACAATTTAAATTGTTTTTTTTCCTTCAATTTATGCAACTATTGAACAACTAAGTTGCCAAATTGGTGATTAAGCTACCTGGCTTCCTAACCGCTGATTCCTAGTAGCTCCCATTGGATGAAAATCACAACTCAAGCTCAAAACACACACTACTCACTGCTGCATTCTAAAGGCCAATTTATAGTCCAGGCGACAAGTGTCTTTCAACAAAAAAATGACCTAAAAGAGACAAAATGTGTGTCTGCTGTGGAGTCGCAGATCTGGTCACGCTGAATATGTGAATGAGCAGTGCACGTGAGCTGTAGCACTCACAGGACCATGTCGCTTGAGTCCCACAGAAACGGGCTGCCAGCTATTTGAAACTAGGATCAATCCACATGCATTTGCCCCAAGTCAGTTAATGCAAACACATCCACTTCACATTCTGTTTGTTGTGACACCATTGCATTGTGAAAGTTAACAACTGTGGAAAACAACTGCCGTCACCTTGAATAATCAGATGGTTATGTAATAACTGTGACAGGCCTAGCAATATGTGAGCTGAATCCAAGGACGACTTATCTACACTACAATATGTACAGAACACTTTTTGCACACAAGATTTTACTGAAACCCCCACAACACAGTAGGTCATGAAATAGAATTAATGTGACCAACATCTGTCTGCAGCAATCTGACTTATTTCCAAGATGAAATAACTGGATTTTTTTCCCTAATCAAACTGCTGCAAAATGGAAGCAAATTAAAGTGTTTTATATTTTTGGTTCAGTATAGGTTGGTTCACTTTGCTTTTTTGAGGGCTATAAGTTGTGCTCTGCTGTGTCTTACCATCCGCCTCGGCTGCCTCTCGTGCCTCTCTTTCCATTCTCTGGCGCAGAAGCTCTTGTTGCTTGGCCAGGTACTGTTTGATGAAGCTGTTCTGGCTCATCTCCTCCCCTATCTGAACCATAAAAAAGTGCACACTTCAGCTTGATTCAAAATCCCAGATCCTATGTACCCTATTAGCGCCAGGAGCTGGTTTCATTAATAATAAGTCAAGTATGCTGTTTTTGGAGTAATTTCACCGATAGATATTAGAAAAACCATTGTAGCCATAGAAACGGAACCTAAATTAATACTGCTAATCTTTGGATCTCTGGCAGCAGACACCAATCTATTCCAGAAAAAAACTAGTGTGTTCCTGATGTTTGTGAACATACCCCTTTCATACACACACCCAAGCAAACACACATACATATATATTAGGGGTGCGGGAAAAACGTGATTCTTAGATGCATCGCAATGCAGACATGAATGATTCTGAGTCAATTTATAAATATCAAAAATCAATTTTCTAAATATTTAATTTATAACGTAATGTTGATGGAACGTAAAAAGCGGAACTTGGAGGTGGGCAAGTGCAGCGCCTGGACAGTCTGTGGAGGCACACATGGATGAGTGAGAAATCTGACCGGCAGCCTCTGCATTAAAAGCCAGGTTAGGTCAGGAGTCACAACCCAAATGCTAAGACCCATTTTGTCTTCTCAACAAAGTAAAATCTCTGTCAATGTTCAACTGATTAATGAGGCTGAAGTCACTTCTCATTCGCCAGTTTCTTGTTCGGTGGAACTGCAACTTTTTAGAGACAGTCTCTCGTTGCAGATTTAACGTACCAGGAAACAACTGCAGTGCTTATAAATGTGAATCAGTCCATTTGTCTCCAAATGTTCATTTTAATGTCTTTTCGTAGCTGCTGGCAAGGCGAGACTTCATTGCTATGTGACTGAAGGTCGTTGAGAACCAGGGCTTTAGCGCTATGCTGCACACTTTGGAGCCGAGATTCAGGGTCCAGTCTCGAAAATATTTCACTTACACAGCGACCCCCTGATGCATCTCTACAACAAGACCAAAACCGAAGTTATAAAATCACTAACGTAAACAAGTAGGATGGCTGTAATGTGCTGCGTGGACATTCACTGCCACCAGATGTTATTTCACTGTAACTTTATCGCAGATGAGTGGCAGCAGCGTCTCAGTGAATGAGACATTCACTTGCCACATTACTTCCAGTTGATTTATTAATAAAAGATATTTTAGATATTTAAAGCTTTAAAACTACCAAGTCCTCAGACATTAGGTAAATAAAAATCCTGTATAGAAAAAAAAAAAAGAAAAAAAAAAAAAAAATTACCCATTTATTGATGAATGGACTGAAAGAAATTACCTAAAAAGACTTGGGAAAAAAGTCTGGTTCCATTGACTTAAATTAAAAGTAAGTCAATTTTTTTTCATCTCCTGTAAAGTTACCATTTTGGAGATAAAAGGGTTTGATCTGACAACAGCTAAATTATTTGATTTTTATTATTTATATATATATATATATATATATATATATATATATATATATATATATATATATATATACACACACACACACATACATACACACACACACACAATATATATATATAAATAAATAAACACAGACACAGACCACATATCTAGTGTATATCGGCTGATGTTATAAATAGCATGAATAATTCATTCAACCCAATGTTTTTCAATTGCAGCACTGGTTATACATCCTGTTCAGTACACTTCAGTTAATCACACCAAATGTCTCATGAAAAGAATAACTAGCACTTAATGACTTAATAACCTGAGCCTTAATGACTTGCGAGTTTAGTTGTAGCTTACAAGTGTCTGTGGGTTTTTATTCCATGGTCGTTTGTTTAAAGACGGAGGCAAACTTGATCAAACAAGCTGCTTTCATTCCAGCTCAGTTGTGCTGGAATGAAAACCTGCGGCCACACAGCCTTTTCCAGATAAGTTGGAGACTCTTGTAGCACACCGCAAAGGTATAGACGGGACTTGACTGATACAGAATAGTCAGATTTGTTACATAGTTGTGAACATGATGATCGGTAATCCTTACTACTACGTAAAACAAAGTAGGTTGTTTCCTATTTGATCGTAAAGTTTAGGACAAAAAGATGGAAGGGTGCCCAGTATTTCCTCAGATCACACTGCATGTGTGAGAAGTTGAGTTGAACTCAATTGCACCCAGAAAGACACAGTCAGTCTGGCGCATCAGTATTAGCATGGCAAACTCATCACAGGAAAGACACCAGGGGAAAATTTGAACAGTGTCATGAATAAGCAAATCTTACCCCACACTAAGCTTTACTGACCTGCGAGTTGGGCTGCAGCCCAGCATGAGGGGTGGACGTCCTCTGTAGGTTCTCCAACATAAGTGCCTGGAAACAATGCCCAAACAGACACTTCAGCAAACACAACAAAAAAAAAACAAGTTAAATATACTGATTTACATTTTGTAAATGAGATAAGCTGATGTGTTTTCCTCAGATCACACTGCGAGTGTGAGAAGTTGAGCTGACCTCAGCTGCGCCCAGACAGACACAGTCAGTCTGGCACATCAGTATTAGCATGGCAAACTCATCACAGGAAACACACGATAAGACATACACATGATGTACATTTGGATTGTTTTCAGATGAAGTGATTTTGTGAGGAATGTGATCTACTTGGGCTATTTTGTCCACTTTAGTCATTTGAATGTCTTTCCTGATTCCTTGTCTGATTCAATTATGATCTGCTATTCACACCTCTCACTGTCATGCTTCATCATTTCGTATTACAGCAAAGATTTACAAACACGCCTCACTTCTTATGCCGAGAGACGTTGGATGTGCTAAGAAGTTCCACTGTGGTGGTATTTTAAGAAACCCAGTAGCTGAATATTTTTTCCTCCCCAACTCTAATCTACCTACCTCTCGTAATACGTGAAAACCTTCCTTGAACAGGGCTAGAGTATGCTGATAAAATATCTTACAAATGTACCACAGCAGCATAACGTGTGACGGTTTATACGTCTGTTAGTTAGTAAGTTAGTGAAGCCCCAAAGCCTGCGTACTACCACTCTATGCTATAATGAGCTGCTCCGACTGGACTGTTTTACACTTATAGGGAAGCTTACATATTGCTGCAAACGTTAACAAGACAGAAACCAAATTTTCAGAGCAGAAACCTATTAATTTTAGCTATGTATTCTGAACTGTCCTTTCAAATCTAAAAGCAAAACGCAATAGAAATTTTAATACAAACAGCTGAGCAACAGAGGCTCTACTTTTTTTAAATTGGCAGGTTATAAAAGTTACCAAATATAACGCTCACAACACCCTCGTTCAAAAGTTTAGAATCTCTTGCCACGTTAGTATTTCATTGTTTTATATACAGTAACTTAGTGTACACAGTTAGTATTACACACTATCTTTTGATAGTTTTATTCAACTTGTTGAAATTCTGTGAACAAGAAGTGAAAAAAAATGATAAATAATAACCAACAATTAGCTATTCGCATAGATTTTTGTTATCTGCCTTGAGATTTGATCTCCTCTTCTGAAATGAAAAACTGATCATTGAAATTTTTGTACAATACTCGATGTCCTTCAGAACCGCCCCCAGCTCTGCTCGTCATCTGGGCACATTTGAAAAATCTTAATTTGTGTTTACAGCTTCCTGGTGGTGTGAGAAATCAGAAATGTTTTCAACATGCATCTGCAAGAAACGAGGCAATGTATTGATTAAAACTCTGGTTACAAACGTTTAACCAGTGCTTACAAGCATGTAAACAATACTGTGCATCAACATAACTGTTAAAACTGAACCAGCATCCCGGTGTGACGGCAGCACCGGTATAATTTCACAGCAAAAATTAAACTACTAAATATGACATAAACCTGCGATCCCACCGAGTCGACCGCGTCCAGCTCCACACAGACAGAGTAAACAAACCACATGGTCGCTGAGTGGTCGCTCCATTTCGAGTAACCTGCCTCTGCGTTTCGCAGGACCGCGCTGTCCAGTCCAGAGCGAGTCCAGTGCGCAACGACGAGGAGTCGCGTTTGTTTATAAGCCCGATTTACTGCAGACGGGAGGTGCGTAAAGTGCACCATTCACAAGGCCATAACAACCACAACAGAAGTCTGATTTTCCGACGTGTGGCCTGATTTACATGTCAAAACAGATGCAAAGAGGAAAATGGGAGCTAAACGTCACTTCACACTCGCTACGTTGTAAGTTACAGATCGTCTAAAACAACGTGTTTAAATGCGAAGCACTTCGAAGACAAAGGGGTCGTTCCCGTGTTGTAATAAAACGGTGTACGGTTAAATAAGAGTCTCTGTTGCACTAATTAAACCAAGTTTAACATTTAAATGGTGTGACAGACACTCTTATAAGCTTGCGTGACTGGCTTAGTAAGAGTATTAGCTCGATCTAAGTCCATCAAGCCAACTCCTTGCACGTCCGAATTAATTTCATTCCCCAGCCAATTTGTCCCATCGAGAATCTCAAAGTTTAGCTAATGACTTTCCGCTGTTTTCCAGGCCCGAGTGTCTGTCAGCCGTCCGTCTGAGCCATCAGAGGAGCCGGGCGCGCCCCCGCGGACTACAAACACACACTCAACTCACACAGGGCGCGGGCACGAAGTCAACTCGCAAACCTCGGGATCACACGGCCGAACAACCGACTTCCCCTGCAAAAAACAGACACACACGGCGCACAAAACGGACCTGTGCTGACTCTTACACGTAGTCGAGGACCTGCTAGTTACTGTGAGCGCGCAGGTGGCGGTTTAAAACATCGCGCATGCACTAAATCAGCATTCCCGCTCCCGAAGCCTTCGACACTTCGGCCTGTCGCTTAGCTCAGCTCTCCGCTGCGAGTGAACTTGATTAGCAAAGGCGCCCCGCTTTTTAACTACAGCCAAGCCGCTGGAGGAAACTCACCCCTTTCAGGCGCTTGATGAGCGCGTTTTTCTGGCCGCTTTTGGCGAGCCCTCGCTGCTCCAGAGCAGCTTTTAAATCCGCCACACGGAGCGAATGAAGCGGCTTCCCATCCAGCGTAACATCTTCGAGCTCCGCCATTTTGCCTCCCCCTCTGCTCGATCGCTCGAACTTCGGCCTGCGACGCGTTGACGTCACGCGCCGGAGCCTTCCGGAAAAAGCCGAAGAGCGCGACGACAACAACAACAACACAGACGAAAATAAAGGGGACTTCCACCTATTTTTCAAAATTCCTCCATAATTTCTAAATTATCCAAACAAAGTTATTATGAGTGGGTTGTTGTGAATATAGGCATTGTAGAAAAACGTGTACTCTGATTTCTTTAAAATGACATAAATTAATAAATGATGGGTGACAGGAACCAGGGGTTTATAATGCAAATATAGCTATTTTATTTACAATTCAAAAATGATGAGAGCACCTTAGATAAGAGAATCAGTGACTCGGGTATAAGGTAGACTATTTGCGTACTCATAACCATTTTTGTGACAACTATCTGTAAGTTGACTATAAGAGGCAACAAGTCATTAAATTATATCACTATCACTATTAAGTTAAATCATTTTCACCACCGCTGTCAAAAATTCTCGCCCAACAAAGTTTCTCCAGAATGGAGCTTTTCACATCAAAACACTCCCACTTTGTTTACATCTAAATAATTGATTATGCAGAAATCTTGAAAGATCAGCAAGTTCCCTGTTCATTAGTCATTAGTTTTAACACGGTTTAGAATAAACACAGTACGTGTATTAATGCAACTATTTAAAAAAAATGAATAAAATACAGACTGAGACAATATTCTGTTACACATTTCTCAACTATTGTTCAACGGTTTAAGTTTAAATGTACATTTTTAAAATGGACCATACAGATCCACTCACATACTCACTCATATACACTCATATATGTTTTATAGTCTGTCAAGAGTCCCGAGAAAACCGTGCTGTTAATTAAGAGCTACTGACTCAGCCAAACCTGTTTGAGGAGGTCTTCAAGTAATTCAGGTTTTTAGACTCTAAACCAGGTTTAAAGACGTCCTTTGTGTTTGACAAAAAAGAGTGAAGCATATTAAGGTTTCCATTAAAGTATGGGCTGAGATAAATTGATTTCTTGACAGTAGTTTAAATTCAAGTGTAGACTCTACTATGGATCAGACTGATAACTGATTCACTTCTGGCCAGATACCATCGGAGGCATTTATCAATGAGTGGTCTCTAAGGATCTTTCCCAGGCTGGTCACACTGGGAACACATTTTAGTAAAAAGTGTAAATGGATTCTAGCCAAAGTGTTTTTGGGAACAAAACACATGTTAATGCCAGGTGTAAGCACCCTGCTAAGAAGCATTTCAACCTCGACTGGTTTTTGAATGAGGCACAATCAGAACAGAGACACATTACATTTGCATGCAAAAGTTTGAGCATGTTTTGTTGATTTTGTGAAAATAAATTATACATCTACAGAGAACACACTTCCTCACATTATAATGCACACACAGCAAACTGATAGACAATGTGCACTGAAACATATTACATGTGTTTACCTGTTTTCACTTTGAAAAGCAACAAAACATGTAATTTGACCAGGGGTGTTTAAACCTTTGCATAGAACTCTATGAATATTACTGGCACAGTAACCAAAAACAGCCTGTTAAATTCTAAGGAATGAAGAGATGCTGGAAAATGGTAATGTAAAAATGAGTTATGACTCTTTTTGGTACATAAACTCTCATAATCATAATGAGACCCCAGGGAAAACCACAAAATACAAAAACAACATAGAATATGGGACATTCAAAAATGTTAGCATACACAAAATCACAGTAGGGGTAATAAAAAGACAAATTCCTGAAAACTGCGTTGTAACAAAACTGTATTTGGAAAAAATGGTTTTATGACAAGCACCAGAGAAAGCCTAGCTACATATCAAATGTCCATGAACTTACCCATTACATACCAGGTGTCAAACGAAACCCAATAAAGAGTAAAATAAGCACAAGAATGAGTGTCAAAAATACATTCTAGTACAAAAAAGACAACAAAATTCCACATTTTTAAAGCAATTTTTTTTTCTTTTTGAAATATGAATGAAAATTTGTTGCAGGAAAACATCCCTGGTAATATGTGCATATATATGTATTTGATCAACTTAAAGCCATGCATACAATTGCATAAAACAACAAACAATAAATATGATTATGATGTTTTCTATAAGGCCATCTAATCTAAGCATTACAATAAACTCAAATGTATTTGAGCTTTTTTGATTGACTAAAAATCCTTTTAAAGAGAAGGTCACTCAGGAGAAGATGATATGAGTCTTTATGCTTTAGTAAGATAGGCAGTTCCAGCCGGAATGAGAGAGTCTGCAGGGCTGAGAATCCTCCCAACTGTAATGCTGGGTTGTGCAGTAATACTGATATGATCCACTTAGTGGCGGTCTGAGACAGTACTGAAAGCGGTATGAGGAAAAACCAATCAGCTACAGCTGAAGCAATTTGAGAATTCAAAACTTCAGCCTATCTATGTTAACACTAGCAGACCGACCAACATGTCAGTGCATGAGGTTACAGATAACACTAGCACGGCAGCAAGAACAATACAGAGGATTCTTTCATCACATTGCTGAGAAGGGTGAATCTAGAAGACAAAGATAAGATGGTTCAAAAAAAGAAATGGAAGACAAAGTAAGGAATTAAGGTTTCCTGGTATTGTGCCTGATGTTGGGCCATGGGGGAGAGCTGTACAACCATGACGGCTCTATCAGCCTGACTGCTACACAGAGAGGTAACAGGTTTATGCCCAGACCTGTGGATGTACCACAGAAAGATATGTAATCCTTAAACTGGTGACATGTAAGCAATACACACACTTGCGAAACTTCAAAGCCACTCTAAGCACATTTTTATACATGATATTTCACATACAAATTGGCTGATATATATATTGCTGTATTCCAGTTAAAGGCATAACATACATCTATGAGCACAGGTAACAGGTTTGATGCTTGCAGTAGCCTATATTTGCTTCTCCTTTTTTGTATTGTGATTTAACTAACAGTTACTTCACTTTTATGTTAATGATGTTAATATGACTAATAGTTGTTTCCCTGAAGTTCATTCACAATGAGCATGCTTCTGTCTTTACATGCAGAACTGCAGCCTAAGAGAAGAAATGCGGGCAAATGAAGAGAAGCAAAGAATTTCGGAACCAGGGGTGAGATAGAGAAGGAGAGAGGCTGGGAGAAAACAGAGAGCAAGAGGACTGGCTGAACAGGTTTCTGATTCAGTCACTGTCGTGGGAAAGGACAGAATCCAACGGATTACAAAAATCCCTCTATCAACTGCGCTTCCTATCTTTGTATTGAATCACGCATGAGTTCCTTCTTGCCTCTCCACCTGTATATACATTCCGACCAAGCCTGGATAAGATTGGATGAATAAGCACTTGTGCTTTTCTCTTCATGACATTGAAAGCCAGTCTGAAATCACTATTAGGTCCCTGGTCACATTAAGCACGAAACATCATACCATACCATTTAAAAAATGAAATTCTTGTTTTTATGTTAATCCAAATTTCTGTCTCAAATTTCTGTCTCTAAAACAGAATTTTAATTATGTCACATGCACCAGCAGACAGAGAAAATATTAACCAACAATATGATGTTTTACCTCTTGCTCCTACACACTCACCTATTATCAAGCTAGATGTTCTGCTAGCTCAAAGCTCCTCCATTATAGCATGTTTCATTCAAAATATGTCACTGTACGGACTGAAAATGTCTTATGATTTGTTTTCTTTATTTTAAGGCATGAACTGTGGCAGCCTAAAGGCCTATTCACACCAAGACACAATTTTTACCAAAGGGGAAAAAAAACACGTCTTGAAAACTGCATTTTAATTCAGGTCGAGTCCGACTGCAACCCAGAGTGAAGTTTTTAATCAGAGCTGCCTCCATTTTCTGCGTTCAGTGTTCACATCAGGCTGACCAATTAGAGCTCCGCTGTCATGGTTGCAGTCCAAACAAATGGCAGCAGAACAAATTATCTTGCTTGTAACAAGCATGCTAGCTAATTATAAAAAGTGGGGGTTACATAAAATACATAGCAGATAGTAGCTGAGAGGTTGAGAATGATGGTCAATTAGTAAAACATAGTAACTATTTATATTTTTGTTTATCTAAGCGTAAAACGGGTAGTTTTTCTTTTTTTGTAAAATGATTGTACTTGGTTTGTGTGCCTTTGAGTTGCAGTGCTTAAAGTAAAAATACAAAATTCATCATTGCTACTACTTGAAATATCCTTGTTTGTGTCTTTTTCAAAGTTCTCAAAGTGTTAATAAACAAAACTACAAAACCATGGTGTGAAAGTTCCACTACGTCAAAAATTGCACTTTCGTCCAAAAAATCTTACTTACCTACCGAATAACTACAAATTTTCTGACCAATTCTGCAATTGTGATTTAAATACATTTATTTTACATAAATTAAGTTCCAATCCTTTTTACCATCAAGAGGACAAGGACATTTTTTTCAGATGAGGCTTGTGCCAAACTGCCTGTTCACCACAATTATTTGGTTAAATATCCCCATTTAAAACTTGCTGAGGCAACAGTGCAGTTATTGTTCAGCTTGGTGTGAATAGACCTTAACCTGTTTCATGTGACAATTCACACCATCTGTATAATGCTGTACCTAAATAAACACAACCACTGAGTAGCCTATTTATTTTGTACATGTGAAAGAGAGAAAAACAGCCCCTGACCTAACCACATATTATTGTGCCGTGTGCGCGACCATCAACCATAAACTCAACATTGTTCTAAATCAACCGAATACAAATGAAAGCCAATACAAAATGTGCAGCAAACATTCCTCACACCAAACCAAACACCCATCAATAAGTTATTAAGATGCACAACAGTGTGCTAGGCACCCAGAAAACAACAAACAATTCAATAACAAACGAAACACTTAGAAACTGGCACCCATACTCATGCACACACACATACACAACCACAAATTCACCATCTCGAGGCAATCATCACCATCGAATCACTGTGTTACCGGTATAATCAATCAGAATACCTCTTTGAATACAATCAATAAAGAAATGTAATAAAAATACAAACACCCACAAATAAGGCATTCTATCATGAAACTTTGTAACCAAAGGGGAAAAAAATAAAAAAATAATAGAAGATATCAAGATATTTCTGCTAGTCGCTGAAGGAGCCCAGAGAAACCAGCAGCTTGCTGGGAAAGGTCAGCCACTCGGTCCACCATTTCCTGCGTGGCTGGAACTGATGGGTAATTCTGAGCAGCGCCTTTGGTTGCAACAACAACAGCCTTCAGGGCCTGACAGAGACGTCCACTAGAGGTGGTGACCTGGAGAAACAGACAGTGAATTGTGTGTGTGAGTTAAGGTTGTATGTGGACAGACTTAACAGCACAACTGTGTTGCTAGCTTCATTTTTGTTGACTTGTTCACACACACATACACACACTTTCATCACAGATTGACTGTTTGTCTCTTTGCAATGACTGCTGTGTTGAAAAAGGATAAAAACATGCTGTGTGCAAACTGCAAACCACAGGCAAGTTTTGGTAATGGAGTTCACTTGCAAGTCTCTTCTTAGTCTTCAGAAACTTGGATTTTCTGAAACCTCTATTCCTGTCAGTTAAGTCATAGAAAAAAAAGAGGAATCTAATCCGAGATCAGCAGTCCTATTCTGAGAAGCTTTGTGAATACGGGCCCTGGTGTTGTGACATGCAGAGGTGTAAAACACAATGTACATATGAAGGGCTCATTCTAAGCTATTGAAAACACAGAAATTGTAGTTACAGGTGATAATACACTAATGAAATGATTTTATATACTATATTTCATTTTTGTTAATATATCTCCCTAAATCGTACACACTGCACCTTTAAGTCCCTCTCACACCCAAAAACGAAGGACATCATCAGGACATTTTAGAGGTAATGTTCAGGCTGTGCGTCAGTCACACATACAGCACACACAAACAGGTGCGCACGCTCATACATGTCATGAAAATCCTGACAAACAGGAGCTGACATTCGCAGCACGAACAGCCACTTTGTTTCTGGAGTACTTTTCATAGCGGTGGCAGTATAAAGTGGTTTACAGACAGGTGATGAAGCTTATCAGTAAACTTTTTTTTTTTTGCCATAAGCATTAAGTAATAAATCATATAAGGCAAATGACATATCAAAAGAAATGCAGAAATTTAATTACATGCTAAATTAAAGAAATAAAAAAAACTGACTACCGAGCTTGACTACCTAATAAAAGGTACAAACAGACATTCTGTGAGGTGCCTTAAACACTACAAGACATTTAGTGCCTTAAACACTACAAGTTACAGTACTTTAAAATCTATTCCAATTCTAGTTCTTTGAAAACAGGTGTCATATGAGCTCTCTTTTTTACTTTTCTTAGGATCTATGCTGCAGCGAAGGAATGTTGTCTTAGAAAGCCCAGTAAAAGAGCATTGCAGTAATTAGTTCTGCTTGTAACAAATGCACAAACAGGTTTCTCTACTTTAAACTGAGACAGAAAAGACAGAACCTTAGTGATATTTCTTAAATTAACAACTACTTTAGTGACTGTGTTTCCATGCGGGATAAAACAGAGCTCAGAATGTAAGACAACATCTAGGTTTCATACTTCAGGTTTGGTATATGAAGCAAATGAGCCCAGCTTATCATAAAGCATCTTTCTCTGACTTTTAGCAGCAAAAATCAGTATGTATATTTTTCCTCAATTTAGTTTTGCATAAATTTAAATTTTGCCGCTACTGTCCAACCATATCCACAAAGGACCATGTGGCTGGAGTTTTCATTGTAAACGAGCAGGAGCACACCCGATTCCACTTATTTAATCAATTGCTCAGCTTTCAAACAACTAATCATGTCCAGTACAGTTTTTTAGAACTTGCAGCCACACCTGCCCTTTGGAGATAAGATTGGACACCCATACATGCTTGTGATGTATCTACTTTAAAAATTCTACATTCAGTTTTGCTGGATATAACTACACGGCATCATATTTCTCTATAATATATTGTACCTGTTCACATATTAGCCCTGCTGTAACCTCCCAAGTATTGTACTGGGTCTCATACATACAAGTGTCAATTTTATCAGGATTTTGACTCTTGACTTCTTACAATTACACCCTGTTTAATTACAGTTTATTTCCAGGTAGATAGCATTAAAACAATGTAAATGAGTATTTGTGAAAGAGTATGTATAAAAGAGTATGTGTGCTAATAGGGCCAATTAATTTTTTTACAAATAACTTTATAAATAACTTTTTTATAAATATCTAAGTGAATTTCACTAGTAAATCTGCACCAAATGAATTGTGATGAAACCAGAGATATCATCATTAATAACTGAACTGAATTCCTTGCGAGGTGAGCGATTTACACCCCTAATGATACCTGTACAAAAAAAGTCTAAGAGTGGGCTTACCTTTGCCCTAAGGTCGGAGGAGCTGAGGAGACGGGCAAGCGTATCGCCAATAAAAACCAGCTTGTGTGCAGTCACAATTAGACTCTTCCCCTTGGAAACAAAGACCCGTGGCGGCTGGTTCTCCTGAACGCTGGTGAACAGTGTGTCAATGGCATCGCCCAGACAGGAGAGGTGAGCCAGGCTTTGGGATGAATAGAATGAGAGAAGTTCTGAATCCTCTAGAGACAGAGAGCCTTGGATTGGAGGAGATGGACTCAACTGGTGGAAAGAAGAGAGTGATAAAACAACTAATTACTGTTTTTTGTCTTTAGTGGCAAAGTACAATGGTGAACTTTATGTTTCAGTGTGCTCTTGAATCTGTAGAGAAAAAAGGCAGAGTGTGTAAATTGCTTACAGGCTACAGGCTTCTGAAAACACTAAAATATTCACAGTTTTACGTGTCTATGTGCATTTGTTTGCATGTGTATGTTGGTGCTCACTCTGGCATCGCTTGTGGGGATGACATGTGATGTGCCATTCTCTATCTGTGAATCTGGAGATGGCTCTGGCTTTCCCTAAATTAGGACACACAACCAGAACTCAATCAGCCCACACAGCCCAAACTTAATTACAAAAGGATGAGGTAAGCAAATTTACAACAACCTGTATTGTAAATAAAGGGTAGATATCAGTGAACCAGTTCAAGACAGACACAGTTAGGAAGAGTCAGGGGTAGTAGTTTCATTGAGGCAGACAGATAGAGATATATATTAGGGATGCACCAATCATCAATTTATATATTCAATTTTGATTCTGATGTCAATGAATGATTTTTGGCAAATTTTAAGACTTTTTAAACTTACACTGTGTGAGCTATATGAAGACACACTAGCACATTTCTAGTACTTTCTATTATCATCATCATCATCATCTTTGTCGTTAATCGCTTAATCCAGATAGGGTCGCAGTTACTTTCTATTATCTTAAATAAAATACTATTTTTATTTTATGAATGCCAAACTGGAATTTTAAATCAGTTGCCTATGTAAATTACACAGACCAAATAAAGTGCTAGATTAAAAGCATGAGGCAACTGGCTGTTTAGCAAAATAAATCATGCATAATTATGGTGTAGCAGCAGCTGCTTTCAAATACAGGTAAACTCACCTGCCTCACATTCTTTACATCGGAAAATTAAAATGCAGATCTGCCAAAATAAAAACAATAAATTGGCCAATTGCTGATTTTGTGTTTTGGACAAAAATCTGCCAAGTCTGAGCTTGGACATTTCACAATACATTATATGTAGTGTTACCTACACACAGATTAGGACCAGCGTGTCCAGGTAGATTTTGCCCATTTAAAAAATAGGTTAGCATTTTGTTTTATTAATTCATTTTGAAAAAAAAAATATGCAGTGCACTTTGCAATTGGACCCTTATGTTAGTGCAGCTCAGGGTTGGGGAAGGTGAGGGAGAGTGCAAGACACAGTGGGAAAGTAACCAGCAAGCATTACATTAGCTAATAGATAAGTATTGAGAAATATTTTAAGAGGAAGCTGCATGAGGAGGGTGACAGATGGAGCACAGGTGTCTTAACTTGCATTTCTGCACATTTCTCATGCCAGCATAAATCTTACTGACATACAGTCAGGAATAAGGGCTTTGTATTAAGACTAATTAGATGAATAAAATGTGTTAAGTACATTTTGTTCATTTTCAGTAGACATTTTTAAGTGAAAGACATCAGCTTGCAACTTTGTTTTTGATGTGTTTAAGCCCTTTCACCAGTGACAGTAGTTTTGTGCACTGTGTCAGCTGCAGGTAGACCACACAGAAGCAAAACCAACCAGACCAAGTTCCTACTGTCAGAAATAAAACACTGTGAGTCACTATTTTAAACTGTCAGAGCAGCAGTGGCTTTCGTGCTTTTACACTAGACCCTCTGATATACTGTAGTGCGACCTACATGAGCCATCCTTTACAGCACTCTAATAAAGACAGATAAAAAAAATGCAGATAAAAAAGCTGCAGCTACAGTCACACAGAAAAGCTACAGTCACATGGAAAAGTTGTGCCCCTGGTCAAATGACATTGTTTGTTGACTTCTACATGAAAATAAGTTAAAGTGTCCTCTACAGAAAACACACTTCTGCACATTTTAATGCACAGTTACTGTTTATTTGCTGAATTTAACATATTGGTGAAAAAAACATAAATGGCATGTTTAGGCGTGTTCGCTGTAGAGGATGTGTTAACTCATTTAATTAAATAATAAAACAAATGTAACATGTAATTTGACCAAGGGTGTTCAAAATGTTGCATATTACTGTATATACCAAGTGGCAGTGTGCACAGTGCACCAGGCAGCAGGACAAACCATCTGTTTTTTGTAGATATTTACAAGGCAGTTTGTTGACAAAAAGAAATGGTTTTCATGATCAAACTAACTTTTGGTTGTTTGCCAGATAATTTGCTCTTTGGTTTGAATGACCCTGTAAGCTCAGGTATCTAACCTGCAGTTTGACGTATCCCACGCTGTCTCCTGCAGGGTATGAAGGAGGGGGTGCAGGGGTTAGTCCGATCCCTGCATACTCGTTCCCTTGCTCCTCATCCTCGGTTGTCTGTATGGAAGGTGGCAGAGAGGTGGGTGCTGGGGGCAAGGGGAAAGCTGCAGGTGGAGGAGGGGGCAGCGGGCGCTCCTGGATCCAGCTGCCCTTACGTGAGCCCATCCCTCCCGCCATAGGTTTGACCTCAGCCACTGGCAGGGCAGGAAGCGGCCTCCGCGACAGAGACTCCTGCGAAGGGAGGCGGGGCCTAGTCTGAGTCTGCAAGAGGGAGGCAGAGTCCTCTAGAGCTCGGCGAACCATAGAAAGCAGGCTGTCGGCTGGAGGGGCGGAGCCACACACAGAGAGGGCGGGGAGAAGGTCTGCGAGCCTAGACCAGATCTGCTGAAGAGGAGGCGGGATATCCCCAACTTGACCCGCCTTCCACATGGAAAGTATCTCAGCCAACGAGGAGGCTAGGTCCCTGGAAGATGTGGTGGTGACTGAGGCAGAGCTCAGTGCTGATTGGACGAGAATTGAGAGGGAACCTTTCCACTGGAAGTCACCAGAGCCGGTGCTGGAAACAGACAGGCGGCGGATCGGGACATCCAGAGTGAGAGCAGGCATGTCATAGATGCCACCATCAACTTCGGAGACATCCTCAGGTGCTAAGTCTGGTTTTCCTGGACTAGGGATGGAGTAAACTTCAGACTTTCCTCCTGCGTCCACCACCACAGATCCGGGCATCTCACCAGATTCCAATGGCAGACCTGGAAGACTTGGAATGCTGTAAACATCATCTTCCGCTTCAGCGCTTGCTGGGACATTGCAGGCTGGATTCAGACCAAGGGTGGGAACATCATAAATCTAAAACAAGGCGGCAGTGGAAGAGGAAAAGAGAAAGTTTGTTATTCAAAAGGACCTGATAATTGCTCTTTTAACAACCCCTGCAGTTGTCATCCACTGTGCAGTTAAACAATAGCTCTGCTTTAAAAGCCATTGTGTTAGAGCTCAATTGGCTCTGTCTTTCTACAGTGGGGAACTGTGCATAAAGGTTAAACTGTGCTCTTTTCCTTTGCTTTTGTGCTTCCTTAACAGAGAGCCCTTTGGAACCTTAGTGCTTTGGAACCTATTCATCGCTTTTGCGTGCATGCCTTGTAATGACGCATGCCTCCAGTGACCTTGCTGCTTGTGGAAGGCCCTTGTGGCCTAATGCTGATCTAAAACGAGAGCACAGGGAAGCAGACTGCACTTTACACCATGTTATTAAAGAAAGGAAGTAGAAACTCTGTATTAACTATGTATTATGTATATGTTATTAACATTTTGTAACCAGTAATTACATATATATAGAATTAATTATACGACTGATGTTGATGGGCAGGGAGGGGCAATCCCAAAAACATATCTGAGGTAACAGTAATGATTAATAGAAAACAGATGAGAGGCAGAAGTTGTGTGTGGGAGAGAGAGAGAGAGAGAGAGAGAGAGAGAGAGTCAGGCCACCCAGTCCTCCAGAGACAGACGGGTGTGACCAGCTGAACGAGGGAAGGGCGACAGACAGATGGGATTAGCTCACAGCAGTGAAAAACAGGTGTGGCCCTAAAATGAAGGAATGAGAGAGGGAGTGAGAGAGAGAGACCAAGAAAGAGAGAGACAAAAATTGTATGGAATTGTAAACAGATGGTGCGATGAATGCAGAAGAGGAGGAGAGACCGAGTGAAGGAGGGATGAGTGGAGCTGATAAGTTTAGAAGGGGCTACATGGAGACAGTGTCATGTTCCTGTTCTTGCACCTCTGATCGCTGGTCAGTGAGTAAGGGGACGGTGCGGGGGGTGTTATAAATGCTGTCATCCTCCTCCACAGATACCGCAGGGACTGGGTGCTGCCATCTGTTGGTGGGTGGAGTATCATACACCTGGTGAAGAGACATATTTCATTTAGTATAATTTTAACTCCTTAAATGCCCATGCTTCAATTCATCACTTCTATAACTTAAACGGCCCATTTCACAGAAACTTGATTTTTTATAAATATTAGTTTGATGTATTCTGTTAAGGTCTGAAAACATACCATTCAGTCCCCAGTATATATCATGTGATGTGATGTAATAAAACCCAACACACATACATCTGTCTGTTAATAGTTTAGCTCCACCAATTCACACTGGAATTATGGAACACATAAGGAGAGTTTCAGCACAGGCTACTTTCAGAATGAGATACAAGATAGGGCAGCTAATCAGAGCAGGGGACATTTACATAAATCTTAAGTCTTAAAGGCACTGCAACAAAAAAGGGATAAAGAGATATTGGAAACTGTTCATGTAAAAATTATTTGTGACTGTTTTGGAAACCTCAGGGAAAAGCATAATACAATAAAAATGCATGGTCTTGGCCATTTAAGAATAATTCAGCCAGTTTGTGTCATTTTCCTTGTAATTACTGAGTAATAACCCTTAGGATGTAATAAGTCTGGGAATTTTTGGCCTTAATGTCCTGTAATCAGAAAAGACTGGCCACTAGGTGAACCAACATCCTTAAACACAGAAATGAAGGGTATAACTATTTGAATATGCAAATTTATCTCCACTACACCCTCTTATGTATCACCTTTGGAAATTGTTGTCAGCAAGGCATCTCTGTGCATCCTACTAGAGTAAAGTGAGCAGGGAAGAGGAGCTTACTCTAAGAACACATTCTTGCTCAAATGACTGGGCTTTTAAAAGCTCAATAATATATTCTGAGGGCCATGAATTTTTACATTTTTTTGTTAGAGGTCAGAGTGGCTGGCACTGAAAAATATCTGTTGGAAAACTTTAATTTACCTGAGCTGCACTAATGCATGGAGAATACAGCCAGGGGTCTGCAGAGCTTTTTAGAGTTACAGTTATAAAACACCAAACTTGACCTCAAAACTGAAAAACATACAGAACTTGAAAATACACCAACTGAGCACTTGGCACTATGGGTCCTGACCACTGATGTTGGGATAAAAAAATAATGCATAGAAACACATCGACTACAGGCTGTAATTGTAGAATTACAAAGTACACCTATAGGGTAACTGGAGCAGATAAAATGGGCAATGAGTGTAGAAAGTGCTCACTGAGAGTACATGCATCATTACAGCCCTAGTGTGCCAGTAAGTAAACTATGGATATAAATGACTAAATAAATTACTTAATAAATGACTAAAAGACACATTTTCAGCTACTATTAAATCAAATCAAATTTTGTGCTACACCCCTAACAGAAATTAATGCAAATTTCATTGACACTCAAAACCATTTTATGATCATATTAACGACACTGCCTATATTTTTTTAGCAGCAACTGCACAAATATTAATTGAGTCCATAGACAAACAGGCATAGACCTAACCAAATGTTGCCTGAAGAGTTCACACCCTGAGCTTATGGGGAGCTGGACCAAAGCCAGGCTGCATGGTACTCCTGTTTCTGTCTGTGACTAAACCCCTTTACAAAGTAAAACTGAATGGCTTATACATGTTGCTTCATTGTATCAAGTCTCTGATAAAGTAGGATTTTTCACTCAGCTCAATAAAAAAGCAAAGTCAAGCCCAACAGTTTTCAAGTTGCACTGAAATACTCTGCATTGTGAAATACCCCCATTGTCTGTCATTCATGAAAACACAGGAAACCAACAAACAATGCAGAGAATTAGTCACCTAATCTCCATTTTACTCATATCTATCATTTTTTTCCAATCTCTCTGTATTGTTAAATGTGCTCAGCTTCTTTACAATGTACTAAAGGTTTTATTTAAAACCAAAATCTAGCCAACAGGTAATGGCACAGGCCGTTATTATTCACTCTCGGCATAAACAACTGCAAAGTTAATCTACAGTGTGTTCTATTAAACTTGATACCATGGCATGATGCCATATTTTTTTTTCCAATACTGACACCCATATAAAAACCTTGAATATCGGCTGATGCTTCATTTAACAGGGAATCCCAGCAAGTTTTAAACATCTCTACATAATTCTGCTGGAGATGCAAACAAAGTCATTCAAAGTGGTTTGATTATCTATTCTCTGTAACGTCCTGAGTCAAAACGTATATTTGAAACATATTCCTGGTGAAAACATACATCCACAAAAGTGGATTTTGGATTTAGCACTATTTTACCATTGTCAACATTACATATAACACTCAGATATCATAGGCTGTATGTATAATGTTAACCCATGGGAAGAAATACACAGCTACACACATCACACAGTGTGAGTGTGATATATCAGGACAGATTTTAACAGGATTGGATCAGAGTCATTATTTTGCCCCCAAAAATATCTGAGATTCAACATTTTATGTGGAAAATCATCTCTAGTTATTAAAATTCAAACAGCACAGCTATTAGTATCTTTGTTCATACCTGATCAACAAGTTTTCCATCATCAGAAGTCACACACTGTTTGCTTTCTCCTTTCTTTGTCACCTCTGTGGTCTTTTTCTTCTCTTCCTCCTGTTTCACTCCATCTTTACTTCTTTGTCTTTGTTCTTCCTCTTTATTGGGCAGCAGGAGTGCAGGGCCTGCCTGGAGAACAGGTTTCATGGCAGACACTGCTGCAGACTGAGGTACATCCTTCCTGGTTACGCCTCTAACCGGTGGTGCTGGTGGAGGGGGCTTCCGGCCAAAGTTTGGAGATCCTGGCACCCCGGCTTTTCCTGCACGAACAAGAAGAGGGGACCCCCACATTGCAGCCTGGGATAGCTTCCCACGACCCGCGGGTGGTGTGGCAGAGGGACCCTGGTTTCTCACCGCAGGGGGTGTCTGCTTTAGATTTTGTCCTGAGGCGGGCGATACCACTGTAGACCCTGAAGGTAGTTTGCGCTCCGTTTGCGGAGTCCTTGACATGGCTCCCCCTGGCGGGGTTGGGGTTTGGTACATCCCCGGGGCTTCCTGACCTGCTTTGGGCTGGCTGGTTGCAGCTCCATCTTGAAGCCTGGCAACAGGCGCTGAAGCACACTGTCCTGCCGCCGGAGCCCCACTCGTCGGAGTTTGATACAAATCCTCGTTGGGTAAAGCTGCCATGGTGGGCCGAGGGACCAGATAGCAGTTGTCCGAATGCCCCGCGGCCCCCGACTCCCTTGGGGTTAAATAGGCAACCTCTCCTGCTGCTTCCCCTGGAGGTCTACTCACAGCACTGGGAGAGAGGTACACTGACTCTGACACTAAAGCACCCTGAGATCTATATTGTGTTGCTAGTGATGCGGGTGAAGCAGGGGTTTGGTAAACTGACCCAGTCTCACCGAGCCGTCCTCTGAGAGAGGGGGAGCGAGGCCGCCCCTCCACCCCAATCTCCCCCCAGTCAGGCCTTGGCCTGGGACCAGAGCTAGAGTGAGAGCGGGGGCGCCTGCCTTCAGCTTGGCGGAGCTCCCCCTGCCTGGCTGGTCCTGATGCCCCTCCTGGACTCTGGTACACCCCTTCCCCCAGACTCGGTGGCGACAGGTACACCCCATCTGCATCTTCTGTGGACATGCCATTTGCACGGGCTTGCTGGCCAGGAGAGAGATAAACTGAGTCCACACTAGGAGTCCGTCGGGTGTCAGTGCCTGGCTGGACAGGAGCTGGAGCGGGGGCGGTTTGGAGCAGGCGTAATCGGTTGGCTGGGGCAATGCCTTGGCGGCCATGGAGGGAACAGAGCCACCAACCAGGTCCCCCATCCTGCTCCTGCTCCAGAACCATCAGTATGTCGCCTTTGCGGAACGCCAGCTCCTCTGGACTCTCTGCCGCATTGTCAAACAGCGCCTTCGCTAGCACTGTCTGAGATAGAGAAAGAAATGGGAGGCATAGAGAGAGAGAATTGAATAGGCTTTAGTTTCAGTTTAAAGTAAGAGAAGCTACAGCTACAGTAAAAGAAGGACAGATGAAGTCATGATGAAGACAGACACAGACAGAGAGGAAGGATTAAACTACGCACTGATAAACCACAGTTTATGCTGGGTAGTACTGATAAAATGCAATTTCATAGGCTGTAGTGGGCAGCTGAAATTCTTGAGTTTTGTAATAACCGTTATACTAATATGCCATAAATAAGTTCAGACAGCGCAACATTCTTTAGCTTTGCGTGTGCAACAAGCCATGAACCAGCTGATACTGATAGCAATGACTGTAATATTTTTCTAATTCCAGCAGTGTCCAGCAGTGGTTGGAAGCACAAACGTACAGGGCGCATATATAAGATAAATGATTTGTGAAATTCCTCAAAACTGAAGTTGGATTCTTATTCCAATTTTCCCTTCCACCTTACATGGTGCAACAGTGACACTCAGGCACTTGTACAGGTATGAGAAAGTAAATGCTACTCCATTAAGGAGGAATGACAATTCAAACAAAAAGTTGATGAATAAGAAGCCAACTTCAGCCCAGAAATTAAGGTGCAAAAAACATTTAGCATAATGTTTGCCTGCATGGCTAGTGCTAAAAAGCAATATTAACATGGGCTCATCTATATGTTTTTGAGTTTTATTTTTACTATTTTGCACAATAAAATATGTTAGATTTACTTTGATTACTGAAAGTGTTTCTATTAATAAAATTAAGGGTCATTCCAGAATAATAAACCACCGTTCAACAGAAGAAGACAAATGTACAAAAATAAGAAATGGTTCCATTTGGGGGAAACAATTACATAACAACAGAAAATGTTGGTTTTTAGTTTGATAAGACATTTTTATTCAAATTTGTGATATCACAGTGTGTGTATGTATATATATATATATATATATATATATATATATATATATATATATGATATTGTTTATCAAACTAAAAACCAACATTTTCTGTTGTTTAAAAATAAAAAAACAAAATAAATTATAAAACTTCAAACTTAAGTTAATGGGAAATTTAAAAAGAAGTGATAAACAGTTAAATTTAAGACTAAACTACACACATCACAACTACTTAATAAAAAATATCCAGAGTTTAAAAAGCTCATGCTGGAAAGTGCCACTGATAACTCAATTTGGTGAGGCTTAAATCCAATGCACTCGAATTTAAAACGCTTAAATCAATTCAGCCAAGCTTCCAGCTGACTGCTTTCAGCGCTCATAACAGAGATTCAACTCCTTCAGTTAAACTTCCACATATTCTACTGTCAAGACGACAGCCAAACATAAAACCTATTATTCAGACAGCAAAGGACACACTGACATTACAGTGTATGTCAGTTTCTCCTGAGTTCAGCATATTGTGCAAACAAGCATGCATTAGATAAAAAATGACCTTGTTTTCTGGTTTGCTTAACAAACAGAACTGACAGAGAACCCGGCAAAATCTTACTGACAAAAGTCTTGACGCTGCCGGGATCAGTTATTTTTCATCTCCAAATATGTGACTTTATATGAAAAGGAAAAAACAAGGGATGCGTCTGTAAATCTACAAAAGTTGAGACAAAAACATAAAATGTAGTAACCAAGTGGATATAGCTCTAATTTGGTGTTTAATCAAAAAGAAAAAGAAAACATTCTATTTTATCTGGGCTGACATATAATTTTGAGTTACCTGAACATAGTAATTAATAGTAAGATAACATAGTGAAACTCAGAAAGGATTAGTTCACATAGAGGAGTGGGATAATATAATTTTTATTAGTGTTTCCCAGTAATTGTATTCCCGTCTGAAATGTCAGTAATTTTTATGGACTGCATGCTCCCATGCCAGTAACAATTCCAGCACCTTGCATCTTCCATAAAACTTGCTCTTGAATTAATCTCAGGCTACGTTAACTAATCTGTGCTAGTTGACATGTCCATAAAAACACTATCATATCCTGTGGAAAAGGAGTTTCTTAAGTATGGAGGCACTTGAAGAAGCATTTATTGTGTGATCTGTTAAGCTGATATGTACTGTCCTACCTCAAGTGTAACTTTTAAAAAAAAGTGTGATTTTATGTGGCTGTGTAAATTTCCAAGCTACTGACAATGCAAATGACACAGTGCACTTGAGGCAGTAAAAAAAGATTGTTAGGGTAAATGGAATAACTGGTCAATTAAATGTTTTGTCACGTTTTCTACTCTTTTCTAGAGTAAACGCAGGGTGTGAATCGAATAGCCAGTCGCATCTCTGTCATTTATACTAACTTTCTTGTCCCGTACAAACTGGTTATAAACATTACAAACACTCTGTCGCAAAGCGGCATTACCCCACTTACCTATGTCAAACTAATCCTATCCAAATTGTATTTTAGGCTCTGTAAACATATTATTTAAAGTCTAATTTCAATCAATGTTTAAGGCATTATTACATCATTAATATTATTTTATTAAAACATTTAAGTTTAAACAACATTTTTTACAGTAAAATGAATGAAAGGCGTGTATTTAGCACAGTGTTCCCTAAACATTCTGCTTTTCAGGAGTGCAATAAATGCATCACAAAATTTTTGCTTGCAAATGAAAAATGATCAAATGTAAGCATCTATCTGATGCTGATCATTTTATAAAGTAACCATCTACTGATACAGATATGATGTCACTGTACATTCCTAGTGTTTTTTTTTCTCAATGTATGTTAATGTAAAACGGGTTTAGCCCAAGAAGCAACACCTGTGCATGTGTACTTGAGGAAACACTTTATGACAATCCAGTATTTTCATGTTCACTCTTTTCAGTAACAAGATATGCTGTTTAAAAATGATCCTGTTTTGAAGATGTGATGTAAATCATATTTTGTTATTCTTAGATTTTGTTTAATAAAACGAGTTGCCATTTTAAACACTGTAGCTCGAGCTGAGGCCGGCCTGGTTTGAACCCCTAGCTAATCGACTGACTTTGACTTCCACCAAATGGCTTGTGTCCGCTCAGTGAACTGACACTAACTATCTGCTGTCAAATCGTTGAGGTGTGTGTGCTGCACAGGTGGGCTGAAGTGACACTCTATTGCAGCATTTAGGCTGCTAATGATACAAATGCAGTCCCATTTGTGCACTAATTTAAAAGAACTGTGTGGAGGTTGGAGGGCTAAGTTGTTTGTTTATTTTACTGAGTGCACAGACACTGTAAGAGATGCATTTTCTCATTCTGTTGCTATTACTGCCTTTTAACTCTTAGCATACTAGCCTATATGCATGAGCAATACAGCAAGTGAGAGGTTACTGGCTGTCCTTCAGCACAACACAATAGAGTAAATAAGCAAATGAGAGAGGGAGAGAGAACAGATGATCATGGGAGAAATGAGCGGGGGAGGGGTTCCACATCTGTCCCTCAGTTTAGGCCCTTTTGTCATCCGCTCAGCCTGAACCTCTCTCATTTTCCCTCTCTCTCTCTCTCTCTCCCTAGGGGACTAACTACTCTGGGACAAGCTGAGCCTCTATCGCTCCTCCTCCATTCTCCCAAAGGGATTAAAAATTATTGGTTTGGACAGCAGTGGATTTAAGCTTCGTGAATGTTAAATACCAAAGCTTACATGTCAGATCAGCACATCATTAACGTCCTTCAAACACACACATGCACATATACACTTACAGAGAGTGACATGGCTGCTGCCGAATGTCCGTGTTAATGCTCGCGCTGGATCTCTGCTGGTTCCAGGTCGGACCTTTGTTCCTCCGTTCACCCGTGGAGAGGGTGACCCATGTGCATGTTTGCCAGAACTGGGCGCTGAGCTGGATCTCCCAATGGCCAGTTGTCAGAAGCCTGCCTTTACTTACATCCAAAAGAGTCGGCTTCTCGCGGCGGTCATTCTCCTGAGGTGTTTGGGAATCACATCCTCTGTCACAACGTGATCCTCCACTTTAAACCTGGTGAAATAAAACAGGCTCAATGATGTTTTCATACTTTTCAACTTCTGTGATGATTATTCAATTATCCCCACAAACAGCCCAGGTCCAACAGTTCCTTTGGTGAGAGATCCAGTTTAGTATAGTGACCAAAACCCAGTGAGCTCAAACAGTGAAGCTGAAGAAGAACTAAACCAGAGATCTGGTCATAATTAAAGTTTTTTTTTAAATACCAGCCCCTATCCGACCGCCCCCAAACCCTCTAATGACCTCCTATTAGCTAACAATTACATGATAATAAGTACTTTCATATGCTCATAGATGGCTATTCGCTGGGTGTACTTTAAATAACTAAAGCCATGAAGACTCATCTTCTTCGTCTTTGTTGGTCACTAGACACAAATTCCTCTCACATTTCAGCACTTCACTGGGTTTCATCTGGCACAGACCTTTTCTATTTCAGGCCCGGTATATGGTTAAGATGAAGCATTAATACAGATGAATTCAAATTCAGTCAGTTCATGGAGTGCATCTCCTTGGGCTTTTGGCGATGGTTATTATGAGGGCAGATTTGTTGGAAAACCAAACGTTCAGCCACGTTTCGTTTTCCATCGCAGAAAGCCCCATTCGAGCTCACTGTCCTTACAAGCTCACAGCGAATGGAAATCAAACTGCAGCTCATATTACGAACAATGAAGCCATTCCAGGCCCTGAAATGCATTTTCAGGCTGAAAATGTTTAATTTCCAATACAAAGGCCACTTCGGCGTTACAGCCCCGGGCAGCGCGGGGAAGATGAGTCTGAAACACAAGAGAAAAACGACGTCTTACCGTCACATTGGCGTCCACACTGCACCGAAAGGAGCCATGAGGAAAGCCATTTAAAACATATTCCTGCAGACGGAGCGTCTCAGCACACTGCTGTTTGTCGAGCTTTCAGCGTCGCCCTCCCCGGGCCTGAACGGGGATTTGGGTTTGAATTACACTCACCACAGCAAATCCCCCCTCCTTCCCCACGCAGACAGAAAGGGCGCCTCCTAGTGGGCGGGCCTGTGAACAAAGACGACTTGCTTCTATTTAAGGGGTCCATATTATAAAATATTCTTTTATTTTATATTTCCCCTGAGGTCCATCTACGATGTTTGCATGGTTTTATTCATATAAATTCATTTTAAACGACCATGTTCACTTTTTGACGACCCCTCTTAATACATTTGAACTAGCTGCTTTTGTTACTGTGCTTGTGAGACTGATACATGGGGTGGAGGCCATAAATGACTGTTGAATTGGAATGCCCCTCACTCCTGCCCCTGTTGGACAGAGCTTAATGCCTGGAGTAGGTTTTCTAGCTAAATGTAGTGCAATGCAAATGAACTGCATGGTTGGAATTGAAAAGCTTTACATTACAAAATCATATATACGATCAACGTAAGTTTTGGGCATTTATTTACTTATCTATGTCTATCCCACATGGCGATTATTTGTATGAACTGACTGAAATAAAGCAGCATCAAACTTCTTATTACATGCAAACATATAAGAAAACACATGCATAACGCTGTGGTCAGAACCAGTAAAATGTTCATCACCCGGCACAAACACTGCAAGAGTTTAGTATTTAAGCTTTCTCTTGGAATGTATAAGGCTTGAGAAGTTATAACGAAGGAGTGCACCTTTCTACACATGGTCTGGTTTGTGCACTTCAACTCAGACCAGAGCTGCTGAACGAAGTTTATTACATTAATTGCAGACATGTCTCATTTGTCACCACACTGAACTACTATATTAGTTGTTTGGTCACTTTTATAAACTGAACCTGAAAACTACTTTTGGTTGACTGTGAAAAGAGTGTGTGACTTCAGTAGGTAAAATTTAATATATGTGATAATAACCTGGCCATTTGACCTCATCAGTTCACATCCTCCCAGCCTGCAGTCCTGAAACACTCCTTGACTGCCTTGGCCATGTTTTTTGGATGCTCAGCCAATCACTCTAGAAGCGTTTCTTGTGTGCAAGAGCAGACATGTTTCTGATGATTTCTGCAGTACTTGTAGTGCTTTCATCTTCATTTATATTGTCAAAATAGGTGGATTATCCAGACACAGAAGCTGCTAATGTATACCACCTGTGACACCACCACTAATAAGAAAACAGCATAGCAAGAGCATAACGCTAAAGATTGTCCCATTGTCGTTTTCTGTTTTATTGTATTATTTGGCCATTATTATCATTTCTAATGATCATAAAATGTTTGTGTCTTGTGTTATATCTATCTTAGTTCCACTTTTTAAATCTCCAATGAATAATAAATTGTCCTATACCCACAAATGTTTTTAGAGATGTACTTCGCAGATTTTGTGATTTTTTCAAGCATGTGTTTTATTATATGGTTCATCCTTCAATGGCTTCCTTTGTGCCTTAATTTTATACAACTTTCTTTGTTTCTTACAGAGGACTTTAGTAATCCTGGACATACCTGTATACCCCAACATCAGACAGCACAAACGACTGGAACACTGAACCATTTTTATGATGGAGAGTGAAATACCTAAAACAAATCTAATACTAAAATATGACAGATAAAATATGCCAGAGACCACTCCTTATTTCTTTAACCTCCAGTCAAAATGGCCAAAAAGCACAAGTTGTAATTTTTAGGAGATATTTCTGAGGAGATTAGAGATAAGCTAATCCATTTGTCAAAGAAAATAAATGAAAAAGGTGTCTCCAAAAAGAGTTCAAAAAGAGTTTAAATGACGTATAGAAATGTTTTTTGTCTGAGAGAGAGGAGAAAATCAAGCTCCATTTTTGCTTCAGATCTGTAAATTATACAGGTGTTCCTGTCTAATTCCTACTGTGAGAAGACACCTCAATGCTAGGAAGAGTAGGATGTCAAGAAGCAAAAGGATGAATGAAAGGATGTGTAGCTGTTAAGAAGCCGTGAGAAAAGGCAACAAACAACAAACAATGGACTGACCACCCCAGAGCCCAGACCTCCACGTCACTGAATGTGTTTAGGATTCCTTACTGTTCAGAATGATAAGAAGCACAAAAACCAACTAGATTCTAAGACTGAACTTTAGAGATGTGGGAAAATATCCTGCAGGTTTTTTTGAATCACAAAAAGAATGGGAGCTGTACGAAAGACAAAGGGAGGACACACTAAACACTGAAAAAAATATGTGGTTGAGGCTTATGTGTAATTTTCTGTTATATGCCTTTTTCTACTTATTTCCTGAAGCTAAAAATAAATCATTTGTAATTATTGGCAGTTTTGACAGACATTAGGTCAATTATGGGTGGTCTCTGACTCTTGCACAATACTGTATGACCCCACTTCCTAGTTATTTTGAAAAATTGAGTGTGTACATGTCTCAGATGTACATATACACTCACTAAAATGTTTGTGCATTGTGTGTATTAATTTCATGCACTTTGTGCATTAATAGATGTGTTTGCAGTTTTAATTCACGGTGCTATATGCATTACATAAATTCATAAGTAATAAAGAAAGCAAAAAAATCGACCATGAAGGCACATCATGAACTATATCTACCCTTTACTCACTGTATATAATTAAATCAAAGTAATAAATGCGTCGGGCACCAATTCAATCCCAGTTTCAACAGATGCGTATATCAAAAGCTGTTCTTTGAAGTTGGCAACGTATGTAAATAGGTGAAGTTTGGCCACTGCATCATAGAAGGACAGCTGACCAAGTCTGTAGTCCAAGTACAGCCCCAGTCTAGCTGGTGTGGTGTAATCTGTTGGAATGGCTTTACCAGCATTGATTAATATTTTACCATCTACTGAGGCAATTGTCCAGATGCCAGCAGCAGGAGAACAATCATAGTTGTTGTCTGCATCAAATGATGCCGTACGAAATCCCACAGTCCACGGCACAGACCGTGTTACCCGAAGTTCCAAATAGACCCTAGTGCTGGGCAGGACCTTGGATGAAACACAGATGCACTTCAGATATGTCTCAGCCATCAGGACTCGGGGAGGGCTGCTTGGAGAGGATTGATAGAGACTCTTGCCGTCATTGCTCACTCTGAGGAGAGCATGAGCTGATTTAGGATTAAGAACCACATCCGCTGTGGACAAATTGCAAACAAAGAAAAAAACAGTTTCATGTTAAAGGTATGCTGTGATAGTAGTGACCCTTAAGTAAGAGTCTGGAGATTTTATTCAACCCAAATCAGATACCCAAAATTCTTTGGGCTGTTGAGGCATTTGCTGTAAGACCCAAATGGATTACCTAAAGTCCGTGAGGAGTCATGTGATGTATGGTCAATAACCGTGCATGGAAAATATTTGGGTGATGAGTACTTTGTTACAATGTTTAAAGATTATTTTGAAAGACTTGTGCTTTACTGAAGTATTGCTGAAATGGAACATGCTGCTTTGAGCTGAGTTCCTGAACATGTCATTTTATTAAATAAACATGGAACCAATTTCATATTAGTGTAAGGTAAACTGCCCAATACTAAGCTAATTAGTTTTTTTGTGCAAGATCTATTACTGCACCACTGCATTTCATACCACCAAGAAAGATTTACACCAGTCAATAAAACATTTCCCTTTTACTTTTATATTGTCAAGTATGTTAAAATATAGAGCTGAGTAATATGGCAAATAATTCTTCAAGAACTTTTTACAATACACGATATGTGATGTTTTTTTTTCCAGACATGCAACTAGTTGAAACAGACAAAGCAATAAAAAAAACACCAAAAACTGTAAATACAATGATTTACAGTTGACATTTTACATACTGTGTTGCACTAAATCCAATTAAAAACACAACTAATTATGCTCTTGGGACATACAGTTGGGAAATGTTTTTTGAGTATTGGCAATATCCACAATATTCTACGGTGTAATTTATCATAATAACGCTAAATATTGTCATTTTGTGCAGCCCTATTTAAATGTCAATATGTTCTTACTTTAAGTACACTTTTAATTAAGATTGAGAGAGAGACATATCTTCACTGCATATTCTCTTCACTTTTTCCAACCAAAATTCACAAGTTTTCTGTCACTGTACCTTTAGCTGCCACAATCCAATGCCACACTGTAAACAAGAGAAAATTACTGCACTTCAAGGGCCGTTGTGCTCACACATATTAAGCCTAGTCTCTGACTAAAGTGCATTTTAAAAGAGTTAAAGGAGATTCTCATTCACATTTAAAAGCAGTTACTACAGATAGAAAAACAAAAATATCTTACCTTCATCTGGAACAACACCTTCTCTTCCTGGGCACATATTCATGATAAATGTTCAACAGCATATTTTAATACACATGAACTAATTATAAACCAACTCTATGTACAGTGAAGGATTTTCATCACAAGAATATTAAAGTGAAGGCAGTTTATAGATATTTATAGTTGTTTATCAGAAATTTATTCCCAAATTATTACACAGATTTCACCACAGCCATTATTGCGTGTGGCTTGGTAATGAGCAAAAAAAAAAACTCTAAGTACTTACTTGACAGACTAGGAAACTCCTTCTCAGCCTCAGTCTGACCTAAAAGGGGAAATACAACATGAATAGCAACCACTGCTAAAATAAAACAGTTCTTCTTTCAACACATTAATACATCTCTTTTATATCTCCACATGCAGATAAAGTCACCTGCGCCTAAACCTGTAATATAAAGACAAGAGGGAACACATCCTCACATTACATATTTCATATTTGATAATATCTAGGTACCACTCACGTATATATAAATAATCAGAGGAAAACACTCCATTGATTATTGATTAGGAACATTACACTGAAGATTTAAACTGGTGATGAAGAATAACATTCACCTGGATTAAGTAGATCTTTCATCTCTGCTAACTTAGTGGCTGTCGAATTAAGAAAAGCTGTTCATCAAGATCAGCTGACATGAAACAACGGTGAAAAACAGATGTTTAGAAGGTTTAAGGAAATTTTCAAGTTTCCCAGGCTTGTTTAATCATTAAAGTAATACATTAAATTCACTTTCAACCTTTTGAAAAGCAAATTCTCCACTCACTAGTGATGACAACTCCACCAAAGAGAATGAGGATAATGACAGTGCTGGTTGTGATAAACACTATGAACGTACTCCTCCGCAGAGTGACTGTGGCTTCAGCACTGGCTGCCAGAAACAGAAAGCACATACCATACTACATACACACATCTATCTGTTATGTCAATCTACTGGGCTATTTTCAAATATATTGTGCAGGACACTGAAAGGGAGCCTTGAAGGTTACGTGCTGTGTTGGGTAGCTGTTGTTGTACTTGTGGTGCTGCACTGTTTTGCTGACTGGACCCTGGACAACACAAACAAAGAGGGCAAAATAAAGCAATACGTAACATGTGATCAGATGTTTCCTCTTGCCGTAAAGGTATTTTGGTAAGAAAAATATTTTTTGAATGAGACACCAGCTGTTATACACAACAACTTACCCTCCTCTGCAGACTCAGTGTTTAGGATGGTAGAGCAGCTTAGCATGCCTACAGGAAAAATAAATACACTGAAAATGTCAAAGATGACTGCTTTTCACATCCGAAAAAAATGAGACTGAGCGATAAAACTATGAAATGCCTGAACTAAAGCCTGGCAGACTAAACATTAGACACAAAGCATCTGTCACAGGCTTAAAAGTAGAAAGAAATAGTAAATAAATTAAAACATATCACTAAGCCATTTACAGTCCAACGTGGCTGAGTTCATATAATAAGTGTAATAGTTAAGTGTTATGGTACTGTCCAAACAGCACAATTTTACTGTAATAATAAAAGTCATGGGCTGGAGGTTAGGGAACCAGCATCGTGACCGAAAGATCGCAGGTTCGATCCCCAGAGCCGACAGCACATGACTGAGGTGTCCTTGAGCAAGACACCTAACCCCCAACTGCTCCCCGGGCGCTGCGGATTGGGCTGCCCACCGCTCCGGGCTGCCCCCTAGTGTGTGTGTGTGCTCACTAGAGTGTATGTGGTGTTTCACTGCACGGATGGGTTAAATGCGGAGGTGAAATTTCCCTGTTGTGGGACTAATAAGGGTCACCTTAATCTAATTTAATATCTTGTCTCTCTGTACAGTCTTGTGTTTCGGCCTAATATCTAATATCTTGCTGGCTACAGGTTAGGTGTTGAGGCATATGCTACTATTAGTTACTAACATTAGATATATATTTATATATTTATATGCTGTAGCAGTAAAACAGCTTACCTGGGGAGCTTAATGGAAACAATTCACAGGTAAAATTAGCCACTTCTTACTGTCGTGACAGAATGCTGATTACTTTTAGAGACAGTATTCGTAAGGGAGAACTTAAAATGGCTAATATGCAAAACAGTGTTTCCTGATGGACTGGTCCAAATAAAATAAAAAGGGAATAAATGAGACGTGTGGGAAAGCTGGGAATATCCAGAGCTGTCGCTAGGTAACCAGCAAGCTAGCTAGCTACATTTCTAACTTGCTAACCTAATAGCAAACTTAGCTAACCGTTGAACCACCGAACGTATGAATGTAGCCAGTGGCATCTCCACACGGCATTTAGGCATTTAACGTTATACGGGTGCATCTACACATCTTTACAGTTCAGACAGACACTGAATAGCGAGAGCTTTAACGCGTACGTAACTCTGCTGAGTGTGTCGGCTCCGAGGCTGATTATCACAACCAAAGTTTTGTTTTTTTGTTTTGTTTAAGTTTCACACGCAGGTCCCGTTCTCAAAACTGATTGGATGAGCCACATTCGAAGCCGTGGTGAACGCTCATTATTTAAATCCTATGTTAATGCGCCTCACGCACAGCTGAAACATAACGAAGCTAAGGTCACGCTCCTGCTGGCCCCGCGTTCGCTTTTTCACGTTCCACCTTAAATGTGCAGCAGACATCAGGCGCCAGAAAGGAACTGATGCAACATTTATGGTGGAACGGGGAAATTTAAACAAGAATAAGGACCCGCTTCGGCCTCGTGGAAACGAAGAGTTGTAATCAAAGTTGCGTTAAAGTGTTAGTTAATTAGCTACACCGTCACTGAGGTAAAGAAGACGTCAAGGAATAACTTGAGTGCGATAGACTGGGAGTTTGAATATTGTGACAGCGCCCCTCGCTGTTGTTCGTCTTAGCCTGTGTCTCAGCGCAGAGATGTCGTTATTCACCGCCGTCACTGCAGTATAGTGCCATTAACGCACTGAGAGAGAACAGAAGAGTGTGCAGAAAACAGCATCACCCACAAGTGACACCGACACGGTGCCGTATGAATGAATGTAACGTCATTATGAGAGTTAAGCGAAGGTTCCTCCCACAGCCCGTCTGGAAACGCTAGCATTATCTTATTCAGCTAACAGTACAAAGGGAAGGTTGAAACAAGTCGGGTCGCAGTTGGGGTTCTCCTAAATTTGCGCTCTTAAAAAATATTGTTCGTCACAAGTTCTTAATGGTTCTATATAGATCTATTAACACTCAAAGCACCATTTGCGTGTTCAAAGGGTTCTTTGCACCGTAAAATGGTTCGTCAGAGTGATAGAGAATGTGTTGTGTACGGTTGTAAATAGAATCGGAACACTTTTTGAAGCTACACAGAACCACTGTCCTTGCTAAAGAACCCCTGAAAGAAACATTTAAAGAGTGGGACAGTATTTAACAAATGTGCCTTTACCCTAGATTTATACTGAAACCCAATGACACAAAAATTGGCAGCAGTTACTGTGTTCAAACATCAAAAGAGTTCGTTTAGATAACACATTCAGCAAACATGCAAATCACCTTTGGTACTGAAATGTTGCAACAGTAGTGCTAAAACTTTTTCCGAGCTCTTAGTGATTTTCTCTTAACCGAAGAAAATAAAGACTTAAAATAAAAAAAATTAAGATGGTTCGTCACAAGTTCTTAATGGTTCTATATAGAACTATTAACACTCAAAGCACCATTTGCGTGTTCAAAGGGTTCTTTGCACCGTAAAATGGTTCGTCAGAGTGATAGAGAATGTGTTGTGTACGGTTGTAAATAGAATCGGAACACTTTTTGAAGCTACACAGAACCACTGTCCTTGCTAAAGAACCCCTAAAAGAAACATTTAAAGAGTGGGACAGTATTTAGGAAATGTTGAGCTTTGTCTAGTCAGAATGCTCATGCCGTGTTATCTTGAAGACGGTGACCTGCTTTATCCTTCTATTCAGCCGAAAATTCAGTCGTAACTAAGCTAAACGGAAAAGATTTGTTTCAGCTTGTTTCTGTATGGCGGCCCCAGGCGACTCGAATCTTGAGTCGACTCGCGATTCACTCCAAAGCCTTGGACTCAATTCCAGCCAGAACAATCCACAACTCACACTTCGATAGGCCAGCTGCGTTTTACTTTAGAAACAGTATATAAAAAAGTAAAATGTAAAATATGTGATATAAAATACAATCAAACAACACTGTCAGCAATAAAACACATGAAGGAGCTGATCAAAGACAATAAGATACAGTTCAGCCAAAAAAATAGATCTCCACATTTCCTTGCTGGTGTAGAAATATAATTAAAATTGTATTCTTTGTTTTTATCAGTTCTCCTTCTATCCGACGTCTACGTTTCTTTACGACTCTTTTGATTCATGTCACTTTGAATCAGAATCTGAGGCGACACCACATTTTCTGGATTCGATCAGCCCTAACATACGCCCGCTCGAGCCATGTTGTTTCCGTTGGCTCCGATTTTACGTGTTCAGCCAATCAGGTTTTAGAACAAGAATTTTTTTAATTTCGTTTTATTTTAAAAAATGTACATCTCAGAAAAGCCACCACACATAGGTAGAAAATAAGCGAGAGCTTTGTGCCTTTACCCTAGATTTACACTGAAACCCAATGGCACAAAAATTGGCAGCAGTTAGAGTCTGTTCAAACATCAAAAGAGTTTGTTTAGATAACACATTCAACAAACATGTAAATCACCTTTGGTAAAGAAATGTTACAACAATAGTGCTGTTAGTGATTTTCTCTTAACCAAAGAAAATAAAGACTTAAAATAAAAACATTTAAAAACTTAAAAAAAAAATTCTGACAAACGAACGTTGCAGACGGCGACAGTAACCAATCAGAAATGGGCGAAGCGAGGTGCAGCCAATCAGCTGTCACCTACACAGAACAACATCCGCGACCATGGCTGCGTGAGAGGAGGCGCTGTTCTGAAGAACACTCAGTGCAGTAACGCTCGCCTCGCTGCTCTCACACACAGGTAAAATTCACAGCTCTTCTCTCAGTTTTCACAACAAATTCGTGACAGAATTAATCTTACCGTTAACTGGATGCTTTTGTGTCTAACGTTTTTATGTTTACCCGCGAATTAGGCAACACCGCTTTAGTAAAGCCAACAACTAATCCTCTGCATTAATTTATCTGCTCTGATAAAAAATCCGCCAAACTGCAAATGTTTACCAGCGAGCTACCAGAGCAAAAACAGCCCGAAATATAACGATACACTCTACTGTTTGCTTGGGCAGTGCTAGTGAAGTTGTAGGAGGAGTACACACTTTATATGCAACCTTTAACCTCAGTATACTGTCACACACTGTGCGGTCTAGACTACTAACTACTAAACTACTAACCTTAGCTACCGATTTTAGATGTCTACTGTACTACAGTGTCTACTGTACTACAGTGGTGCAGATAGTCCTTAAACGACGTTTCATGGACCTTCTTTGTGTATTATTTGTTCAAATGTTTCCAGACGCCCTTTCTATTAGTGAGTTCAGCTACTTCATGGTCAATTCCATGGACTTTTTTTTAAATGTCTGCATAATTAAATGTTTACTTGGTAAATAAAGTTATTCACGCTGTTCAGAGTGTTTTTTATGTAAAATGCTTCAAATGTACTAAAGCGGACATCCGAAGCATTTAGTGCCTCTAAAAGCTACTTTTCTGAAAATGATGAAACATTGTTACAGATGTGCTTCCTGCTGCCTGAGACAGTTTTATGATAGTTAAGAGAGAAAGTTTTGGTGTAAAACATATTTAAATCAGTTCAGCTGGAGAGATGCATGCAGAGTGTTATAAAGCAAAACAGCACCCAAAGAAAACTTTTTTTTCAGTTTTACTGCTGTTTTACCATTCTCATTACACGCACAGCTTATGTTCAGGTTCACTTTGTGTTTTGGATTATAAATAAAATGGCTATATTTGCATTGTAAACACTGTGATCCTTGGGTCCTGTTACCAGCACTGTGAAGAAATCCAAGTTTCAGTACAGTGTATCATTTCACATTGCACTGCTCTTAATGACTGTCACAGCACAACAATTGAATTAATCAGAAATGTAAAACATCTGTTAAATTCCACCCCAGATGCACCCATTGCCGACACAGTAAATCAATTGCCCACACACGGTTTGTGTAAACTCCATAGAAAAGCATCGATAATAGAATGGGATTCTCTTGAGCAGCCGCTCATATTTCTAAAGTCACCATGCCAGGCATGAGCTAGAAAGAAATCCGATTGATTATTAAGAATAGACCACTGAAGTTGCCATTACTTTTTCAGTTCTTTCTGAAAAAAAAATCACTTGTGTAAGGAAATCTAGTTTGTAGTTTCAGATTTTAGGCTATATGGCAATATTTCTGTGATTCTATTATATGAAAAAAATTGCTGCTCTCTAACTACGTACAAATGGCTGTCATTATGGATTTTACTGGTCATTCTAATATGGTAATATAACATTTTCTCTTTTCTTATCATAATCTTAAGGAAATGTTGAGGGCATTCACCAAGTGCCTTTTGACCAACGGAGTTGCTGGTAGAAGAATGATGTCCCAGGGCAGCCTGGCTGGAAAAGTTGCCATAGTTACGGCATCCACAGATGGGTACCAAATCTTCTGCTTTTGCAGTTCATGCAGTTTTTGGCTATTGTAGCTGTCAAGATTAAGTAACAACAGCAGACATAATTATTAGCCATTGTTACAGACACAGTGTAAAATATGAGGTTGTCAAAAAATAGTGTAATAACCTGATTTTCAGGATAGGCTTGGCTACTGCACAGTCACTGGGGAAGAGAGGAGCTCATGTTGTTGTCAGCAGTCGTCGGCAAGCCAACGTGGACAAGGCCGTGTCACTGTTGCGCAGTGAAAATATCCAGGTGACTGGCACCTGCTGTAATGTGGGAAACAGTGAGGACAGAGAGAAACTGATCAGCACAGTAAGCTCTTAGTCCCTTTTCTCTCAATAAATACGTAGGAAAATTGTCACTTTGTGTATTTTGGAGATTTCTGTTATGTCATTTTTTTTCCTTAGACTCTGGAGCAATGTGGGGGTATTGATTTTCTGGTCTCTAATGCAGCAGTGAACCCTTTCTTTGGAAATATCCTAGACTCTACAGAAGAAGTCTGGAACAAGGTATGCTGTTGAAACAAAACCTTGGGTGTTTTGTATAAAATTAGTAAACAGCATATTCCATTCACACTGTATCAAAATTTCATGATAAATGGATGCATAAAATGGTCTAAAATGTGTTAGATTAAAAACTAAAAACTTGTTATATATACTTACATTGCAAGGTAAAAATGTTTTAGGAGATACCAAGTTTTGGTTTGACAGTGACAATATGCACATGACTTTGTCAACAAAAAAAAAAAAACACAATGTGAATTAATTGTGGTAATAAAATATGTAATTCTGTTATTACATTTGAATAGTATAGCAAGATGACAACTGTATTTATATATATGTAGGTGTGTATGTATGTACACTGCTCAAAAAAATAAAGGGAACACTTAAACAACACAATATAACTCCAAGTAAATCAAACTTCTGTGAAATCAAACTGTCCACTTAGGGAGCAACACTGATTGACAATCAATTTCACAGCTGTTGTGCAAATGGAATAGACAACAGGTGGAAATTATTGGCAATTAGCAAGACACACTCAATAAAGCAGTGGTTCTGCAGGTGGGGACCACAGATCACTTCTCAGTACCTTTCTGCTTTCTGGCTGATGTTTTGGTCACTTTTGAATGTTGGTGGTGCTTTCACACTCGTGGTACCATGAGACAGACTCTACAACCCACACAAGAGGCTCAGGTAGTGCAGCTCATACAGGATGGCACATCAATGCGAGCTGTGGCAAGAAGGTTTGCTGTGTCTGTCAGCGTAGTGTCCAGAGGCTGGAGGTGCTACCAGGAGACAGGCCAGTACACCAGGAGACGTGGAGGAGGCCGTAGGAGGGCAACAACCCAGCAGCAGGACCGCTACCTCCGCCTTTGTGCAGGGAGGAACAGGAGGAGCACTGCCAGAGCCCTGCAAAATGACCTCCAGCAGGCCACAAATGTGCATGTGTCTGCACAAACGGTTAGAAACCAACTTCATGAGGATGGTATGAGGGCCCAACGTCCACAGATGGGGGTTGTGCTCACAGCCCAACACTGTGCAGGATACTTGGCATTTGCCAGAGAACACCAGGATTCATTGGCTCATTGGAGCAAATTCGCTACTGGTGCCCTGTGCTCTTCACAGATGAAAGCAGGTTCACACTGAGCACATGTGACAGACGTGACAGAGTCTGGAGACGCCGTGGAGAGCGATCTGCTGCCTGCAACATCCTTCAGCATGACCGGTTTGGCAGTGGGTCAGTAATGGTGTGGGGTGGCATTTCTTTGGAGGGCCGCACAGCCCTCCATGTGCTCACCAGAGGTAGCCTGACTGCCATTAGGTACCAAGATGAGATCCTCAGACTCCTTGTGAGACCATATGCTGGTGCGGTTGGCCCTGGGTTCCTCCTAATGCAGGACAATGCTAGACCTCATGTGGCTGGAGTGTGTCAGCAGTTCCTGCAAGATGAAGGCATTGAAGCTATGGACTGGCCCGCCCATTCCCCAGACCTGAATCCCATTGAGCTCATCTGGGACATCATGTCTTGCTCCATCCGCCTCCATTGGTTAATAAATTTGATTTCCATTGATGATTTTTGTGTGATTTTGTTGTCAGCACATTCAACTTTGTACAGAACAAAGTATTCAATGAGAATATTTCATTCATTCAGATCTAGGATGTGTTATTTGAGTGTTCCCTTTTTTGAGCAGTGTATGTATGTATATGTATATGACAGTTCATCTCTTAAAAGAGTAATGCTGAGCAAAACCTACCAGATCCATCACTACTCGATGTTCTGGGTCCTCACCTTTTACAGATGATGCCCAGCCTTTGTTCCTGCCTCTGTTGTTGAACTTATTTTACACTTCTACCACATACTTAGTTTTGTTCTTGTGATTGTGTTCCTCAGATATTACATGTCAATGTGACAGCAGCATTCCTTCTGACTAAACAAGTAGTGCCTCACATGGAGAAAAGAGGGTGAGAGAATAAAGCAAGAGTAGAAGAGTAAACCCTTTTTTTTTTACATTTGTTTCTGACCACGATTCTCCTTTTCAGAGGTGGCTCAGTGGTGTTGGTGTCCTCAGTAGCGGGATACCAGCCAATGCAGGTAAACAGTCATATCATATAAAATTTTGCCTTCCAAAGAAAAAAAAGACCATATAACAATAACATTGACAGAATTATTTAACAAAATATTTTCATCCAATTAGCACTCACCATGTACTCTAGAATGTACACTCTGTGGGCAAAAGTATTGCTACACACCTTTTAATCATTGAATTCAGGTGTTTCATTCAGTCCCATTGCCACAGGTGTATAAAATCAAGCACCTAGCCATGCAGTCTGCCCTTACAAATATTTATGAAAGAATGGATCATTCAAAGTATTCATGGTACTGTAATAGGATGCCACCATAGCAACAAGTCAGTTTGCGAAATTTCGTCCCATCTAGATATACCTGTGTGCAAGCCTTACATCACCAAGGACAATTCCAAGCGTCAGATGGTGTAAAGCACGCTGCCCCTTTACTCAGCAGTAGAAACGTATTCTGTGGAGTGACAAATCACTTTTCTCTGTCTGGCTGTCTGATAGACAGTCTGGGTTTGGCGAATGCCAGGAGAACGTTACCTACCTGCCAAGGGCAACTTCATATTAATGCCTCTGGCTTTAGAATGGCATGTCATGAAAGTGCCTGTAGGTGTCCCAGTACTTTTGTCCATGTAGCGTATGTTGTGACCTGACCTCATGGTGTTTGCATGTTGTCAGGGTCTGGGACCGTACAGTGTGAGTAAGACGGCTCTTTTGGGTCTAACCCGAGCGCTCGCCCCTGACCTCGCTCAGAGCAACATCAGAATCAACTGTGTGGCTCCAGGAATCATCAAAACACGATTCAGCACAGCCGTAAGGACTATTGTTTTTCTCTCCTCTATATTGGTTACTGTATTTTTATCACTTTCTTTTTGAAGCTTGAATACTGCTCAGCTACCTTGTTTGGAGGGTTTTTTATGTGTGGTTCTATCCTACAGTCCCCTAAATTAGGAACTGTACAGGGGCATTCAAGCCTCCAACTAGGATTAAACACACTTTCATATTCCATAGTATTATGTGGCATAGTATTTGACCTCTCAGCCTCACCAGTTTGACAATATTCACGATTTAATAACCTTTATGTCCATCAATGTTCTTTTACTACAATATCATGTATGCATTACACAGATGTCATACAGCATTGGTGTGTAGAGGTTAATAAATAGATTTGATTAATCTTCCTAGCAGTAACATGAGATATCTGCTGGCTTCCGTCTGCATAAATTAGCTAGCAGAAAAAAAAAAAATTCAAACAACCCACCTTTATGTTTGTCAAATGTTCCTCCCACCTTCAAGATACATCATCAGAAGGTTTTTTAAACTTTAAATAGAAAATCTCACGCGAGACTACTGTAGCATCACTGTAGGAGGCAAGTAGGCATGTTTACAGCCAATGAAGCAATGGTTACATTTTTCATTTTGAGCAGAGTGCCTATATAAATTCCTAAGGGTTTTTACTCAACACTTTTGGTGTTTCAGTTATGGCAGAGTGAAGATTTGAGAAACGAGTTGCTGAAGCAGATGTCCATAAAAAGGTATTTGTATTTTACTTTGACATTAGATCAGACCTTAAGCATTGACAGTCAACACAAAGTTATGAAGTTGATCATTATTTTGTTTATGGACTAGCCAAAGTGAATACAATTCATGAATGGTGAGTCAAGTGCGAGTAATGTCTGATGAAGTCAAGAACATTATTTGTTTGTTAAAAAAAAAACCCTCAAAATAAAGGGCGAGAGTGTGACTGACATTCATTGATTTAATTGTCTGTAATACTGCATTGAGGAACTGTGACACGAATGATTTGTTAAATCTGGTGAACTGCAGGCTGGGGAAGCCAGAGGACATTGGGGAAGTGATCGCGTTCCTGTGTTCAGATGAGGCATCCTTCATCACTGGAGAAACTATTACTGTGACAGGGGGCATGAATTCCAGACTGTAGTGTGTGTGAGTGTGTGCATGTTTGAAACAGCCAGAAAACACCCATTTACAGTCATACAATATTATATAATCATACATCATAACATACAGTTGAGAAATGCAATGTCAGATTTGATCTTCACATAATATAAAATGACATTTGTTTTTGAAGAAATTAAATTACCGACTATGCTATTAAATACAAAATGAAAAGTGTTCTGTGATTTAGATGCAGTTTATGTTTATTAAGGCATATTCGTTGAAATGTTTATATAGGTAGTTTGTGACATGATGTAAAAAAAAAAAATTAAAATATACAAATAAACTAGATTAAAGAGCATGCACACATGTTTACTGTTGCATTAAAACATATTTAGCACATGTCCTAGTGGGTATTAAAGGGGAATTTCCCAAAATGAACAAAGTTATAATAAATAAAATGGTAAAGATGTAGACAAAGTCGGAATGTTTTTATGTGAAATACAGCCAATTATAATGTTTCATATAAATGCTGAGAGAAACTGATAACCGAAAGCCTTAAAAGCTACTTCACACAAATCAGATGGCTATATTTGTGTAATATACATCATGATCCGATTTCTATAACCACCACTATACAGAAATCGGAAGTATTTTTCACACTTTCACATCAAAACACCGAATAGCTTTTTTGCATCTAAATTATTGAATTATACAGAAACAATTATGAAATTCCCCTTTAATGCACAGCATCTTATGTTATAAAAACTCATATTGACAAACAGATACTGACCTATCTGACTCCATAATAGCTACTTAAGAAAAAGGAAACATTTGACATTTATGCAATAGTTTAAGAGTGCTGAACAGTTACTCAAAAAAACATAGAAAAAAAGGCTACATCAGTGGTAGCACACTTGTTTATGGCTAGAATGTAAGGACAGTAGCGAATCATCTATTTAAATAAACATCATCTCTACCCATTTCCAGGAGACACAAGTTCCCGACGAAAGAAAACAGGAGTCCAGAACTCCTGTAAAGTGGGAACATAAGTATTGTTCTTGGTCTTGCAGTATCGAGTTGAAAACCGCTGCAATACAATACATCATTGGCATCATGATACTAGCTTCTTTGTTGTTACACTAATATGTTTTAATGTATATTGTATTTTTTATTTAAATGTACAGACTTACTCTGCCCTTCACATTCTCAGTAACTTCATCTTCTGAATCAACAACGATGTCATCAGTGGATTCATTTACAGGAGAGGCCTTTTCTGGAAATAGGTAGACTCATCAACAATAGAAACACATACATACATAACACTGAGCTTTGATGTGTGTGAGTGTATTAGCTTAAGCATTTCCAAAGTTCTTCTCAAAGAAGTCCAGTATTTACAGCTAATCAGAACTTAAATCACTAAATCCTTAAATTAAATCAGGTGCTGCTAATGGAATTCAACAATGAAGTTTTTGGAGTGCAGCAAGAAGTCAGGAACCAAACCAGTGTTCATCTAATTATTCCTATAACCAAGATATCATTCATTTAAAATTTTATTTTTTAATTTTAGATAAAACAAACTTAAAATTTGACAAACAAATGATTGGCATACTGAATGAGGAGTAAAATGGAAAATGCAAGGTAATGAATTTCCAGAAAGCTAGGCAGTAGTATGGTGGCAAAGAATTGTTTAGAATAGTGCACCTGAAAATTTTTATATCAACTGTGATCTCCTGGAGATCCACCTTACTGCAATTTAACACCTGACCCAAATCTAACAATCAAGCATCTAACTAATCAAAGACAATAATTGGATCAGGTGAGGTTGTTGAGGGTTGTAACAAAGTGCAGGAATGAAGATGTCCAGGAGCAAGATTGGTGACCACTGGTGTACAAGGTCTTGAAAAAATGAAGTCTGAAGGTGTCGTATAAAGAAGATTAGGTCATTCTAATAGATCTCTGTTAGTAAATTCAGAGGTACACTCCAAAAGGAGTGTTATGAGACAAAAAAAAAAAACCCTAAAGATGGCTGCACAAGCGACCAAAGAAACCCACAAATGTGAGTAATGTCTCTGTAAAAATAAATTACAATATCCATTGTTTTCTCTTATTTCAATGTCAATTCATTGTATTATGGTCCTTTCTTCATCATAAGCATAAAAAAAAAAAAGTTTGCTGATGTCTCGGTAGCCAGTTATCTAAAGTTCCCATAACACCTTAAATAGTCCAGCAGTGTTGACGCCTGATGTGTCAAAATGTAACTGGGAAAGGAAACTGAACGAGAAGCTGGCAAAAAGCTGACTTCAGCTTCACATTACCAAAGAATTAGAGGTGACAATAAATAATTGTGAACACATAGTGCTCTAAATTTAACTGAAGACCAGAAGCGAGGTTGCTGAACTGCAGCCAGCACTGCAGACTGACTGGGTCACGTGTAAAAAGCTTGCTTGCTTTTTTTTTTTTTTTTTTTTGAGGCTTGTCCCATTTCGTAGAGGAAGCTTTCAAATGGTATCCCTTGTATCTCAGTTTTTAGGGGCAAGGTGACACTTAAAAACAAGGGGTAGAGGTAAAAATAAGAACTAGGATTGGGCCTTAATCCCCTAAATGGGGGTTTTATCTGATAATAGTTACCTGAACTATCCATCCTTGCAAGCATGACTGTGGGAATACAGGGTGACCCAGCACAGACTCTAGACAGAAAGAGATTAATATTATTATTACTTTTGATTGTTCAGTAGCTCCTTAAATTGGAAAGACTTTATTGACCACATTTGTAATCAGACATCAGTCATGTATTTATTCTCATCTCAAACAGGCAATACTCATACCAGATAAAGATAATACAGTGGGGCAAAAAAGTATTTAGTCAGCCACTGATTGTGCAAGTTCTCCTACGTAGAAAGATGAGAGAGGTCTGTATTTTCATCATAGGTACACTTCAACTATGAGAGACAATATGAGAAAAAAAAAAAATCCAGGAAATCACATTGTAGGATTTTTAAAGAATTTATTTGTAAATTATGGTGGAAAATAAGTATTTGGTCAATAACAAAAGTTCAACTCAATACTTTAACATAACCACTGTTGGCAATGATAGAGGTCAAGCATTTTCTGCAAGTCTTCACCAGGTTTGCACACACTGTAGCTGGTATTTTGGCCCATTCCTCCATGCAGATCTCCTCCAGAGCAGTGATGTTTTGGGGCTGTCGCTGGGAAACATGGACTTTCAACTCCCTCCACAAATTTTCTATGGGGTTGAGGTCTGGAGACTGGCTAGGCCACTCCAGGACCTTGAAATGCTTTTTACGGAGCCACTCCTTCATTGCCCGAGCAGTGTGTTTGGGATCATTGTCATGCTGGAAGACCCAGCCACATTCCGTCTTCAATGCTCTCACTGATGGAAGGAGGTTTTGACTTAAAATCTCACAATACATGGCCCCGTTCATTCTTCCCTTGACGATGGATCAGTCGTCCTGTCCCCTTTGCAGAAAAACAGCTCCAAAGCATGAGGTTTCCAACCCCATGCTTCACAGTAGGTATGGATGCAACTCAGCATTCTTCTTCCTCCAAACATGACAAGTTGAGTTTTTACCAAAAAGTTCTGTTTTGGTTTCATCTGACCACATGATATTCTCCCAATCCTCTTCTGGATCATTAATATGCTCTCTGGCAAACTTCAGACGGGCCTGGACATGTACTGGCTTAAACAGGGGGACACGCCTACCTTTTAAACTGCAGGATTTGAGTCCCTCTCAGCGTAGTGTGTTACTGATGGTAGCCTTTGCTACTTTGGTCCCAGCTCTCTGCAGGTCATTCATCAGGTCCCTCCGTGTAGTTCTGGGATTTTTGTTCACCGTTCTCATGATCATTTCGACCCCACGGGATGAGATCTTACATGGGGCCCCAGATCGAGGGAGATTATCAATGGTCTTGTATTGTCTTCCATTTTCTTACAATTGCTCCCACAGTTGATTTATTCACACCAACCTGCTTGATTCACTCTTCCCAGCCTGGTGCAGGTCTACAATTTTCTTCCTGGTGTCCTTCGACAGCTCTTTGGTCTTGGCCATGGTTGAGTTTGGAGTCCGACTGTTTGAGGCTGTGGACAGGTGTCTTTTATACAGATAACAAGGTCAAACAGGTGCCATTAATACAGGTAAGGAATGGAGGACAGAAGAGCTTCTTAAAGAAGAAGTTACAGGTCAGTGAGAGCCAGAAATCTTGCTTGTTTGTGGGTGACCAAATACTTATTTTCCACCATAATTTACAAATAAATTCTTTAAAAATCCTACAATGTGATTTCCTGGATTTTTTCCTCATATTGTCTCTCATAGTTGAAGTGTACCTATGATGAAAATTACAGACCTCTCTCATCTTTCTAAGTAGGAGAACTTGCACAATCAGTGGCTGACTAAATACTTTTTTGCCCCACTGTATATACTAATATACTGAGTTTATCTATACATGTGCAAAAGAGTTTCTCTCACTGCTTTTTAGTTGTGCCACTCAGGTTCTTTTCAGGGGTCCCTGTGCAATCAAGTTTCCTCTTTCGGTTCACAGAGTCACCATTTCTCACTTTGCATGTGTGCTTGGTGAATAGCTGACTTGGGGATTTTGTAATCTGTTTCTCACTGTTACTGTCAAGTTGAGTAACATCTCTGATATCCAGTCTTGGGATGACGACTCTAAGTTGACGCTTCATGCAGGAGGCAAGGACAGCAGGCAGATGCTGGCCTTCATGGGATACAATGTCCTGTGCAGTTCCTGGGCATGTCTTGCTGTCATCTTCAAGCCTTTCTTCTTTAATCTTCCTGTCCTGCTCCAGTACTCTTGTACCACTACTCCTCCTCTGGGCACTTCTTCTCACTGGTTGCATTTGAGCTTCATCAGTGTCTTCTGCTTCACTGCTTGTAGACGTTTGACTGACTACAGTAACCAGCATATTCCCAACAAAGTGTTCCTCTTCTGGAACATTCTTCAAAATCTCACTCGCTGGACATGACCTCAATTCTGTCCTTGTGTAACTGGAAGCACCTGTGTTCATCAGTTCATCTGCACTGTCTCTTCCCAAAATGTCCTGATTGGCTAAAGTCCTCTGAGCAAGCTCTCTACCGGATATCGTCCCAATCACAGGTGCAATTTGCGACACTGTTCTGCTACTGGACTTATCTGTCGACGTAGCAGGACTTAAGGCAAGGTTCAGTGTAGGAGCAGATCCTGATCGGTTTGTGTTCCGAACCCTGCCAGAAGGAGGGAGTGAAAGGGAGGATAGGATAGAGTCCCCAGTGGAGGAAGGAACGGATGCTGGGGTGAAAGAGAGAACAGGATGAGTAATCAGCAAATCAGCATTACCAAAACATCAAAATCTGAATCAATGTTTTCGATATTCAAATCATTCATATCGTCACTATGCTGACCAGCTGAGTCCAAGTGTCTGAGACATTTCTCATGCTGCAGCAGAGTCCGGAGAAGCTGCGGCTGAGTTGCGGAGCGTGCGCATTCTTCCAGCACAGCTGGGGCAGCACTAAGCCATGACACAGTCTGAAACACAAACACACACAGTCACCAGCTAAGTTCAATTAGGGGGTTCTTTGTGACCAGGCCCTGCAAATCTTAGAATCTGTAACCTAAGATTAACTCTGTTTGCATTGTAGTCCACATGGTTTCTGAATAATAAGACTTAGGATATAATAATCATGGGATTTTAAGGTTAAGTACACATTCTGTGTGGTCTTCAGTTCTTTTTGGATAAATGAGAAACAAACATACTTTGATATTTACAATGAATACATGGATAAATGCACAAGAGTACAAGTAATAGACTATACAGAACACATTACACAATTAGAACAGAGACATGTGACGAGGCCTTTCAAAGGTGATCTGAGATGATCTGTTTTTCTTGTACTTCTTAACAAATTGCTTATTAGAGGAAGCTGGTCCAATGTCTGCATAAAGACTACACAGAGGCTTTTCTACTTAAAGCTTTTCACAGTTTAAATGTTTAATTGGTATTTATAAAAAAAGAAAAATAAATAAAACGGGGTTCCACACTTTTAGGAAAATAATTTTTCAGAGTAATTTCTATATAACTAAAAAAAAAAAAAAAGATTTTACTCAAAAAATGCAAACATCAACAAAACAACCTCTAATATTAACAAAACAACCACTAATGACCTCTTACTGATTGAATGATATACTGACAGAAAAAGTTTAAACAAATCATTCCTCAATCAATCATTATTTGTTGTCGAGTCCTACTAAAATTATGGATGCAGCCATATGGAATATTGCCTTTATCCAATATTTCCCGATTTTTCATATACATTTCTACTGATTCTAATACATAATTTAATAATCTACTTGGATTAGTATAATATTCATTTCTAAAGAGTAACCTTTGCAGTAAATTTAATACAACTGCAGGAATGTTAGCACTGTAGCCCAGTGCCACTTAAATATCACGCCCTTCTGGAGACACAATCAAATATCAGTTTGAAATGCCAGTTCAAAACTAAACATCTGTTCATGTAAACATCTGTTTATGTAAGCAATTATCTGCTGATGCTGATATGATTGATATTATTGTGGATCCCAATCTAAAATATTAGGAACAAACATTACATGCTGTGTGGTAATGTAGCCTTACTCTACCAGGCATTTCAACACAGCACCCTCGTATCTATCAGTGTGACACTGCAGCGTTTCAAATTACAGTAAGTATGAATGACCACCTCTAGTGGAAACCCTGAAAAATTAGCAGTCAAGTCATTGACAACCATGAAACCTTATAAATGGCAAAATTGGTGCTTGGAAACATTTAAGAATAATTATCTACCTTTTAAATGTTTTGATAACTTAAGTTCACTGCAGCATCACAATGACGACTACTGAAATTCTGAAGATGACATTTGGATTAAGATTTATAAATGATTTTATACAGTCAACAAATGTCACATAACAGATTAAAAAAGAAAAACAAAGACCTGGGCAAGATCTGGGACTGGAAGCAGCTGGTCCAGTCTGGTCAGAAACTCCCATAGCAGCTTTTCTAGGGCAGAGTTGTACTGTGGTCCATACTTAGAGTCAAACTCCTCCTGAAGTCAAATTAGAGAAAAGATTTTGTGTATATATGGATGTATGACAGAAGGATGTTTTAAAGTATGTAATAGCATTAAGAGACTATCAAGACTGAAGACTTTACTAATAGATATTCAGAGAAGCACCATGTCAGCCTTTCTCACCTGGAAGAATTGCCTCCTCGATGCTGGGGACTTCAGTAGAGTGTGGACAAGGGTGTGGAAGTTCTTCACAGCCATTTCGACTTTTTGGTCCTTTCTCTAAAATGAAACACAGAATACAGAAAATGAAAATGTTATCAGCTGTTCAGCACACCAAAAAAATAAAATGTAAAAGTAAGATGACGATTGATAGAATAAAGGCCACTCACTTTCCCTTTGGATAGGGTGGGAGCACGCAGTCTCTCCAGCTGAGGGAGAATGAGCTCAGGGTCAGGAGACTGGGACATGTGAAGTTGTTCCAGGATCAGCTAGGGAAAAAAAAAAAAAATCATCTAAGATGAGAGCCACTCTACTGATCCTTGTAAATACTGCAAGAACATCTGAGAGAAGAAAAAAAAAAAACATTATTCTTAACTCTGGATCTCCTCAAGGATTGGCTTGAAAACCATCTACGGTCTGACTCTTAACTTACACTAGAATTAAGATACATAAAAACTGTAGCATAATTCAATAGTTGAGATGTAAACAACCAGTAAACATACGTCTTCTGAGCTTTAATTTATGTTTATAATGGTAAAATCAGAAAAAATACCTACGTACCTCTCAATGACTAAGGGATACCATGAAATTCCCATTTAAGGGTGTAACAGTTTTAGCATAGTATTGAAAAATAAACATTCACTGACACTCACTAACAAACAGTCTTTTATGGAAAACTCTGTAAATGATCACAACTACATTTACATTTAAGGCATTTGGCTGACGTTCTTATCCAGAGCGACTTACAATTTGATCATTTTACATAGGTAGGCCAAGGCAGTGTTAGGAGTCTTGCCCAAGGACTCTTATTGGTGTAGTGTAGGGTGTTTGCCCAGGTGGGGATTCTACAGCGTAGAAGGCAGAGGTGTAAACCACTACTCTATCCCAACCACCAGGCACCAGGCAAAACTAGGCATCAGGGTGCTGCCTATGATAGCAAAGCGGGAGGGGGGGCGTTCTGTTATGCACACCCTCTACAGGTTGCAATATTTGGTCCTGTTTGATGGCTGGCAGAAGTTTCATATAATCTCTTTTATTTAACTGAGCTGAACAAATCGGTGTAGTACACCATTTTATGGAGTAGACTTTTTTTAAAATAAGTTTTGATCTCAGAATCACAAGTCAAATCGAACCTGAACACGTGTGTAATGTTACACCCGTAAGTACAAACTCACCTGTGCGCGCAAACCCAGAGTGAGTTTGGCCTGATGTCTGTAATTTAGCAACCCAGGTACAGTCTCAGAAACTGAGGTCACAAATTCCTCCAGCTTTCCATAATGCCTCACATCACGCTGCTGCATCACCTTCCAAACTGCAGCAGAGACCAGTCTCAGGGGTGGGGCTAGAAGACGAAGGGAAGCAACTGGTAAACGCTCATCTGTTTGATTGAAAGAAGAAAGAGGATTTGAATGAGTTCCAGAAAAGTGACTATTCATTAGAGTTTTTCCATCACAGTTAGTTCTTAGTTTGTTCAGAAGTCAAGACTGTTCCTGTTCGATACTGTTACCTGTTCCCAAGGTACTCTCTTGTATCCTTGGCTTACATCATCTCAAAATTCCTTCATAATTTAATGGTTGATATGTAAACAAATACTTTCAGAAAGTTTTGGTGTAAAAGTGCATTGTGCACTTTTGCTGCAGGGCTGGGAAACACTGCATTACCACTTACCGCAAACACACACATCTAAACAGTTACCAGACCAGGTTACTAACGATTTGGAAACAACTAGCCACACATGACCTACAAGAACACACATTCAAACATAAATTCAAGCCCACTGGTCTGGGACTCCAGCTAGTCCCTTAGTTAGTCAGGTAGCGTTAATAGCTGAACTTCAAAATCTAGCCAGCTGTTTACTGAATGTGAAAACGTCTGCTCACCGTTAGAATTCCTCATTGTTGGGTTGTTCCGACCTCCCAATGAAGATGTTTATCAACAACCTCAAGTTCAGGTACATTAACCGAGTTCCAGTCGGCCAAGTCACATTAACGCCCTAACCAGCCAAATTAGACAAACACGCTGCATGAAACACAGACAGGACCTATGACAACCGCTTTGAGCGATACTTTACTTATTATAAGCGCTACAATTCCCGTCCTTTAAACAAAAACAGAGCGAGTTAATATTAAAAATCCCTCAAAACTCGCTGAGCTTCCTCCGCGCGTCGCGCCAAATCTCGGGAACTGTTTCCGGTACAGGGGAGGAGTCTTGTCCGTACTTCCGCGCGCCGGGTTTGACAGGCAGCGGCTAAAATATCCCGGAACGTGGCGACTCGGAGTCAGGAAAACTCGGGGAGGCCTGCCTGAGAAAAACGATGTGCTGGATGAATCGAGTTTCTGTCTGTCTGTGTAATAAACAGAGGCTTTAATCCACCGACCCCTGGCGTTCTCTGGAAGCGAGCTCTGACGAGATTCACAGCTGAGCCCTTCGTGTTTTTCAAAATTAAAGTCTTCAGTGGAAGCTGGTGACTCCAGCCTGTTTCAGCCACCATGCTCGGATTTTTTCTAAAGTTCACTGTTGGTTTATTTGCAGTTTATGTTGTTAAACCCCACACCCTCGGCGCACTATCAAGTACCGGACCTTGCCCCATGACATCTGCGGCTGAATCATTCAGCTCAGGCCGAAGTCCACAAAAGCAGAACAGACCTTTGGGCAGCCTAAACAACTCATTTAGTCAGCTAAAACAGAATCAGCTCTTCACCTATTACTAGGACTGAGAGAAAAGAAGCACATCTAAGAACGAAAACTCAATGTAATCTAGGGATAAAATAAAATAACTGAGTGAGATCACCAGCATGGATGCAACATCCTCACTGATTAAGTAAGTTTCACGATAAGACTGACCTTCAGATATATTTAGTGTAAATACGCTGCTTTAATATAGAGAGCAACTACTCTTTAATGGTTGTTATATTACTGTCTCTTGTACAGTAAGATGTGTTCTACAGGTTAGTAAGCTTTGCTGCTTAATGATCTTGCCCATTCTAAATCAGTAATTGGTCTGAGCTCTGGTCTTGCTTTTTTATTTCTTCAAATTTATTTATTTCAAAGTTCAAGATTCAAGTTTCAATGTATTAACTGCTGATGCAGCCCTTCTTTATGAAGGACTTTGTTAATGGTAAATAAAAACTTTTTTTAGTCTCAGGCTTGAGCATAATCTGAGTTTTCTGAACCAGCCCTAACTGTATAAAACACAAGTGCTGATTACAACACTACACCACACACAACATGCTTTGTTCTAATTTCATCAGAGTTTTGACCAGTAATTAACCAAGGCTATCCATTATATAATAATTACTGGTATCTCTTTTATTCTTTTGACTCTTACTTAAGGTCAGTGTCTCGACGTGTGTGGTCTCCTCCTCAGAGGCCTTTCCGAGTGTGTTCATGGAACAGAGAAGTCCGAAAGGGAGTCACTGCCGCGACCCTAGAGGAGCTCAAACAGAGGGTGAGTGAGTGACAAACTGATAAAAATGAGGTTGGATATCCCTGGTAAAATAATGTTTTGTTGATTTTCCAAAGTGGAAATAAGTTAACATATCCTCTAAAGAGAAGAAACTTATAAATAGAGCACAATTTCTGTTAATTTCTGTACTGGTTTTAGTTTTCGATTTAGTTCTATTTAGTTTTACATATTGGAAAAAAAATAAAATGTTAAATGTGTCATTTCATTTGACCGCTGGGATAGGCTCCAGCGACCCCCCGCCAATAGGTCTGTTGTTCAGTGTTCTTATGGGTTGTTTATGTGTTTGGCAGGCAGCCCACGCTCTGCTCATTCCCACCCTGCTGTCTCTAGTGTGTGAGGAAGATGGCACTGAAGTGGACTCGGACGAGTTCCTCATGGCTCTACCAGACAACACAGTTCTCATGGCCTTGGAGCCAAAGCAGGCTTGGAGACCCCATCCTGTATGTATGGTTGTATGCATCTGTTTATTAGTAAATACTGAGTCCGTGTGGATGATCTATGCTATGGATGAACTTAGTACTTCATATAGTGCGTCCACTCAGTGTTACTTCTGGAAGTTGAAATAAAAGCTCAAAATATTTTCAGTGCTGTAGCAAAATTACATGTATCAAACTAAATTCTCTTACATTATAACACTGTATTACATGCTGAGGATATCATATTATTTCTTTAAAATTTGACATTCATACCATAACTTTTCAAAATAAATCAATCATTTTGAATATTTTCGTCATATAAAAAGAAACCAATAAGTGCAACTTTTGTACATGCGTTTTAAAAACATAATTTATAGTATGCACAATACATATAATATCCCAAGAGACAGTCGCACACAAATTACGTTCAAGTGTCCCTGGTCAAAAAACATGTATTGTTCATTTTCTAAGTGAAAATAAGTTAACACATCCATGATTACTGTTTATTAGCTGTATTTAACATATTGGGAAAAACCAAAAACATAAAACAAGGCCTATGCTAAAGTATGTATTCATAAGTAATATTCATTTTTGCAATACGCAAAACTCTGCAAATAAATACTGTGTGCTAGAATTTGTAGAAAAATGCCATATTTATATATATATATATATAGTTTGTTCCCTGTAGAGGATGTTATTGTATAAATGTCATTTGACCAGGGGACACCTGTATTGTCTTTGTCAGTTTCCTTCTTATTTTCAACCTTAAACATGCTCATCATTGACAGTTAGGCCAGAGAAGCGGCTCCAAACCAGCTGACAACAAACCCCGCACTGGTCGTGACATTGCTCGAGTGACCTTTGACCTTTACCGCTTGAACCCGAAGGACGTGTTTGGCTCTCTGAGCGTGAAAGCCACATTCCAGGGTCTGTACTCCATCAGTGCAGATTTCAAATGCCTGGGACCCAAGAAAGTGCTCAGGTGAGAGGAACCAGAAATCTCTTGAATTGCCTGGAAAGGTTGTTTATAATTATTCCTACATTTTGGAAATTGGTGTAGACATGACTCCTTTATACATTTTTATAAGGAATAGGTACACATGACTAATTTTCAACTTCCCTAGCTGGTCTGTTTTGTTGCTGTATGTAGGTCAAAATTGGTCCATTTACATGCGATTTACAAGCTACAAAAGCATCATAATAGTGGTGTTAAGGCAGGGATTTCAGCTATTTCAGACTATATGCTGTGACCCATGTAAGAGCTTTTATATTTTAACATGATATTTCTCTTACACTGTTTTACATAGGCTTTATAACTGCTTTAATGCTCAACTGACTAAATGAGTCAACTTGCATGTCAGATATATTTAATCAAACACTGTGCCAGCAGCATGTTTCATGTTCCCATCTCATTTCTCCATCACAGAGAAGTCCTCAGAATGGTCTCCACTGTACTCCAAGCAGCAGGTCACATGTTGATCACATCAGCCACTGTGATTCGCAGAATCATTCAGGGGGCGGACCTTCTGCAAGTGCAGCATGGTGATCAGGACATTCAGACAGAATACTGGAACTGACTTCAACTTTATTCAGAACATTGACTGATTTTCCTTCGCGAATTCAACTCATCTTAAACATCCCACCATCAGTGTTCTACATTCCATATTAAACTACCAGGTACAGCCAGATATGTATAGTAGATTTGCACAGCAGTCACAAAACCTCCTTCTGAAAATCTACTTTCCTGCAGAATTCAGTTTCAACCTGCTGCCCTATTTCCTTACCCAATACTAATCTAACTGTACAATCAAGAACTTGAAGTTGAAGGAGCTGGACAGGCATGGCATATACAGACTGGATCTAGACTCTGCAGGAATGTAGATCTCCAGGACCTGAGCTGGTGATCATTGTCTAAGACTATAGAAACAGGCAATGGTAACCTGTGATTGAGAACAACATGTACTCCAGGAAAAAGCTAAATGGATATCCACGATTGTCCTACGTGACAATATAAACACAAACGATATATGAATCATGATTACCTGCTATATGTATTTATCTGAAAATGCACCAAAATTGGGGGGGGGGATAAAACAGTACTTTGAAGACCAGTTTATTGAGTAAAATGTCATTTTAACCAAGGGGAAACATTTTCTAGAAATAGGTACAAAAATCTTCACAAGTGAAAAAGGAATTCTCTAGTCAACCCCGTGATATCAATCAAATGCATAGAATATAAAATGTATCATTCAAGCTTTTCTGTTGGATTATGGTCCTATGGTCTAAAACAAAATATTATGACTCAATTGAAATGAGCAATATTTAAAATGTAAGCACATGATGTAATACAATCTGATCTTTTAACACATTAAATAATTGTTAAAACCATTTAAAATAAATATTTTTTGTCCACTGATTGACTCCTGTTAAAAAGCAATGATTCAATGTTTTGAAAGATCTACAACTCAATTCCAACTTGCATCTAAACAAAAAGAAGAAAATACGATGGACATAAAGACCCACATGAAAACAATTTCTATGGACACTAATAATTTGCTTAATGATTCCACGGAGGATGAGAACTTACAGAAGGCAGACATTGAAATGCTACACATAAAAGCTGACAGTAGATTCACCCAGTACCTGTGGTATGTAAATTACTCTCAGCATCTTTCTTTGCTTATTTAGTGTTATCATAAATATTTTCAACTTGGGCAAAAATTGCTCAGATTGGCAAAATGAAATAAATAAAATTTGTATTAAAGATTCTGACGAGGCACTGTATTATATCAATGCATCAGTGGTGATACAACTTGGGCAAAGACAGAGACCAGAAAAAAAAACTTTTCTTTAAAAACAAAACAAAAAAAAAACAGAAACAAAACAAAACTTTGATATACAGTACTTGGCAGCCATGTAGAGTCCAGACTCTACTTTTTCCTCTATTCTAAATGCTCTCTAACATTACATGTAACTTTACAATTACTCCAGAATCAAAGTTCACCCCCAGGCAGTGCTGAAGGACTTTCCTCATATAAGTTATTCCAGGTCATCACTTCACCCCCTGCTGTCCCATTACTGGGTTTAGGCTCCTCAATGCCAAAGCTTGAATCTGCGCCCTCTAGCCAGGACTTGCTCCTGGCGCTCCTACCGCCTCTCTTCTGCTGCTTAGTAATGCCTGCGATGATGCGTTCCCTATCCTCTGGGCTCATCCAGCGCATGTTGTTGTGTTTGACATGGTAGCGCGTGTCTCCAAACCACTGCACGATTTCTGTCCGCGTTAGGCCTGTCTTCCTCTGCAAGACGGTGTAGTCATCACTGGTAGGCCACTGGCAACGCAGAAAGCTCTGCCTCAGCACATCCAACTGCTGCTGCGTCTTCTTCCGGAGGTTGGGCTCAGGGCCGAGACTAAGGACTCGACCTTGGATAAAGGAAGGAGACGGAGAAGAGGACGAAGTAGATGGGGAAGGGGCTATAGAGATCTCCTTACGTTCCTGTTTAATAGACGTGTGACCGTCCCCAGGCTCTAGGTCCATCTCTCCCTCTTTTCTTGCATCTGAACCACTAACTCCTTCCATCAGGGTGTCCTGCTCATCTTCCTTGTCCACATCTAACTCAATCTCAAAGCCCTCTGGGCCAATTGGCTCACCGTCCTCATACATGCCACCACTTGGAAACACATCATCATCCAATTTTTTTCTATATCTACCCCGTTGTGAGCGTCTACCATCCTCTGACAGCCAGGACCGACCGCTCCTGCGAAGTTGATAGCGGCTGTCAGCAAACCATTTCCGAATCTCATGGCGCCCAAGTCCAGTGACGCGCTGAAGACGCTGAACCTCAGCCTCTGAGGGCCAGTTCCTATGGACAAAACTGCGACGGAGCACCATCAGCTGAGCTTTGGACTTCTTCCGCAGCTGTGCTGTAGGTGCACGAGTTGGTTCTGGTTTGGGCGGTGTGTGTGGGTCTGCTGGGGACTGGTACGGTGCTGTGCTACTGTGATGAATATTGCCGTCAAGTTGTGGTGGATAACTATAAGCACTAGGACTTTGGGTTTCAGGTTCAATAGGAGGTATGTGTTTCAGATCCATGTTAGACTGAGGATGAACTTTGTGCAGGGATGAATGTTCAAAAGCAGACTGAGCTTCTGCTGTGTGTGGAACAAACTGTTCTAAACCATTGGTGTACTGAGGAATGGCAGCACTGCCGTTGTAGTCATGGGAATCATGCTGGGATAAAATGCTACCGTGGTTGGGTGTGTGATGCATTTGTCCCGTATAGCCATCCCCTACAGGTGCCTGCTTAAAGCTTTGCTGCAGCTCCTCAGCTGCCTTCCTCTCATGGGCTAAATTGTCAGGTAAAGCATCTTCCTTTTCTTCCTCACACTCCTCCCCATGCTGAATTTGGTGGTGCAATTTGCGTCGCGTCTCACGGATGTCATCGTCACCCCAGCTGATTCCATAGCGAACACGCTGCATCATAAACCACACTTTGACCCGTTCAGCAGGCAGGGAGCAGCGGCGTGCCAAAGCATTAGCCTCCTGCTCTGTGGGATACGGAAAGGCATTAAAAGCCTCTACAAGCTCAGAAACAGCATCTAGCTCATGAGTCTGCTCAGAGCGCACCCACACCAGCTTCAGACCCTCAGACACCAATGGTAGACACACTAAGTGCGTCCGGTTGAGGCTGGACGTGCCAGAAGATGCAGTGCTCTCACTTTGGTTTCCTTTGCTAGACCCTGAAGAGCACGAGGCCTTCCTCCGGGGCAAAACGGAGGCAGGGATTGGACTTTGGCTGGCCTTGTCGGCTGGTGCATTTTTTGCAGTCTCCATTTGCTCCACTTCTGGTACCTGGTTCTCCACAATGCAGGTACTTCTGCTGCTTTCCTCTGAGTTCTTGGGTAAGGAAGACACGGATCCCTCAGAAAGCTCAGGCTGTGGGGAGCAGTGGAAACGTCAGATATGGATGTGTTCCAAATGATGAAATGATTATGCACTGCAGAAGATAACTGCAAATACATGCTTATTTGCTAAATGTAATCCAGTCAGATTTTGGCCTGTGGGCTGCATTAAAACATCTGAAACTGGTCTACTTTGATATTTCAGAGATTTAAATCTAAACCAGGAACCAATATTTGACTATTTACTAAAGAAAAACAAAAAACCCTGCCACTTAAATAATGAAAATATATCAATATCTATAACACAATAAAATTGGAGAGTTTAAAAAAATTCACTGAGTTCATACATATACTAGCCCCATAAAGGCTTTAAATCTTAAATCTTTAAATCTTTGCTTTGTCATATTAGAGATTAGCGCATGAAGTTTGCGTCTGACTTGTTAAATTACAGATTTCCTAGTTGTACAGTGCACACATGGCCCACATTTCCTTTATTAGCTGTTCGGTCCCCTTTGTTACACTAGTTTAATTTCTGTGAGCAATAAAACCATAACCCAACACTGCTGTGATTACAGTGGACCAAAAAAGCACTTATTTATTAATCCATTCTATTAACATAATAATAGGGCACTTCAAGCAGGTCCATGGATGAGTTGTAACCACAACATAAGTAGGAGCCTATTCTCCATACATCTACCTGAAAACACACAATATTAAGAGGCCTACATGACAGCAGTATAAAGCTGGGCAGGATGCCATCTTACACTGACCCACAGACCAACCCTGCAGCACAAAAATAAAAACACTTACGTTTTCCACAGGAGGGCTCTTCTGTCTCTCTGGGCTTTGCTCTCCGTCCACATCAGGAGCCTGTGCAGCTGTAACATCATCCTCAGCAGCAGCAGCAGCAGCAGCATCTTCTGCTTCCTCCTCTTTTCTTCTACGTTTCGCCCCCTTTAGCGAGCTCGGGCCGGGTAGCGAGGTAACAGGGTGGACTGAGTGGAGATGATGGCTAAGCGAGCCAACGTCAGCTGCTTTATAGCCACAGATACGACAGTCGTAGCTGTCGGTGGTCGTTAAACTCTTACCCCTGACTTCATTTCCATCCTCACGCCTCACCCCGGCGTCCCGCGTCGACTCAGCAAATCGTGGCGGCTCACACTGCTCCATTGCAACCTACAGGAATGAGGACAAAGTTAACCAGCTAAACAACAAGATCGCATTCGCCATAGTAACACCAGCTAACGTTACAGCAAGATCCCAGCGCTGAGGAGGTAGCGTAACGCTGCTAAGCTAGCTAACGCAAATCCGTCGTGTTGCGGTAACTATGGTAGCTGGCCAGCTAACGTTAACTAACTAGCTACTTGAGTACGAAAACCTGCGAACGTTAACGGGCGACGCAGACGGTGATCGACGGGTCCGGATCTACAGCTCGTCCAATATATTTTCCCTTTTAAATTCGCTTTCTACAACGTTAGCTGTCGAGCCGCTAGTCGGAACAAAGGCTTTTACCCCTGCAGCTAGCAACCTAACGATGTCGCTAGTCGGCTACATAAAACTAAGACTGCGTCTACCACGTTACAGTCCCGGGACAAAGGTGCGTGTTAATGAGGCTCTAACGAGCCCCAGCAAGGTAACGCTATGCACACTCGCCTCGGATAGCTGTTGTCAATCTGTCACAGTTTGGTTTGTCGCATCTTCGGTCTGTGAAAACAGAAACAGTTATCTTGTAGGATCTCCAAAATAAAAGCCCCAGATCGCGACCGGAGATGAAATAGTTTGCCGGGATGTTTAAAAAAAAAAAAAAAAAGATCAGTTATTTTATACAAGTACATAATAACGTGACAAACACACAATCACTAAAGAAAATAAGTAAAAATAAATATTGTTTTACAAAATAGCAAGTTAAATATGGAGAATAAAGGTTAAATGTAGCTACTATACTATACAACAAAATACAGTGATAAATAAAAGTTACCCAGAAAGCAGGGAACGTTCCCACAACTTTGGTCAACGTTACCTACAAGTTCTAATAATGTTTTAAAGAAAACTAATATTTAAAGAACGTTTTAAAGACCCTCTCTAGTCAGTGATAAAACCAGTAAAAACATCTCTGTTAATCAAAACGACATATTTTGACATTATTGTCTCGGGGGAAAAAACCTAATGCCTTAGAATTCGCATCGATATAACTCTACGCCTTTGCCTTCACTATGAGCGGATCTAATATGCAAACTGAAGTCTGCCTTCAGGGCTTTCTGTCAGGAAGAAGTAGGTTTCTAACGTTACATCTTCTATGCACACTTGAATTAGCTAGGTTAACGCTATACCAGCAGCTCAAGACGACTAACTACCTTTATCATGACATGCCTTCTTCATAACCCCAAAGTCATGATTTTCCTGATAGAATTATCGCAGTGAATAAAGCCATCATCGTCTAATTCAACAAGCTTAGCTGTCTGACACACACAAAAATAGCTAAGTTAACGTTTGCCCTAACTTTCTTGCCCTAAGCATCTGAAAACGAATCATCATGCATTTCAGCACGGCTACCCTTAGCTTATCTAACATCGTACGTTGCAGATTTAATACGAGGCTGAAGTCATACGAGGCTGATCCGTTAGCTACTTGTTCGAATTTTCCATTCCACCTTAAACGATGCTTCAGTTAGTTACATTCTGGCGCCTCAGGCCGTCTTATTCGAATTTTCCTGGAACTGTTGCACCATTTAAGGCGGAACGGGAAATTTCGAACAAGAAGCTCACGAGTAAGAAGCTGACTTCAGCTTCGTGGATTCACTGTACCGTTAACGGATAAAACACGAGAAAATAAACTTACGCGTTGGCTGGTACTTGCTGTGTCCCCAGCACAAATGGATGGAACAGCGTCCAGCTTCAGTATAAGTTTAGTGGCAAACCCCATCTGTTTCTGAGTAAAATTTACAAAACAGTCCTCTGGAAAATGGCTACTGCAAACCCGAGCTTTCTCTGGAAGTTTGGCTGGGACAGTCCGATTTTTCCAAATAAACTGCACCCATTTTTCTCTGATTTTCAGATCCTTTGGCAACATATGAAAGCTCACATTTTCTCCTTTAACTTTGCATCCGAATACAAAGCATGTCTCTGCCATCATTAAAAAAAAAACTAAAATAAAGTACAAGCTAGACCGGACTCGGACACACCCCCTTCCACCTTATTATTATGGTAATAATATGGAAATCCCGAACCGTCAGTGGACGGGATTGGTTCATTAGGTTTGTGACGTATGAAACCCTGTCTGCATGACCACAGGAACTCTGGCTCTAAGCTTGATTTCTTTGTGGCCAGAATGAACTCCACTGTGCCGGGACAATATTGTACACTGAGCCACTCATATTGAATTGCCACGTTGTTTATTTTGTGTATCATATTTCATATTGTACTGCCACTTTGTTTATTTTGTGTATCATATTGTATATTGCACTGCCACTTTGTTCATTTTGTGTATCATATTTCATATTGCACTGCCACATTGTTTATTTTGTGTATCATATTTCATATTGCACTGCCACATTGTCTATTTTGTGTATCATATTTCATATTGTACTGCCACTTTGTTTATTTTGTGTATCATATTTCATATTGCACTGCCACATTGTTTATTTTGTGTATCATATTTCATATTGCACTGCCACATTGTTTATTTTGTGTATCATATTTCATATTGCACTGCCACTTTGTTTATTCATCCATAAATGTCAAAGGTAAACTGTACAACTGTTAATATTTATTTCTACAGTACATAGACAGTAGTTCATTCCCCGGTGGGACAGGTGCCACCACATTGTCTTTTGCATAGCAGTCATGCAGTTAGTTCTTATTTCTGTACTACACAATACTTTTATTGTTTTAGTATAATTTATTCCATTATTTATATCTAGTTTTAATCTATTTTAAATGACTCCAGCACTTCCAGTTATAACATGTAATTGTCAACATGCATTACTTTTCACAACAAGATCAACCACAGAAGGCCAAGTCAGTCAAGCCAGACAAAAGTTATTTTGGTATTCTCATTATATAGCAACCTGTGAATTAAAATTAAAACGACAGTCAAGCACTAAAAACACTTATTTCTTTCATTTGAATAAACTGAATTCATGTGTTAATTACATAACATAGTTTGATGTAGTACAGTTAAATTGAACAGATTGTGTTCAATATATATCATTACAGTGTGCAGAGTGCTACTTTAACACATTTTAAAAAGGATGAACTGGTTTAAAGTTTAACAAAGTAAAAAAAAAAGGTAACTTCTTGTTTTGTAAGCAAGTGACTGCTACACATATATTTATGTTTAATGCAGGTACCACTTTATAAGTAGTCATTGTTGTGATAATGGTGTTTCTATTAGCACCTGTTTACAAACACTTCTCCATACTGGAAGAATGGAGAGACAAGCAGAAATTGGAGAAAAAGCACCCCTTGCGGTACTGCTCATAATGCAGCTTGGGCTTACAATGCATTATGAATTGCGTTGTGATGCATGTTAGAATGCAACAATGCACAAAACCATGTCTGCATAGCTCAACATGTACTGCTTTTACATCTTCAACTGAAGTACTGGAGGGCTTGTTAGCCTGTTATCGATCTGCCAAACTGTAAATTACAGTGTTTTTCCTATGTTTGTATTAGAACTGAGTTTACAACACCTTACTTAACAAAATATATATTACTAAACTTTCTTCTTCATTAAAACTCTCACAAATTAAATGGTTAATGGTTAACCTAATTTGTCAAAAGTCAGTAGGGCTTAATCCTATGCCATTTTGCCTAATAGCTTATCCTTTCAATAAAAGATTTAATTTTGTAGCAATAGCAGCAAAATTTAAATAAAATTTATTACCTCCATAATTCTGTTGACTAATCCTCAGCAGTTAGCCTTTTAGCTAAAGTGGGAGTGCATTTTCCTGGAATGCATTTTGCATTTACATCTTGAACCCGTACCAACCACTTCCAAGCAGTTATAAAAACTCTTTTGTCAATTGTTGAAATGAGTTACGTGGAAAAGCAAAGAGAATTGTTGGTTATGCCTTATACACATGTTCTATACTCAAGGCCTACTACCTAATTCTTTATATTTACGGCATTTGGCTGACGCTCTTATCCAGAGCGACTTGCAATTTGATCATTTTACACAGGTAGGCCAAGGTGGTGTTAGGAGTCTTGCCCAAGGACCCTTATTGGTATAGTGTAGGGTGCTTGCCCTGGTCGGGGATTGAACCCCAGTCTACAGCATAGAAGGCAAAGGTGTTAAACACTACACTAACCAACCACCTTTGTTGTATGCTAAAACATAATTATGTACCACATGAATCTGTCTGTATTTACAATATTTTATTACATTTACAAGCTGGTTTTGGTCAGGTTTTTTTTCCCTTCTTTGAAATCCAGTTTCTCTGTGTTAAAACTGTGTGTACATCATACGCTAGAGCTAGTGTGAGTGCAGCAGACACCAGATGGCGAGCCAACCCCTGGATTTTATGCCTATTAACAGCTACAAACTGAACTTGTTCCTCCTGTACGGTAGGACAGTTTTGAACAGAACAATTAGAGTATCGGAAAAAGGCGAGAGACTACATTAATCTCAAGAAGAGACAAGGACCTTGCGATTTTTTCCCTTTTTTGTTTAACCCTGGAACATTCATGGACAGGACTGTCCTGAGAGCTTGAACAAAATATTGAGTGAAGTGTAATTCGCTGAATGGAATAGAATTCCTGTTTTATTTATTTCTTGGAAACGTTAGAGTGTGTTCATTGTTGTAAAATCTATTTATGTTAAAGGGTGTCATTTAAGTTGTCATTTGTCATTTGAAACCCTGAAAAGTAAGGGAAGTTAGCAGTACTCTCAGTTGCAAAAGACAGACAAAGTTTTTATTTTATTTTGTTACTTTATTTAATTTATTGTTATAGCCCCATCACGTCACCCCACCCCTCCCTCTCAAAAACAATTGGGACAACCCTACCCCCAGATGTGAATGCGCAAAACTGAGGGGTGGGGTTCAGTGTTAGGGGCAAGGGGTGAAATGGGACTGGGCCTTGCTGCCATGTTCAGTTTTACTCAACAAGGTCCCACTGACCAAATAAACACTGATCAAGTGAAATTTACAGCTCACTGCATCTCACTGAAACGACACAGCTGACTCAGTTTTACTCATTCCCATGTGTATGTTAAGTAACACCAATGAGAGAAAATGGACTGATACCATAAACAGAACGAATGCTCTGAATGATTTCCTGCACACTTAAAGACAGTTCTTCGGTTCTAAATTGTTCCATACTGTGTCACTCTATAGAACCTTTTTGATTATCAATAATTTCCTTTTAATCTGGATTCGCTGCTTCTGACCTTGTGGTGCATTTAGACAGTTGTTTATGCACCACCTTATATTCACATTCTGGTTGTAACCAGGCAGCAAGAAACACCCACCACCTTTAATCCTGTTTTACAATGTACAGCATGCAGGTCAGAGAACGCACAGCAGCTGTTTAGTATTTTGAAACGATGTTGCAACTTTTATTCACATCTGACAACAACATTGATTTTTCTGCGCACTTGATTATACTGGCCTACATTTGTTGTAAACATTGTTAACATTTCTTTGCTCATGCCAGACAAGGCAAATGGGCCAACCAAAGCGAACATATCAATGTTCAGTGATGCAGACAGAGTCTGTGAAAATGATCTTCTAAAAGCAGCGTCAAAACTTTCTGGCAGTTTGTGAGACACTGGGATTCTGAATGTTTGCATCCTTTTCTGTTGTGGATAATTTAAATATATAAGTGAATAAAACTACGTCACGACTCCCACCAGCTCGGCCGGTTCAGAGGCTGGCATCCCACAAAACTCAAATTCCCAGGATGCATCCGCTAAACTACTGAACAATACGTCAGAGTCATCGACCAATCAGGAGCGACTCATGCGATCAAGCCCCCTCTAGTGGTTCGCGGGGCTGTACTCAGAGAGAAGCAGTAATGACCGGTACCGTCAATGTAAGTCATAAAAAACATAAGTAGAAACGATTAAATTAACAATTAAAAATACAATAAGTAAAAGTTTTCTCGGCATAACTGATATAAATATTAAAAGAGACGTACAAATGAAAACGTAACAGAAGTGGGCTAATTAAACGTCAAACGTCGTTTATCACAGCTTCTTCTTTAGTTTAGTTTGACGTGTGAACAGCCCACCCGTATTCGGGTCTGCAGCAAACAGCTGAAAGCTGACAGCAGGAGAAGGTTGGGAACTCCTGAGTCAGAGAGGAAGGAGAGCAGTACAGTTCGTGAGCTATTGATTTGCTACCATCTAGTGGCCGGTACAAAATCCTGCACTGTGAACGAGTGACGACAGATCAGAGTGAATGGAGAAAGACAGCATAACAGTCACTACCTGTCGCACACTGAGCGCTTTAAAGACACAGCAGTATATCAGAGACTGGCTGTAGGTGTGACAGAGCTTTTTACTGACAGTAGGACTGTACACAGAACACAGTGTACATGTTGATGCAAAACCCTTTCCGTGCAAACCATTGTCACTCCAAAACTGAGTGGGAGTGGGAGGAGTTCAGTGACAAGCTGAGGGTTTTCACTGGTGTATAACAAATCTAGAAAACAGAAACAAGATGCTAACATTAGCCAGCTTATAGCCGGCTGTGAAGTCCTAGACAATACTAGTTACTTCAAATTGTCTCTATGTGTCAGAAAATTATAGTAACAGTTCTATAGTGAAAATGATTTAACGTTAAATATATAAACACCCAATTTTAGAAATGCATTGTTTTATTATGTACCTGGACTTATCACTTAATGATTGTTTGTGGGATCACTTTAGGGGCATTGTTACAGGTTAAAATGGTAGAAAAGTGGTTTTTCACCCTTTTTGACTCAGAGCTGTACAAAAAATGTAGATTAGGGTTCGTGACCCACCATCTCGACTCGCCCTCTCAAATGCTCTTCACATTTCTCTGCACAGGTGATGTGGAGTTTGGGAACGGAAGCTCTTCTCTGCAGTCTGTTTCTGTTGCAAACACTTGCTACATTTCCAGTTCTGCTAATAGCATGTTAAAGGTGAAGACTTATTAATGTGATCACACAAGATACAAGAGAAAATGAGAAAAAGGTACTTTATGTTGAAATAATAAGCAAACATTTGAGAAAATAAGTCAACACCTGTTTTTTTTTTACCATTTTATTTTCAATGTAAGTTTTACATTGATGCAACATTGTAATGTTTTGCTTTGTACACTAAACATTCACTGAAAACCACAAGTAACAGTGCAAACCAGTGTAAGACTTAAGAGACACTTAACTTAATACTGTAGGCTTCACTCATTCCAGTGCTGCACAATGTTCCTTCATGTATACATTTAAGCAATCGCTCATAATATAGAATTAGTTTACATTTTACCACGTCACCTTTTCTCAAGCTTTTTGGAGACAAGTACAAACTATTTATTGGCTTATTCAAATGCTTCCCTTCACTATTAACTCTTTCATAATCAGTGAACAAGTATCATTTTATTATAAAGTGTGGAATACAGGGTCAATGTCCATAATTAAGGAAAAGCCTGAAGCTCAAGTGTTCAACAGTGCTTAACACCATTTTAACAAATGGATGTAAAATGTGAGCATGTTGACCACTGAGGACTGAGCAGCTGTTTAGACTCCACTGTAGATATGCAAACCAAGCAATAAAATCAATCAATCATCTTGTTTATTTGATTTATTCCCAACAGCAAGTAACAAGAATTTAAGGAACAGGGGTTGAGATCACTGTGGTGAAATTGCTGGGTATCTGAAACAAAGTATATTTCTAACAGATTACACAGCAACAGACTCCAGAATTGTACTGTAGAACTGTACATGTAATTATTGTTTACATCTCTGCTTTCACATGTAAGAGTGTTACTTATTGAAAACATGTAATATGTCTACTGTCCCATTTAGGACCGTTACTTAAGGTTAAATGATGTAATATGTGACATTTTACTTGTAATGACAGTAAAGGGACATTTATCCCAAAAGTATCTTTGCCAGTTGTCTTACAATATTGTCAGTTTTCAGCCACTACATGTTTTTTTGTTTGGATTTTTTAAAAAAGCATGTTTTCTGCATGTAACATCTGAAACTACACTAAGGAAAAGTTTCATTAGATATAAAATTAGTTTTTTTTAAGTGTGACACTAAACTCCATGAATATGAAATATTCATAAATATGAGTCCAATATACCTGAATTTCCAATCCTTGCCATTGGACATTTTGCTCTCATGGACTGCAGATCACACTTGGATGGTCTACTACTTCATGTATTATAAAATAATAAAAGTCATATTACATCATTGTACTACACTGACAGGGTTTTCCTATGCATAGAATCAGATTGTTTAATTATTCAGTCTCTTATATGGATGAGATAATCAGAGGAGCTGAGTTTTTACCCTTATCATTATTACAGGGGCTCAAGTATGGATAGAGTTTCTCAGTGAAAGACTGACCAGTGAAAGAGTAGATATGAGATCTGGACTCCACATCATAAAAGGAGACCAGACCTTCCTCATAATCCACAAATACCCCCACCTTCTTGAGCTTATGTTTCACAAGGAGGGGAATAGGGGGACCTGCACTAACCTCATAATCATTTCCATTTCTCAGAACCACAGTCCAGAGTCCGTTCACAGGGCTCAGTGTAAGCTGACCCTTCTTCTTAATGGATTCTCTGGCCACTCCTACATCCCACTTAGTCTTCTCACTCACCTGCACCTCATAGTAAAATCTTCCTGAAGAGAATCCCTCCTTTCCCAGGACACAGGGACAATAATCAAATCTCTTTGGGTTGTGAGGAAGATTCTGTCTTGTGTCTCCATGTGTCACTTGTTTTCCATCATCAGACAGGATGAGATTGGAATGAGCTGTATCAGCATCCAGAGTCACATCCACTGAGGGAAACATACAGCATGTGAAAGGACAATGCAGCTAACAAAATTTACCATTATCTAGTCAATTAGACTGGATGGGCGAACTGCGAAAAGGGTTTTTGAAAATATATTTTATGCTAAATGAGTAAGGGAACTTGTAAAGTATGAGCAACAGTTGTGTGATGATGGTGATTTAAAAAAAAACAGCGTTTTAAAATAATAAAGATATGTTGTACCTGCATACTGCTGAATCTTCTTCAATTCGGTGGAGGCTAAATCCAAAAAGAGATCAAATTAATCAGATTTTAAAGAGGTGATTAACAGAAACTAAAAAGAAACATTTCATAGATCAATAATTCAATGAACCAACCATTCACTTGATATTTAACATTCTTCAACTAAATACTTCTGACCTGTAAATTATGAAAGTTCCTCACCTGCTTCTCTCATTTTCTCGTTCAAAGTTTTACTGACTTCTTCATCCAGACTCTTCTGAAGTTCAGACACAGTTTTCCTCACAGTCTCTACACTCAGATCAGGGTCAATACTGATGTCAGTCCAGTTCTTGGTGTGTGGAGGTCTGCACAGTGATGGGTAAATCTACAGTCCAGCAGGAGAGAAGAGAAATCCCTCAGCATGAGCAGTGCTGTTGTGTGATGTGCATTGTCACTGAGCAGATAGAGGGACACTGACCTGTAGGAGGTGGAGGTGGTCCTTAGTGTGGGAGAGCTGCTCCAGCTCAGTGTCTCTCCTCTTTAGCTCAGTGATTTCTTTCTCCAGCTCTTTAATGAGGTCTTCAGCCTGCTTCTCTGCTGATTTCTGCTTCTCCTCCATCACCTTAAGCAGCTCAGCCTGGCTTCTCTTAATGGAGCCGATCAGAGCAGTGAAGAGTTCAACACTGTCTGCTTTCTCTTTCTCTGTGTTTCTCTGATGGCAGAAAATTAATTAAATCTAATCTAAATTTAATCTTAATCAAATCACAGGGAATGGTGAGCATGTGTTTAGTACCAGTTTGCTCAATCCTACAAATAAAATGAAAACTATGTAATATTGTATGTATCATCAAGCTACTCACTTTTCTGAGCTCTACTGAGTGTTTGATGTCTTTGATCTTCTTCAGTCTGTCTTGGACCATCTGCTGCACCTCTGCTTGTGTCTTCTCCAGCTGTGTCTGTGGACAGAGGTAAATTATTAGACTTTAATTTTTATATTTCAAAAGGTACAAATTCTCCCATTCATTTTTTAAAGAGAATTTTTGAGTTATTCTCGGTAAATGGATATTCCAGTAAAACTAATTATATAATTACAATTTATATAGTTTAAATATGGATATTAGATGTCCGTCAGTGTGTCTCCCACCTTCCTCTCTCCACTCTCCTCCTCTATAGGAACAGTGTTGTGAGTCTTGTGGTCAGTCTCAATGCAGAACAGACACACAGACGTCTGGTCATCTCTACAGAACAGCTCCAGGGGTCTCTCATGCTTCTGGCATATGTAGTCCTCTAGGTTCTCTACTGGGCTTATTAGCCTGTGTTTCTTAAGCTTTGGTACATTATTATGAGGCTCGAAATGAGATTTACAATAAGTCAGACCACAATCCAGACAGGACTTCAGGGCTTTCTGCTTTACTCCAGTGCAGGCATCACATAGAACCTCTGGCTTAATAAGACCACTTTTTGTCTTGAAGTGGTCCACAACCTCTCTCAGTGTTGTATTGATCTTCAGTTCAGGTCTCTTGGTGAATTTCTCTTTACAGAATGGACAGTGACACTGCTCACTGTTGCCCCAGCATGTTTTAATGCATTTCATGCAGAAGTTGTGTCCACATGGAGTAGTGACTGGATCAGTGAACACATCCAGACAGATAGAACACAGGAACTGATCTTCAGAGAGAAGACCACTGGAGTCACATACTACAATGCACAAGTGAACAAAATAAGAAGCATTCATTCATTGCATCAGAAAATTATTGTAAATTATATTGACATAGAATATACGAATCATCATCGCACCTTTTTCTTATACTGAAAGTGAGTCTCAAAAGTAGGCTACAAGTAATGAAATGGTTTAATGTTTTTCTAGGATTTTATGGCTCATAATCTACATGTAGAGCTGTAGCATGACAGTATTGTTTCAAGTTCAAGCTGAGGCATCCTCTCTGGATACACTGTATTTGCCACTTTTAGCCTATTTTCTTATTAGAATTAACTGAATGAATTAAAAATGATGTATTAAATAACAGTCAGCCATGCTCCACCTTTAGTTAATAAAATACTCTGTTTCCTATTTTTTTGTACCTGCATACAGCTCTGTAAATGCCTTGCTATTGCGTCTCAGCAATACCTTGCACACCCTAAACACAACCCATCACTGGTTTTAATGTACTGCTCTAAGGCTTTAACATGTTGAGATAGTTTAGCCCTCAACATAGCTGCAGAAATGTAAAAAGCATTTTATTCTTGTTAATAATCTGTTTTCACTTTGACTATACTGGACTGATATAGTCACAAACATATATGTTAACTTATACTTATGTGGATCACACATGCTCCTTTTACCTTCTCTTAATTGTGGTGATGAGAATTCAGCCATCTCTGTCCTCCTTCTCCTCCGACACTGCATTACATTACATCACATTGAACAGCATGTATAATACAACATATCTGCCTTAAACATCCTCAAACAAATATCATATCGAGCACTTTCACAAATGCACTGGAGACCGCATGATACTTGCAACCTGTTCTCTTCATAGCATTGATCATTGTCACAAGTCAGAAATGATCACTCCCAGTTTTTCAATGACTGTTATTTTAAATGAGGGTTTCTGTTGTAGTTACTGCTGTCAGACCATCATCTTTTTTAGATTAGCTCACAAGCTTCATCAGAAACAGTATACTGTCATCTTGTTGGAGATAAATATACTTACATTACATTTCAGTATCAGTATTTCATCTGATCACTTTCCCAGTGTTAAAACACTTTTCATCCAACATTGTTTACTAATGTCGATCACCCTGATGAAGCAGACAGCGGTAAAAAGCCCATAAACTATGAATCTTCAGCTGAAGTACATACCTTTATTTTACTTCTTTGCAGGTTTTGGAGTGCCAGAACTGTCTGTGCTTAAGATCCTCTCAGAATTATGGAATATCCAGTAGTTTAAATCAGCATTTACTGTAAAGAGGCTGGTTCTCCTGGATGTGAACTTCCTGATTTATTCAGTTTCACTTTCACTCAACTAGTGTGACGTCACTTCCTGCTTAAGTTATTATTACATTATTAGAACTGGAATGTGGATGAAGTGGGGACAGCGCCTTTCTCCACATGCAGGAGATATGGAAGTGCAATTTACCATGTAAAAATACTGTTTTTGTTTGTTATATAAACTTACGTTTCTTAAAGTTGTACACCCTGTTTTGGTTTGTACCTTTTCTGTAAGTTTTTGTCACTCTCTACACTTTCTATCATTTATGTCTTTGAAGACTTGAATGGCCCGTATAAATAAAATACAAATGTACACATTCTTATCAAATTAAATTCAAGGCCTGTATCTCACTGCAATACCTGCAATCCTTGGCTTGCTACTGACAATAATATTTTTCTACAAGCTCAGTTTAACCTTGCTGAATGAATCAAAATTTCTAAAATTAAGGATTTATATGTAGTGAGTGGACAAAATATAAGAAACAAGATATGAATAACATCAAACTTTGACTAAACTAAATTGCTATTACAAAGTCACGGTTATCAGTTTCAATGACCGGAGGTCTGACTATCAGCACTTTAATAAAGATACAAATTAGGTGTACCTAATAAAGTGAGTGCATTCCCTTTCTGAAAAATTCAGCTGAAAATGTAATAAACTACATAAAATGATGTTCATCAAAACAAACAGGTTTAGTAAAGACGGACACATTCAGCCACTGGCAGCTTGATCCCAAAACAGAATATGCAAATATGCAAATAAAGCACTGTTAGGAAATGTTCCCAGCCCAGTGACAGTTTGGTACTTAGATATTGATTATCCATTAGACAGTAATGCATTAGAATTCATTAGACCTCTAGAGACATTGATGTAAAGCAGCATATGGGCAGCCCCACCCACAAGCTGGGTCATATCCTGGATCTGGTATTAAAGATTTAAATACAACTGTGTCCCTAATCTCTGGTGTTTTTCTGTATTTTCCTTTTAAATCCACATTATATTTCCAAAGGTATTCACTCACACATCCAAATCATTGAATACAGGTGTTCCAATCACTTCCATGGCCACAGGTGCGTAAAACCAAGCATGCCCCACCCACAACTACCTGTATATGTAGTTCAGTTAATGGACAGGGGAAATGTGCAGGCTAAGCAACGCTGTGATGCTCGAGCAGCTCAGTCACGTCACTCGCCATTGCTCTCGGTGTTGTAGCTTGTACATTGACAAGGTGGAAAATGTCGATTTATTGAAAGACCAGGAACCGGGACGTGTAAAACATGCACTGTGTAGTAAAACCTTTGACATCTCGAGCATGGGAGAAGCGGCGCTAGCTATCCATGCTAAAGGAGCTGGGTTAAGCACCAGGCTGCTGCTTCTGCGCGCGAATCAACCCGGAACCCCATCACCGGCTTTTGTTCACTCCAGTGACCAACGTGGCGCCCCCTGCCAGCTGCAGTGCTCCCCTCTCGTCCTCCGTCAAACAAGGCCCTGTCTCGAGTGCTGTGTCCGGAAAGACCTGCAGAGGTACTGCAGTCGTGTTTGTTTATCTCAGGATGAGCAACGTGAAGCACTGCTCTTTTGCGCATGTGGGTCGGTCTGGGAGCGTGATCTGTCCAGACTGATGTCTCATAAATCACACAAAAGATAATGCGTGTAATGTTACCCTTATCACAGCAGCCTGCTCGCTGCCACCACCTTTGTTGAGCCAGTGGGGTCTGACAATCACGAAGCAAAATTACTAGGCACCCACAAAAACTAAACCGATCCCAGATAGATTCTATCACGCCTTTCCGACTTTATTAGACACGGTTCAGTTTAGTTCAGATGTTGAGTATGGCTGGTACTAAAAATCTAGAATTAAAAGAACACAAAAGCAGTAATAACTCACTCTTCTGGAAAACCTACACAGCGCACAGTTCAATACAACAAAAGCAAATGATTGCACACACATGAAACACTCATTACACTGCACACTGCAACTTTTCGGCCATGATGCCCCCTACCAAACTCAATCATTTTCAAAGGGAACCCGAATAAAACAGGGTACAGATTGCAATTAAATATTAACATTAGAACTACAAAGTATGAAAGGGATTATATTTCATTAAGACTAGCACACTTAACTCTATAATAAGGCTTCCTGGTTTAATTTATAACATTTGCCAATTTTAAAATCCAAATTTTATTACGTTTAAATAAATATTTTTTTAAAAACACCCACAAAAGAGATCGACCTCACACTGACTAAAGCTCTAAAAAGGAACAAACTGATTTTAAACTGCATTTTAGTTGTCCAGGAGTAACCCCACATAGCCTCAGCACGGTGTCTCACGTGGCTCGGCAATCACCCCAGGCCACCCGTTTGATGCAGCAATGAGCTGCTCCAGCAGTGCTTCTTCACAGTCTTCTTCAATCAGGACATTTAGCAAGTCGCTTGCTTGGCAATTCTTTATTGTTAAAACACCACAATTAGAGTCAATTCGCTGGTGCTGGCCCACCCTCTCACCAGCAAACGACCACACTGCTGCTCCCCGCCAGGCTGACAATTCTGCCATTCTACAATGTCTGTGCTGCTCATGCACACGACACAAAAGTGCCGGCCCTTCTGCCTACACTCTAATCCAAGCTACCCTATGTGAAATCATTACACTACACTAACCCCCCACCATAATACCCATCTCCAGGTCTTTCTTTAAGCCATGATATAATCTCTTTGCCAGGCAGGGGTTCTTCCATTTCGTAAGGGTCTATGGCCACTGGGCATATGCGGTACAGTTAAGGTGGCAGGTTCTAAGGCAGGTGGATAGTGTCCATCTAAAAGACTTTGTACAGAATTACCCCCCTGCTGTCCAACACTATACAAGTCCTGCAAAACAGGTGCAGAGCTTGCAGCATGTTCCAACCTTTGTTCTTCACCACGTGCTGGTCTGGTTGAAGCGAATTTCTCTGGTCCAGTACTAGCCAGTGCTCCAGGTCTCTGCATAGCCCACCATGTTGCAGGTACATCAGCATCTGGTTCACGAGGGGTGTGTCTGGAAATCAGCCCACCTTTGCCTCCCTCTAAAGGTTGACCTGCTCCCTCCAATCGCTTTGTACCTGAAAAGACCGTGTACAAGGCTTGAGGTGATTATAATGGACAAAAAAACAGGGTCTTCCCTGTCCTGAAAGCCTAAAAAGCTCTTCTGAGATCTGTTCCCTGATAATAAATGGTCACCTTATCTTTTACCCATACTCAATCACCCACCTCATATTTTGGCCCTCATATTTTTAAATCATAAAAATACTTCTGGCCTTGAGATGCAAGTTCTTGGTGTCTATGGATAGCAGCATAAACTGATCAAAGTTTCCAACTCCTCCGCATACCCCCAACTGAACTACAGGGCTTTGTGGCTTCTACATTAAAAAGTCTGGAGGAATCACAATTTCCCTTCCAAAAACTGCATAATAAGGAGAGAATTTGGTACTAGAGTGGACACTACTACTATATGCCATCATGATATATGGTAAAAGGTCATCCCAATTCCTTTCATTAGCCTCCAGAAACATTAAAATATTACCAAACATTGTGGTAATACTGTGATTTATGCATTCCACTAACCTGTCAGACTGGGAATGATGAGGTGTAGTGCTAGTTTTATGAATAGCTAATAATTCACAAACTACCCAAAATAAAGCAGATACAAAATTCTTCCCCTGATCTGTGTGGATGCTACGGGGAGTACACCACCTAAGAATGAACTGCTCCACAACTCTTGGCACAGTTTCTGCATCTTGAGCCTTCATAGCAAATGCCTCACACCATTTACTAAAATAATCTGCAATGTCGATTATATACTTATTCCCCTTAGAGGTGATATGTAGGACCCTTACCATGTCTATACCCATCTTTTTGAAGGGGTACCCTGCTTTTATTGGTCCTAATGGCACCCAGGGCTCTGCTCCAGTAGTCTTAAAAACTGCGCAAAGTTCACATTTCCTACACCAATTAATTACGTCATCACTCCAACCTGGCCAATAAAACCATGTCCAAATCTTATCCTTTAACTTAACCATTCCCACATGACCACCTGTCTTTGAATTATGTAGGATTTGCAATAGCTCTGGGACCATTCCTTTAGGGACAACCACCTGTTCACAAAGGTCAACACTACCGACACCCCTCTGTTAACTCCATAGCACACCATTCTTCACATGAAGAGTACTCCACATGCTCCAGTAACCTCTTAAGTGTGCATCTCGCTTCACTTCCTCAGGAGGATTTGGACCATACTTCTCCACCCAGTCTCTTACTTTCTGAAGCTGTTAATTCTTCACCTGTTCCAACCTCCAGTCCCACTTTGTCCAGTCATTCTCAGTGTTCATACAACTGCCTCACCATAGTCCTCAATTCACTAAGCATGAGGGCATGAGATTGCATTAGCATTCCCATGGCTTCGGTGAACAATATTGTAATCAATAGCTGCTCCAGCCATCGTGCAATCTGGCCTTCAGGAGGGTCAAAACTATTAAGCCACTTCAGCGAGCTGTGGTCTATCCTGAGTGTAAATTGTCTCCCCAAAAGATAGTGCCAAAACAGCTTCATAAACGTGACCACTGCCAATAACACTTTTGGTAGTAGCATAGTTCCTCTCCATTTTACTCAAGCTCTACTTGCATAGACCATCGCTTGTTCTTTTCCATCCACTATTTGAGACAGAATTTCTCCAATGGCTGCATCACTGGCATCTGTATCAAGTAAGAATGGATTGCCTGGGTCTGGAAAAGCCAATGCAGGGGCCATAGTCAGACGCTTTTTTAGTTCATCAAAGGCATCTTGACACTGTACCTTCTTAGCACACTTTTCATTACATTGTGAACACACAAACAAAAACTCCTATTTGGTGAGAAAATCAGATTTAGGCCACTTTTACCTGCTGTGTAAACACAGCTTTCTCACTATTCTACAAGTCATGTGAAGACATAAGCCAGCCTTTTCAGGCCATGCTCCCCGCCAGCCAGATTGCTGCCAGATTTCTTTGGCCTGGCTCCTTATTTTAAATTGACCAAAATATTGAAGCAAAGATGGTATGTTATGTTATTTGATGAAAGCCTTAGACACTATTTACAGGCTAAACAGTTAGAATAAATGTTTAATTTTAAATAAATGTTTACTTCTGTATCAAACCACATAGTGAGTCATTAATTTTAATTTAGATATACTGTGATGCATTTTTATTCATGTCCACACAGACGTTTGAGAGAATGTATGAAATGGTCATGAAAATGTGCCTCGGAGGCACAGAGAAGTCATGGGAATTTATTAGTAAACATGTGTATGAACTTTGGCTGAACTTGTTAGGACAGTCAGAACTGGCCAAGTTGGAAGTTGTTTTGAATCTTCTTCCCACATAAACTATTTTCCAGACAGTGGAATTGATGATTTCTAATTGTTCTGAGACCTTTTTAAATTCTGTCCCAGACTCATGTTTCCACAACCTTCTTTCTGATAACCTCAGAGAGCTCTTTGGATCTCACTATGGTGAAACCACTCACTTCAACAGTCACTTCAACAATCAAGTGTTGACCAAACTAACTCTCCAAAATCCTCTCTAACAATGTTCTAATGAACTGCAGATGATGTGGTGCACTTGATTTCAATTTTAGGGATTTACAATAGTAATTAATGACTGTGGGGGTGTCCTAACTTCTTCATTGAAAAAGGGCATTTCCATGGATTACATTACAAAATAACACAATTACAAATGATTTCCCCAAGACTGTTTTATTTGTTTAGTTACATTACTTCCATCTCTCAATATTATTAAAATTAAGATCAGATGTACATATGTGTAAATATGCAAAAAAAAAAAAACAAAGGTTTTCATGGTGTGCCCTAAGTCTTCCACATGACTGCATAAAGTTCTAAACACGTTATACTGCACATTACACCAAGTGGCTTAAAAAATAAACAACTGGGTGTATATGAAGGAGAGATTATAACGATTTAAACATCTTTTAAAGATGTAGGTCCTCAACTTCAGAAGCCTCAAACATCATTTTTAAATTATGTATGTATGGAGTAATGATCCAGCTATGAAATTCACATCATTTTTATACACTCATATTTTGTTTTCTGTACATGGAATCAGAAAACAATTGTGTCTGCTTATACTGTACTGTACTGAGGAATTACTGAGTTTTTGAAATGAGTGAGATGATCAGTGGAGCTGAATTTTTACCCTTATCATTATTATGAGGGCTGAAGTATGCATAGAGTTTCTCAGTGAACGACTGACCAGTGAAAGAGTAGATATGAGATCTGGACTCCACATCATAAAAGGAGACCAGACCCTCCTTATAATCCACAAACACCCCCACCTTCTGGGGCTTCTCTCTCAGGGACAATAATACTGAGGGGTCAGCAAGAGCTCTATATACATTCCCATTCCTCAACCACACAGTCCAGAATCCATTCTTTGGGCTCAGTGTAATCTTCCCCTTCCTGTTAACGGACTCTCTGGCCACTCCTAAATCCCATTTAGTTTTGCCACTGACCTGCACCTCATAGTAAAATCTCCCTGAGGAGAATCCCTCCTTTGCCAGGACATAGGAACATGTGTCAAATCTCTTTGGGTTGTCAGGAAGGTCCTGTTTTGTGTCTTTGTGTGTCACTTTTTTTCGATCATCAGACAGAATGAGTTTGTGAAACGCTGTATCAGGATCCAGAGTCAGATCCACTGAGAGAAACAGTGTATGATAAGAGCAGATTATAAATAAATGCATTATCTTTCAGATCAGATTGAAAAGCTGCTTCTCCTTCTGGGTCGCGGCTAGTGTACACAATAAAAAAATTATAACTGTGTGTTATTAGCTTTAGCATATTGTGTTTGTTTATACTTATCACATTCTATGACCAGTCAATGCAGAAAACTAGGTAATTCCAAAGGATTAACATAGGCTACCCACTAGGGTTCACATAGTCTGTCCACTGTACTTTCATGACTGTCATAATGATTTTTTTTTTGTGACTAAAATATAATAAAAAATGGAAACTAATAACAACAAAAGATAATATTCTTTAGAATTTAAAGACATCAATCTAATCAAAATTTATTTGTTTATTCATTTTCTTAACCCGCTTGATCCAGCTAGGGTTGTGGTCATAAGAAAAGCAGTGAAGCCCAGATGACCCTGTCTGCCACAAATTCGTCCTATTCATTCTGGGGATATTGAGCCACTCATAGGCCAGTTTGGAGATATAATCTCCCTAGCACGTCCCGGGACAACCACAGGGTCTTGTCCCAGTTGGTATCCAATGGGAGGTAGCCAGGGGGCATCCTAAATAGATGCCTGAACCACCTCAACTGGCTCCTTTCAATGTGGAGGAGTAGCAGCTCTACTTTGAGCTCCTCTGAGATCACTGAGCTCCTCAGCCTATCAAATAGAGTGTAGCCCGCCATGCTGCACAGAAGTTCATTTCTGCTGCTTGTATCTCTGAACTCATTGTTTCGGTCATTACCCAAAGCTCATGACCATAGGTGAAGGTGGGGATGTAGACCGACCAGTAAACAGAGAGCTTTGCCTTATGGCCCAATCCCTTCTTCACCACTACATTCTGGTACAGCGACCACATTTCTGCTGCCACCTGTCCATGCCATCTTTTTCTAGGAAAGGACCATGATTTGGTGATGGATACCAACCATTTCAGACTCAGCTGCAAACCACTCCATTGCATGCTGGAGGCATCCATGTGGTGGAGCCAAATGGACAACATCATCCACAAAAGGCAGAGACGCCACCTTCCAGTCTCCATACATAATGCCCTTCTGACCTCAGCTACGCCTTGACATCCTGTCCATAAATATCATGAACATGAGTTTTGACAAGGCGCAATCTTGGTGAAGCTGAGAATATGGAATACATATTGTTACTCCTCAGTCCAAGGTTCAACTATCTGTCAGAGTCTTGTTTCCAGCACCTTGGCATAAACTTTCCCAGCTTTCCTAGTCTCTGGTCCTGACTTTAGTGAAGGAGGTATGTCTCTTCACTAGGTTTAGGAGTTCCTTAAAGTGCTCCTTCCACTGACCAACAATATTCTCATTCAAAGTCAGAGTTTCTCTGCCTTTGCTGAGTACAGCTTGAGCAAAGCTACCCCAACCACTTATGAGTCACAGGATGGTTGTCCAGAGCCTCTTTTAAGCCAACTGAAAGTCTTTTTCAATGACCTCTCCAAACTCCTCATGTTTCGGATTTTTCTTCTGCTGCTATTGCCGCTGCAACCTTTTTTGCCCATTGATACTTATCAGCTGAGTCAGAAGTCTTCCATGCCAACCATTCCCTAAAGGCCTCCTTCTTCAGCTTGACTGTCTCCCTCACCACCTGGATCAAACAGCAGGCCCTCGGATTGCTGTGCCTGGCAGCTTCCAAAATGGAGGTTTTGAGTCCAATTGAACTTCATGTCTTCTATCTCCTTGTTGTTTGGCGCATAAGCACACACAACAGCGTTTTTCTCTCTGCAGTTTGCATTGAGGTAACCTTGTCCACTATGACAAATTTAATTGCATGGTAGACAGCCAGGGGCATGTGAATATTTTCACACCACAAACAACACTTCTCAGTGGGGACCTACCCCTCTCAACCTCCCACACAAGCTCTGCAACTACCACTCCCACGACAGGAAAAGATTCTTTCTACTATAAACCTCAATTTGAAACACACATTTTGTCAAGCATTTGTCTCACCTGTTTCTCTCATCTTCTTATCCAGACTCTTCTGAAGTTCAGACAGAACTTTCCTCATAGTCTCTATACTCAGATGAGGGTCTATACTGATGTCAGTCCAGTTCTTGGTGTGTGGAGGTTTGCAGAATGATGGGTAAATCTACAGTCCAGCAGGAGAGAGGAGAAATCCCTCAGCATGAGCAGTGCTGTTGTGTGATGTGCTGCATTGTCATTGAGCAGATAGAGGGTCACTGACCTGTAGGAGATGGAGGTGGTCCTCAGTGTGGGAGAGCTGCTCCAGCTCAGTGTCTCTCCTCTTTAACTTAGTGATTTCCTGCTCCAGCTCTTTAATGAGGACTTCAGCCTGCTTCTCTGCTGCTTTCTGCTTCTCCTCCATCACTTCAAGCAGCTCAGCCTGGCTTCTCTCAATGGAGCAGATCAAAGCAGTGAATACTTCAACACTGTCTGCTTTCTCTTTCTCTGTGTTTCTCTGACGGAAGAACATTTTGGGATTTTCACTGTATCTGTTTTGATCATATAATTTTATCATGCTGTTGAAAGTCTTTTTAAAATTATTTTTGGTTTATTGTTTATTTGGATGCCTTGAAGAATTATACAATTTATAAATATTATATAAAATGGCAGAATTATGTTGTTACAAGAAATATTTACCCACTTTTCTGAGCTCTACTGAGTGTTTGATGTCTTTGATCTTCTTCAGTCTGTCTTGGATCATCTGCTGCACCTCCATCTGTGTCTTTACCAGCTGTGTCTGTAGGTAGAGGGGAAGAGTGAAATTATTTACTCAGATTTTTAAGCAATGTTAGATGTTATAAATGATTATTTGAGCTTCAATAATCTGTTGAGATTTTAATCTGTGTATCTCACCTTTCTTTCTCCACTCTCCTTGTCTATAGGAACAGTGTTGTGATTCTTATGATCTCCTTCAGTGCAGAACAGACATACACACACCTGGTCATCTCTACAGAACAGCTCTAGGGGTCTCTCGTGCTTCTGGCATAAGTAGGCCTGCGGGTTCTCCACTGGGTCAATTATTTTATGTTTTCTGAGGTTCCCAACTGTATGCAGCTCTAGATGAGACTCACAAAAAGTTGCTCCACAGTTAAGACATGATTTCAAGGCCTTCTGCTTCACTCCAGTGCAGACATCACAAAGAATCTCAGGTTTAAACAGACCATTTTTCTTCTTGACGTGGTCCACAACCTCTCTCAGTGTTGTATTGGTCTTCAGTTCAGGTCTCTTGGTGAATTTCTCTTTACAGAATGGACAGTGACAGTGTTGACTGTTGTCCCAGTACTGTGTAAGGCAGGTTTTACAGAAGTTGTGTCCACATGGAGTGGAGACTGGATCAGTTAATACATCCAGACAGATAGAACACTGGAACTGATCTTCAGACAGGAGACCGCTGGTGTCATGTGCAACTGTGTTTCACAGATTATGAGGGACAAATGTAAGTTTTTGCATTTCAAATATATCAACTATCAGAGAACTAATTTCTTAGTCACTTCCTCAGATGGATAGAATGTTCCTTTATGTGCATCCAATAAACAAATGTCCAAACTAAAACTGTTGGGTATTCCCCTTTACTGAGACATTTCTCTACAGAAACAAACTATTTTACCAGAGATGTTAAAATATATCACCAGTGATAAAGATGACAAAACTTTAATTGTCGTATTATAATCCAGTCAAGACTTTCATTGTTACAACAATTGCAGTAAGAACCATATGTTCTGGCCACAGAGCTCCCACCCATTCTGTAAGTGTCTTGTGAATATGAACAACTGACATCTCACCTGACCTGTCACCTAATGCAGCTCACCCCCTAGTGTTCCCAAGATCTTACTCAAATATTTACAGAGACAAATTACACATCAGCCTAATTTGGCTCCTACGCCCAATACAAATATTTTCCACACTGGTGTCCAGGTGTGGTTTTGTTTTTGTCACGGTTGGCTCCTCCCACTACTCCATGTGCCTCTTTGTTTTGATCTTCCATGTGCGTTTGTTTTGGTTTTCTAGTCCTGCCCCCTTGCTTCGTGACTCCATCCCTGATTGTCTCCACCTGTTTTCCACCTGTCCTTTGTTTTCCATGTGTATTTAAGCCCTGTGTTTGCCGCTTGCGTTTGCTGGTCTTTGTATTGGTCTCTGTTGTTTGTTATCTGCTGTGTTGGATGTTCTGTTGAATTCTGGTGTCTGTCATGCCTGCCCCCTGATCTTTCCGTATTGGCTACTTGAACTTGGACTGTTATGAGATTAACTGATAACTGGTGTTTTTAAGTTAAGTGATACTTTTTTAATCCCACAAACAGGGAAATTCCACCTCCGTATTTAACCCATCTGTGAAGTGAAACACCACGTACATACTACTGAATACACACACCCTAGGGAGCAGTGAGCACACTTGCCCGGAGCGGTGGGCAGCCCACTCCACAGCACCTGGGGAGCAATTGGGGGTTAGGTGTCTTGCTCAAGGACACCACAGTCATGGACTGTCAGCACTGGGGATCGAACCGGCAACCTTCCTGTCACAGGGCCAGTTCCCTAACCTCCAAAACTGTTTTAGGGGTTAAACCAGCCCTGATATTAAAGATTGTAAAGACTTCTAAAACTACATGACTAAGTTGTTTAAATTTTAATGCATTCTATTAATTTATATCACATCTTATTCTATTTACTTGCACACACTTGGTGCCGCATCAGTACTGGTGTCTTATCACTGTTCTTTATCATGTGTTAAGATTTTCTGGCATAATGACTGCACTTTTCTCTATATGTAGTATTTGGTCACTGTTTGCATTATTACCTAATAACAGTCACTCTAAATGAAAAGTATTTAAATTAATTAATCTCATGTGCTGTACAGTATATGTCCAGTGTGCAACTTACAGCCAGATGGTTCATCTACATTGCTCCTTTCACTTTCTCTTTGTTGAAGTGATGAGGATTCTGCCATTTCCTTCCTCCTCCTTTTTGAGCCTTTTCCAAAAGATATCATGTCAGCCATCTCACACATTTAACATTATAAAGTATTAACATGAATGTTAATTAAATACACATCAAACACGCACAGCTAACCGTTAAAACATTATTCAACTTCATTTTGCTCCCTCAGGTCTACAAAGCCTTGAGCAAATCTAAACTCATGTGATAAGTTAAGATTAAAAAGTCATGTGGGGAGCAACAATAGATTCAGAAGTAATATATAACTTCAAAAAGTCAAATAGTTGTGTTTGTGGAGTTTTGAGAACAGCAACTCGAATCAAAAGGTTCCACAATAAAGATTTAAAGGTATATGCAAAATATGAGTTGTCAGACAATGGGGATGTGTTTCCAAAGCTGCTGTGAGGCTTACGGTGACTGTATGAGTTATAAATATGAGTGGATATGACTGACAGTATTCATAAATCAACCGTTGCAGAATTCTTAAAATATATCATTGCATGACATAGTTTGAAAGATTCATACACAGTGTTTTCGCTTCTTTAAGTCAATCTCTCAGTTTTCAACTCATACGGTTAAAATTTTGGTCCCAAACTTGAAAGCTTTATTTTGTTTGGGGGGGGGGGGGTAGAATTTTAGGCAGTCGTGCAAAATGTGCCATTTTCATTTATTCATTTGTTTTTTCTGCTTTACTTAAAAAAGCAAACAGCAAACGTGTCATAACGAGGACAGACGACAATATATACTCATCAAAGCGCGGACGCAACTTTTTGAACTGAGCGGGGGCCAATCAGATTGTTGATATGTGGCGGGGTAACCGACTGAGTCACGCCCACAGACAAACACTGAGCCTGCACACTGAAATGCTCAGCGAGTGGGAGATGTGACTTATTACATTAGATTGTTCATTTTTAGGCTCCGAGCTGCTTTGGGACCCAGAACTTGCCTATAACTGCTCACAGACCTCTCTTTGCACCTCAGCCTGCGCGTGTGTGAGCGAGGCGCCACGAAGCGGCCCAGTTTTCGGCTCACCTTAATGAAAACACGGCGTTCACGTAAACAGTACAGCTACTGCAGATTTTTAGAATGTAACGGTACAAACTTCGCTATTTAATGAGCACAAACGGACCTCAGAAACGGTTCAGAACGAGGTATTATTATTTAAACTGTTGCAATCCTGAAATCAGGGGGTGCTGCAGCCCCTCAGCACCCCAACTTCTCGCATCCATGAAGATGCACAAACGTTTATTTTTGTGTCGACTTACACTCAGGGGGCTCGCCCAGGAAATCACTTCTGCTACTTTTCCGAGACGGTCGTGATGAAGAACATGCCATTTTCCTCCTCTTCTGGTTTGAACCCTTTTAGCTAGAAATCACATTATTCAGCTCACTCTTCCAGCAGTGTAGAGAACTGCGACTGGATATCTCAGACAGAACCGTACGTTATATTCACCTCAGAATCGCTGAATAAACACACAGCAGTCTCGAAAGACACCACGTGTAGTCTAGACAAACCTAGACGAAGATTTAGAAGGTATACTTTCGCTTTCTCAACTGATGTGATGTCATCATCCTTCTCACCTCTCATTTGTTGTGGATTTCTATTGGACTGGTTGGATTGGATCCACGACATGTTTACACGTTTGAAAAAGAGCGCAAAAACGTACGCAGGGGGTTCTCAGTAGAAACTTAGACAGGGGGAGGTTGTGGTCCGTACTCATCTTAGCAACTCAGGAACAGCGTATAGAAGGTGGGAAATGCAGCGCTAAGTCTACCTCTGGGCTTGTAATGTTGGCTCAGCTAAGCCCTGACACTCAGCTACAACCACAGACATCATATCCCCTTCTAAAACAGAGCATAGCATGACAAATGAGCAGAGCATGACAAGAACTAAATATCCTAAAATAGACATAAACACATTTCTTTATGTTTAAACGAAACAGATCCACACATTAACTCGCTGGCTATGTTTCACAGATTAATGCTGTACTGGTCTGTTTCGTTGTTTGTGAAAAATATATGCTGCCAATTTTAAATTTGATGGCAGCAACACATTCCAAAAAAAGTTGGGACAGGGGCAACAAAAGACTGGGAAAGTTGAGGAATGCAAAACAAAACAAACAAACAAACAGCAACAACAAAAAACACATGATGGATGATTGGCCACAGGCCAATAACATGACTGGGTATAAAAAACATCCCAGAGACGTGAAAGACTGTGTGGGCAAGTTGTGCAACAATTCAAGAATAATATTTCTCAATGTACATTAGTTCTTTGCTTTTCATCATCTACAATACAAAATATCATTACACGATTCAGAGAATCCAGAAAAAAGCTCTGTATGCAAGAGACAAGACTGAAAACCAGTAATGGTTAGTCAAGATCTTTGGGCCCACATGTGGCAATCCATTAAAAACAGACACAAACAAGAACACAGTTCATCACTGCATCCATAAATGTAAGTTAAAACTCCACTATGCAAAAAAGAAATCACATATTAAAAGGAAATGCTGCCACCTTCTCTGGGCCAGAGCTCATTTGAAATGGACTGAAGCGATGTGGAAAAATGTCCTGTGGTCCGTCAGATCAAAATTTGAAATTCTTTTTGGAAATCATGGACGCTGCATCCTCCGGACTAAAGACCATCAGGCTTGTTATCAGCACACAGCTCAAAAGCCAGCTGCTGAAGTGCACACATATTGCCTTTCAGACGTCTTTTTCAGAGAAGGCCTTGCTTATTTCAGCAAGACGATATCAAACCACATTCTGCACATATTACAATAGCATTGCTCCGTATTAAAACAAGTTAGGGTGCTAAACTGACCTGCCTGCAATCCAGACTTGTCACCCACTGAAAACATATGGCTCTATATGAAACAAGAAATATGGCAAAGGAGATACCGAACTGCTACACAGCTGAAATTCTATATCAAGTTAAAATGGGAAAACATTTCACTTTCAAAACTACAGCACACTGTAAACCCTAACAAGGTAAGTTTACTCAAATTATTTGAGGTAATTCGTTGCCTCAAATGAATTAAGTTTTCGAAATTCATTTTTTTTTTGTAATTTGTAAAACTGTATTGAGTTGAACAAACGCATGTCTTTAAGTTCAACAGACAAACCCTCAGTAATTGACACTCAATATGTACTGGACCTGTAACTAAACTTTTTAAGTCATAGTAACTATTGCACAACTGATCTAACTTGCTTGTGTAAGTTTATTGCAATTATCCATCCATCCATCCATCCATTATCTTCCGCTTGTCCGGGGTTCGGGTCGCGGGGGCAGCATCCTAAGCAATGAAGCCCAGACCTCCCTTTCCCCAGCCACTTCCACCAGCTCTCCAAGGGGGATTCCGAGGCGCTCCCAGGCCAGCTGGGCGATATAGTCGCGCCAGCGTGTCCTGGGTCTTCCCCGGGGTCTCCTCCCAGGTGGATTCGCCTGTGACACCTCCCGAGGGAGGCGTCCAGGAGGCATCCTAACCAGATGCCCGAACCACCTCAGCTGGCTCCTTCTCGACGTGAAGAAGCAGTGGCTCTACTCCGAGTCCCTCCCGGATGACTGAACTTCTCACCCTATCTCTAAGGGAGAGTCCAGACACCCTGCGGAGGAAACTCATTTCGGCCGCTTGTATTCGCGATCTTATTCTTTCGGTCATTACCCAAAGCTCATGACCATAGGTGAGGGTGGGAACGTAGATCGACCGGTAAATCGAGAGCCTTGCCTTATGGCTCAGCTCTTTCTTTACCACAACAGACCGGTAAAGAGCCCGCATCACTGCTGACCCAGCACCAATCCGCCTGTCAATCTCCCGCTCCCTTGTACCATCACTCGTGAACAAGACCCCGAGATACTTGAACTCCTCCACTTGAGGCAAGAGCCTATCCCCGACCCAGAGAGGGCTCTCCACCCTTTTCCGCCTGAGAACCATGGTCTCGGATTTAGAGGTACTGATTCTCATCCCAGCCGCTTCACACTCAGCTGCAAACCGATCCAGCGAAAGCTGAAGTTCGTGGCCTGATGTCCCCAATAGGACCACATCATCTGCAAACAGCAGTGATGTGACCCTGAGGTCACCAAACCGGACACCCTCCATCCCTTGACTGTGCCTGGAAATTCTATCCATAAAAATTATGAATAGAATCGGTGACAAAGGGCAGCCCTGACGGAGTCCAACTCTCACTGGGAACGAGTCTGTCTTACTGCCGGCTATGCGAACCAAACTCCAGCTTTGTTTGTACAGGGCCTGAATGGCTCGTAGCAAAGAGCCATGTACCCCGTACTCCCGAAGCACCTCCCACAGAATACCCCGGGGAACACAGTCGAATGCCTTCTCCAGATCCACAAAGCACATGTGGACTGGTTGGGCAAACTCCCATGAACCCTCCAGAATCCTGGAGAGGGTGAAGAGTTGGTCCAGTGTTCCACGACCAGGGCGGAACCCGCACTGTTCCTCCTGGATCCGAGGTTCGACTATAAGCCGGACTCTCTTCTCCAGTACCCCTGCATAGACCTTGCCAGGGAGGCTGAGGAGTGCGATTCCCCTGTAGTTGGAACACACCCTCCGTTCCCCTTTTTTAAAAAGAGGCACCACCACCCCAGTCTGCCAATCCAGTTGCACCGCCCCCGATGTCCACGCAATGTTGAAAAGGCGTGTCAGCCAAGACAGCCCCACAACATCCAGAGCCTTGAGGAACTCAGGGCGGATCTCATCCACCCCTGGAGCCTTGCCACCAAGGAGCTTCTTAACTACCTTAGCGACTTCGGCCTCAGAAATGGACAAGCCTATTCCCATGTCCCCAGACTCAGCCTCCTCACTGGAGAACGTGTCGGTGGGATTGAGAAGGTCCTCAAAGTATTCCTTCCACCGCCCAAAGACGTCTTCAGTCGAAGTCAGCAGCACACCATCTCCACTATAGACAGTGCTAGTGGCACACTGCTTTCCCCTTCTGAGTCGCCTGACGGTTTGCCAGAATCTTTTCGGAGCCGACTTAAAGTCAATTTCCAAGGCCTCACCAAACTCCTCCCATACACGGGTTTTTGCCTTGGAAACAACTGAAGCCGCAGATACCTGCCAGCTGCCTCTGGTGTCCCACAGGCCAACCATGCCCGGTAGGACTCCTTCTTCAGCTTGACGGCATCTCTCACCTGGGGTGTCCACCACCGGGTTCGAGGATTACCGCCCCGACAGGCACCAACTACCTTACGGCCACAGCTACAGTCAGCCGCTTCAGCAATGGAGGAACGGAACATGGCCCATTCTGAGTCAATGTCCCCCACCTCCCCCGATATCTGGTCAAAGTTCTGACGGAGGTGTGAGTTGAAGATCAATCTGACAGGTTCTTCTGCTAGATGTTCCCAGCAAACTCTCACTATGCGTTTGGGCTTGCCTGGTCTGACCGGCATCTTCCCCCACCACCTGATCCAACTCACCACCAGGTGGTGATCAGTTGACAGCTCAGCTCCTCTCTTTACCCGAGTGTCCAAAACACATGGCCGCAAGTCTGATGACACGACTACAAGGTCAATCATTGAACTGTGGCCTAGGGTGTCCTGGTGCCATGTGCACTTATGGACATCCTTGTGTTCAAACATGGTGTTCGTGATGGACAAACTGTGGTTTGCGCAGAAGTCCAAAAACTGAACACCACTCGGGTTCAGATCAGAGAGGCCATTCCTCCCAATTACACCCCTCCAGGTCTCACTGTCATTGCCCACGTGAGCGTTGAAGTCCCCCAGTAGGACAATAGAGTCTCCAGGAGGAGCACTTTCAAGCACCCTTCCCAATGACTCTAAGAAGGCTGGGTACTCTGAACTGCTGTTCGGTGCATAAGCACAGACAACAGTCAGGACCCGTTCCCCAACCCGAAGGCGTAGGGAAGCTACCCTCTCGTCCACTGGAGAAAACCCCAACATACAGGCACCGAGTCGAGGGGCTATGAGAAAGCCCACACCTGCCCGCCGCCTCTCAAAATGGGCAACTCCAGAAAAGAATAAAGTCCAGCCCCTCTCAAGGAGATTGGACCCAGAGCCCAAGCTGTGTGTTGAGGTGAGCCCGACTATATCTAGCCGGTATCTCTCAACCTCGCGCTCCTTCCCCGCCAGTGAGGTAACGTTCCAAGTTCCAAAAGCCAGTTTCAGCAACCGAGGATCAGAACGCCAAGGCCCACGCCTTCGGACACTGCCCGATCCACAACGCACCGAACCCCTACTACTGCCCCTCCCATTGGTGGTGGGTCGATGGGAGGGGGGACTCATGTAACTCCTTCGGGCTGGGCCCGGCCGGGCACCATGAGTAAATGCCCGGCCACCAGACGCTCGCTGGCGAGCCCCTCCCCCAGGCCTGGCTCCAGGGTGGGGCCCCGGTAACCCTGTTCTGGGCAGGGTACACAAGTCCTGTTTTTGTGTCTTCATAGGGGTTATTATGGATCACACTTTGTCTGACCTGTCACCTAGGACCAGTTTGCCATGGGAGACCCTACCAGGAGCTTTTGCTCCAGACAACATAGCTCCTAAGATCATTCAAGCACGCAAACCCCTCCACCACGATAAGGTGGTGATCCAAGGAGAGGTATTGCAATTATTATAAAAAGTTATTGTCACTCATCAAAATATGCACATCGTACTGGTTTTATACCCAAAATATTCTAAATTCAGGTGGCACTAATATTACAACTGCAAAAACATCCAAATTACATAAAGTCAATGGTATCAAATCTTATTTATTGGAAAAGAGCAGCAGTTTCATAAAACTGAAAAAGGTAAAAGCAACTCACAAAGCTCCAAGTTGTGTAAATGTTAACCTTAAAAACATTTGGTTGATTTTACACTTTACTTAAAATTAAACTTCAAAGTGAACAACCTGGAAAATTAATCAATTCTGGTGCAATCACAACATAACCCACAAGATCTGTAGTGTTGCATACCTGGTACAGACATTTAATATACTGAGCCTTTTATCTGTCATTCCAGGAACTGTGTACGTCAAAATAAGACAGTGTTGATATACAGCCACATTTATTCGTACCCGTACTTTCTTTTTTAAAAAAATGGACATCACTCAGAGGCTCCAGCACCCCTCCCCCCCAAGACCCAGAAGGAGAAGCAGCTTAGAAAATGTGTGTGTGTGTGGACATCACTCAGACAAAAACTTTCAAAACTGAGTGTTTGCAAAGAAAATACGAACTATGACCTTACATGAATTATTCCCTGTGTTAATCTGTTGAACACTGCTCCAAGAAATTAAAGTGGCTGATGTAAATATTTTCTCTTATTAGTCAACAAGAAGCTTTCTGTTGTAGTGCAGGGAGAAGCAGACATGAAGCATAAACAGTAATTCTGAAAATTAACTCAACATAAACATTCAAGAAAAAAATGACAATATAAATTGGCACTGCCCAATGAAAAACATGTATCTCAAAATTTCCAAGATATTAAATTTGAATGTAAAGAAAAAATGTTTTACTCCAAATATTTTTGGAGCATTTCTATTGGTCTGTTCATCCTAAATTATTTATGTAGTATAAAGACCAATTGCTTTGTGATACAAAAAATACAAAAGACAAAAATTAAAACATGTTTTTCATTGTACAGCAGTGCTAAATTAGAACATATTTACTATTTTTCATAGATCAAAGATCAGTTGTTTCCTAACCCTCAAAAAAAAAACAGATTATCATTGATGATCAGTTTGCTGACCCAAAAACTAGCAACTGGTAACTAATCAACTGTTTTACAGAAGAAGCTGGTTTAACAGGGACTGCAATTTTGGTTTTAGTTTATTTTGGCCTAAATTGAGTATTACCCGCTGGATGAATTCAAATGTGTAGCTCATACACTTTGGGTAGTCAAGGTGTAATGCATAAGTGAGCCCAAAGAATAGGCACATAGCTTGTGGGAGGTCGTGAAGATTGTCCATGACAACTTTACCCTCCAGGATGATCCCCACAGACAATGGATTCAAGCACAGGGAGTTTGGTGGGTGCCCTCTTTCATCATGCTCCACAATGAGGATCCCAGTAGCAATACTGCTGGATCTCTGCTCTTCATCAGCATCCTAAATAAAAACATGTCATAACAGTCATTCAAACACAATGCATTAAGTTACAATCCCAAATGTGAAAAAGCTGGAGCAGTATGGAAAATGCAAATAAAAAAGAAAGCTTTCTAAAACATACTTAGACTTCTATTATTGCAAACAGAATAAGAATTTATGGCTTCTCTGGCCAACATAATATACATCCATTTCTGACATTCAGGCCTGCAGCATATAAAAGTTGACACAGGGCCACTTAGGGCTAGTAAAAAGGTACAAATATAATAATGAGGTGATTTGAAAGAGGTGACCAATCATGATTTGGGACACATGCGACATCCAGGAAAGGTCTAGTCCTTCACAAAGCAAAGATAGGCAGATAATTGCCAGTTTTCTAAAAAGTACATGAGAAAATGTTTAAAAACAATATTCCTCAAAGAAAGCTAGGAGGGGACTTTGGTAATTTCACCCTCTATGGTACATAACATAATTAAAAGATTGCAAATGATGATTACAATCACCTTTTCAGATCAAAAGTTTATTTCACCTCACTACTAGCCCTAAATTGCCCCTATCCCAACTTCTTTGAAATGTATTACAGTCTTAAATGGCAGGAAAGGAAAGTTGACTAGAGAAAAAACTTGACATATCTACTGTCTGCAATAAAATACAAGTCAAAGTAAATTTCACAAATCACTGCTTTCTTTTCTATTTGTATTTTGATTTGTAGTTGTATTACAAATCATTTTATTGCTATTAATCCCATACAACATGCCAATTAAAATGACTATAAATGTCATCAATCTTGTGGAAAAGTTTTCCCTGAGGCCCAAATTAACCTTTATATCACAAAGATCAAATGATTTTACAAAAAACTAAATAAAATGACTGTCAAATTGTAGTAATCACACATGAAAGCTAGAATGAAACAAAAGCCAAGATTTTACACTGTCATTTAAACCATTAACATTCCAGGCTTATTACATGCAAAGGCTTACTATTTACTAACTACAGGGACTTCAGTTCAAGCTTTTTTTTTTTTAATAGAGCTTTTTTTCTTAGGTTACTGAAGTGTGTGGTAACACTTGGCTAGTCCCACACTGCACAGAAGTACACTAGACACACAAACATATGAATCATGTGTTAAAAACAGAGCTCCAATGTCAGAAGTGCACACATTAGTGTAGTACGTAAAGTACACTGATGTGCAGTTTGAGACACAGATTAGATGAGTAAACCAGAAGTGCGTGAAGGGAACTACTGTACTACTCTACTACTCTATTACCTTTTTTATGAAACTGCTGCTCTTTTCCAATAAATAAGATTTGATACCATTGACTTTATGTAATTTGGATGTTTTTGCAGTGCAGGAGCTTTGTCCAAGTCAAAGGCCTGCGGCAGCAACTCTGACACTGCAGAGCTGGTGAGCGAGAACGTCTCCCCCTCTGGGACACTGACGATCCTGATGTTCTGGCGGCGAGACCTGGACTCCAGATCATCACATTTAGCATCCAGTGCTAACACATCCCCTGAGTACGTGGTCAACGAGTGCTCCATATCCGACACCGTGGATTTCAGAGTTGAGACCTCAGTTTTTAGAGCAGTGAAATCGCGAATAATTTCAACCTTCATGTCGTGGAGCTCAGACTTTATCACTGCCCTCAGGTCTTCGGCCACAGCCTGCGCGATCTCAGATCTCAGCGTGGAGGTGTCCAGCGTCTCAACCGGAGTGAGGTACTTAGCCGTAGGGTGAGTAACGGCTCTCGACGGCGAGGCTGTGTTGGAGAGGTGGCCGTATAAGCAGCTGAGAGGGGCCGGGATCTTTGGAAGCTTTAGCGGCTTTTGGAGGCATAATGACCACCAAACAATCCACAAATTTCACAAAGAAATTAAGAGCAGTGACAAACTAACCAAGAAGTGCAAACAAGCCTCAAAACATTAAAATAAAACTCCGATCGGCGGAGAGCTGCAAAAACATGGCTACACCATGCTGCGTCACACCGGAAGTCTCAGGCTCAATGTTAATTTAAGGATCTATTTATTATTTTATTTATATATTTATATATATATATATATATATATATATATATATATATTTAGTCTTTTGCTAAGATTTTATATTACATCACTGTTGGTCACTGGAGTTGAGGTGGCCGTTTACCATAGATTGAGCGGATCCAGCGGCTGATACTGTCTGGGAAATCATTCATTTACAGTAAAAACCTGATGCTGCTCGACTGTTTACATGTAACCATGGTGACGAAATGTGGGCGGGGCGTTCGGGCAGCGGTGACATCACAGTCGCGGAGGCTATAAAAGGCGAGTGCTGCTTGAAAATCCTTGTTGCGTTTGCGTCGCAGATCCAAAAGCAGGAACGGTAAGTCGGAGCCGGAGTGTTCTGAGTGTATGTAGGTATAAATATGTATACATCCGGGTCTGTGTCTCTCTCAAATAAAAAATGTATACATCCGGGTCTGTGTCTCTCTCAAATAAAAAATGTATACATCCGTGTCTGTCTCTCTCTCTCTCCCATAAAAAAATGTATACATCCGTGTCTGTCTCTCTCTCTCTCCCATTAAAAAATGCATACATCCGGGTCTGTCTCTCTCTCTCTCTCTCTCTCTCTCTCTCCCTCTCACATAAAAAATGCATGCATCCGTGTAGGGCTGCACGATTTGGGCAAAATATCTTATTGCGATTGTTCCACAGAATATTGCGATTTAAATTGTGATTATTTTTAATCCATTAAATCCTAAACCTGTATTAGTGTTTAAAATATCAAATATAATTATAAACTTCTACATAAAAAAATATTGCCAGGGTTGTCAGATTAAATGCAGTTGTCAGTTTTATTTTTAAAACTCAACACCTTTAAAGAACAACAAAATATACAGAAATTCGCATAAAGGTTTAACTGCAACATCAGTAACTGACTAGTCAGCAGTGGACAGTCATGCATTAGTAGAAAAGCTGAAATAAGCAAAATATCACAGCTATATGTTAAACTCTGAGCATTTTTACAAAATAAACTTGGCAGTAAATCACATTAAGGGCAAAAGTAGCATCATCAAATGTTTGCATGTATAGACAGAAACCAGTGATCACAGGTTTCTTGCCAAAAAGATGAGCATGTCCACCTTTTGTGGCTTAAGCCATGAACGCTGACAGTTCACAATGTTGCCTCCTGCACTAAAGAGCCTTTCTGAGGGTGAACTTGTTGCTGGTGCACAAAGATATTTGCGGGCCTGCCTGCTCAATTTTGGAAAGTTTTGGTCCACTGGTTTATGTCGGCTGCCTTTATCATGTTAGACGTGTTATCTGTGGTTATGCACACTTGCCCCTCGTCATTTAAACCCCAGTTGGCCAACACGTCTTTTAATCCATTCGCGATGTTCTCTCCTGTATGGTCAAGAGAAAAGTATGAAGTATGTAGAGAACATATCTTTCACATCTTTAATTCAAAATGTTAATTTATGAAGTGAACAGTGAGGCTTTGGTAAGGTTCAGCGGTTCGGCTCGACCACATATCTGTCGTTGCTGCGTGATACTCCACACTTCTCAGCTCCGTTTCAACTTTGTTCCTACATGTAGTTTACAGTTCTGGAATGGTGACTTGGCTGAAGTATGTGCGGGATGGAAGCTGGTATCTTTTGTCAAAAGTCAAGAGAAAGTTTTGAAAGCCATTTTTGGACACTGTAAATCGGTACAATGTCTTTAGCCATGTACTTTGCGATAGCATCGGTTATCTCGCGGTGCCTTCGCAAGCTTTTTTTCCATATGGTGCAATGCGGTCGAACGCCTGTGTAACAGAAGTTTGCCTGGCCGTGGTACCAGATAAATGTGCCTGAGGTAGGGATTCATCACTGGACCTTTTTAACATGCACTCATCGTACAGCTGTCCATGATGTTTCTTCAGGTGTTGATAGAGGTTAGTGGTGTTATCTTGTGAGGTTAGCACCGATGCTCCACACGTCTTGCACAGTACCTGTTTTTGGCCAATGTCAGTTTTCCTGAAACCAAAGTGCTCCCACACACACGATGTGCCATTTTTCTTTGGTACCAACTCGTCCACTGGACTTTTGGGCCTCGCACGGTTGCTCAGATGAAAGGTTAATCTTTCGATTTCTGCCTTAGGGATGTGCATGACTAGTGGCTTCTGATTGGTCAACAGCAGGCCGTTCACGCGTTTTTTGTTGTTGGGTAGATTTTTTCCCTGGTCCTACTTACAGGCTATTGGCTCATTCAAATCGCAGCTATTGCGATGGGAAAATCGCGTCCATTCAAATCGCGATTTTGATTAAAAAACGATTAATCGTTCAGCCCTACATCCGTGTCTCTCTTACATAAATTCATACATCCGTGTGTGTCCACACACACCTGAAAAAAATAAAGGGAATAAATTATTGGCAATTAGCAAGACTCACTCAATAAAGGAGTGGTTCTGCATGTGGGGACCACAGACCACTTCTCAGTGCCTTTCTGCTTTCTGGCTGATGTTTTGGTCACTTTTGAATGTTGGTGTTGCTTTCACACTCGTGGTACCATGAGACAGACTCTACAACCCACACAAGTGGCTCAGGTAGTGCAGCTCATCCAGGATGGCACATCAATAAGAGCTGTGGCAAGAAGGTTTGCTGTGTCTGTCAGCGTAGTGTCCAGAGGCTGGAGGCGCTACCAAAAGACGTGGAGGAGGCCGTAGGAGGGCAACAACCCAGCAGCAGGACCGCTACCTCTGCCTTTGTGCAAGGAGGAACAGGAGGGAGCACTGCCAGAGCCCTGCAAAATGACCTCCAGCAGGCCACAAATGTGCATGTGTTAGAAACCGACTCCATGAGGATGGTATGAGGGCCCGACATCCACAGATGGGGTTGTGCTCACAGCCCAACACCGTGCGGAACGCTTGGCATTTGCCAGAGAACACCAGAATTGGCAACTTCGCCACTGGCGCCCTGTGCTCTTCACAGATGAAAGCAGGTTCACACTGAGCACGTGACAGACGTGACTGGGTCTGGAGACGCCGTGGAGAGCAATCTGCTGCCTGCAACATCCTTCAGCATGACCGGTTTGGCAGTGGGTCAGTAATGGTGTGGGGTGGAATTTCTTTGGAGGGCCACACAGCCCTCCATGTGCTCGCCAGAGGTAGCCTGACTGCCATTAGGTACCGAGATGAGATCCTCAGACCCCTTGTGAGACCATATGCTGGTGCGTTTGGCCCTGGATTCCTCCTAATGCAGGACATTGCTAGACCTCATGTGGCTTGAGTGTGTCAGCAGTTCCTGCAAGATGAAGGCATTGATTATATAATAATAATAATAATAATAATAATAATAATATACACACACACACACACATATATATATATATATATATATATATATATATATATATATATATATATATATATATATACAGACACACACAATATATATGCATGCATGCATTCATATACATATGTATGCATATATAAGTACATACATACACGTATATCCACACACACCAGCCCCCCTTTCAAGCCATTTATTATTGAAGAGAGACCCCAAAGTACCACCACTGAATATAGATTATTTGGGTGGTGGCCCTTGGTCCTTGGACATGGTACTGACATTGTAGTGTGCATGCTGCTTTTTTTAGTCTATTACAGTCTATTTAGTCTATTAGAGTGAAAGCACAGACTGTACATACCCCTGAGGATGACTGAAAATGGAGCCCAGCAAATATGCCTTTTGTAAAACGTCAGCATTTCTCTCTCTCTCTTGCGGATCTCTTGTGAAATCAGCTTCAAGTCTGGTTCAAGTTTCCAATCTACAAAAAATGCAAACTTGAAGTGAGAAGAGAAATATGTGCAATCAGCAAAACTCTGGTTACTTCCAATATGTGAGTCCTAACCATGACTATCCAGACTGCCCCTGCCTCTGGCCTCTAAGACCGATCCACGGCGCTCTGAATTGTCGCTGCCACCGTCTTCCAGGGCTGCACAATGTCTTCCTGGACTTCGTCTTCCACTGATGTCCAAAGCCGAAACACGACTGTGCCTGCCTCGGTCATCTGAGGGTAGTCCTTGGCTATCTAATCTGCGTCTCACTTCCAACGGCTGTTGCTCCTGGTTCGTTTTTCTGTCTGCTGCTACTATATTCTTCAGACCTGAAATATAAGTTTAATTTTTACGCAGGACCATGTTTGTCAGACAGGAGGCCGGAGTCAAAAAGTGTCTTTTTTCAGAACTTCATTCTTAAGAAAAAAAAGTTATGAAAAATTGTTACTCTTCAAATAACCTCTTATGAATTCTTATTTTATTTTCTTACCCATTTTCTTAAGAGATTCTAAGAACAAATGGTATTCTTGAAATTATTATATTCTTAAATGTTTTTTCAACCTTCTAACAGACCCATACTTTCTTAGGCTGTAAGAACTGACGAAGTCAGAGTCTAAATTTACAGACATAGTCTCTGCTCCTCTTGCCCATCCTCATCTGTCACCACTCAATTATCATAATTTCCAATGAGGCTTTTTCCCTGTTTTTTTCCACCATAACCTAGTTCTTGTTTACTAAATTTTTAAATGCCTGGTTTGATGATTTTCCTCTCTTTTGCTCCTCTGAGTGGATTAACTAAACAGAAATGAAGTTTCATTCAAAATCTCTCATGCGTTGTTTATGATGTGTGGTAAACTGCACCGTAGCCCACATAAGAAAACAATTAAGATTTTTTTAGGAAAACAAACACTTAGAAGTTCATAAGAGAGGGACTTTCATTCCCCAACATCTTCCTACTTTTTTTCTTTAATTTGTTTTTGAAATACAAGTAAAAGTTGACAGATTTATGATGCGTTCTTAACCCACAGAATTGTTTGCACTTTTGTACGAGTGTGTATTCTGTTCTTCCCTAAAAAGAAATCCCAAATAAGAAAACATTGGTGAATATCAGAATCTTTGTCAAAGCTGCATAAGTGGATTTAAGAAGAAATTTCTGCTAAAGAACAGTTGATGAATGAGGCCTTAAATGCAACTGTTAAAAATAAAAATAATAATCTCAAGTATTCTCTTAAGATAATCTTCATTATTTTCTCAATAAAAGAAAAATCTTCATTGTTTTCTTATGTGGGCTACATTGCATTTTACCATGTAAGGGGAGCAAAATGTAGGAAAAACATCAAACCAATAGTTGATACATTTTTTTAGCAAACTACAACTAAAGGTAATGGTGGAAGAAACAGGATGGGCAGGAGTAGCAGAGGCAATGTCTGTGATAAATGTAGGCACTAACCTGAGGCTGTCATAATATTTAGAAAACATTTAAGAACATTTTCTCGAATACCACTTGCTCTTAGAATGACACTTAAGAAAATAGTTAAGAAAATTCTTAAAAAGGTATATGAAATATAAATGTCATTTTTTTCTTAAGACACTTTGATGAATTTGGCCTCTGGACAAAAAGATACTGTATATGTAATGACAGTCTCTTACAAGCTGCACTGGTCCACATGGTCCTGTATTTCAGCATGGCAGAATAGTTTGTTGCAGTAAATGCACTGCATCTTCGGCCCATTTTCATGTATTGCTTTAGATATATTCTAAGACTCACATCCAGGAGACCATTCCAAACACTAGAGTCCCTCTTCAGTTTGCATACCGTCGGAACAAGCCCACAGACGACGCAGTGAACGCTGCCCTCCACACAGCCCCCACACACCTGGAGAGCAAGAACACGTATATCAGAATGCTTTTCATTGACTACAGCTCAGCATTTAACATGGTCATCCTAAACCAACTTTTCAGAAAAGCTCCTCACCCTTGGACTGACACCCGCCCTCTGTACCTGGGTGCTGAACTTTCTAACAGGTAGTCCCCAGTCAGTCAGAGCCAGCAGCCGCACATCCAGCACAAGAACAGTGAACACAGGGGTCCCCCAGGGCTGTGTACCGAGCCCCCTTCTGTACACACTTCACTTATGACTGTGTGGCCTCCCAGAACAGCACCAGCATAAAGTTTGCTCATGATACTACAGTCGTTGGAATGATCACTGGTGGGGACGAGACAGCGTACAGAAAGGAGGTGGCTGAGCTGGTGGCCTGGTGTCATAATCTTTCCCTGAATGCAGACAAGACCAAGGAAATGATTGTTGATCCATGGAGGAAGCTTAAGCTGCACACACCCATGTACATTGGTGAGACTGAGGTGCAGAGGGTGAAAACCTTCAAATTCCTCAGCATGCACATCAGTGAGGATCTCACCTGGTCTCGCAACACACATCAGGAAGTCCCAGCAGCGACTGTACTTTCTGAGAAGACTGAGGAAATTTGGCATGCCAGCCAAAATTCTCAGCACCTTCTACAGGTGTACAATCGCGAGGAGTGTTCTTACCGACTCCATCACGGTCTGGTATGGAAACTCTACTGCTCAGGACAGAAAGGCTCTACTACCCCCCCCCATCCTGAACTGGTTTAACTTTGACCAACCTTGCACTCAATAACTGCACCTTACCTATACTACTACTGCTGCTGTTAGAACAATACTGTTTACATCTATACCTTGCACAGAACATTACTGTTCACATCGGTTACTTGATGCACTTTATGAACAACTGCTCTACATATTTCCACATGCAACTAATTTTATTTCAACTTTGCACATACTGCACATTTTTACTATTGCTTTTAGAGTTATTCTTATTTTTTTCTCTATTCTCTTAAGATTATATTGGGTGAATGGAGGAACAGCAAAGTAAGAATTTCATTGTACAGTGTAACTGCCTGTTCTGCTGTACATATGACAAAACTCGAATCTTTCACTTAGCTTCTCTATGCCAAACAGGCCCGCTTACGGATGCCCTGGGCATACACGCTAAAGGGTTAAATATGGAAAACCCAACCCACTTTTGGGAAATTTTACCACAAAATCATGCAGTTTTGACCTCTATATTGTCAATTTCTTGCCTCTTATACAAACCTTTAATGATCAGTACAAATGAACGTGAACATGTTTAAAACACTCTGTCCATTGTTTATGTCCATCCTGTCTGTTCATTTCTCTCGGCCGAACACTGCTCGGGTTTTATTTATAGGCATCCTTAGGCCCAAGTTAGGCCTAACTGGTTTAAACTGTAAAAGGACTGCTGATGCGTATTTGAACCCGCTTATTGCTGCCAGCAGATATTTCTTTTTATTCACCTTATTCTCTACAAATATCTGGCCAAACCAAATAGTAGATCCCAGAGACAAGAAACTTCAACAGATCGTACTTTCTCACATTACTCAGGCACATGAAATAAGATTCAAAATTGCATAATATACAAAACTTACTTTTGCCAACTAATCATAGGGTTTTTGCTCAATTCCCACACAACTAGTGTCAAAACACACTCAGAAAAGCCTGAACCTCAATAACTATCAAAAATCTTCACTTTTATAAACAATATGGCTGCCATATGCCAATGAACACATGTGAAATAATTCATAAGTTCAAAAATTCCATAACTCAATGCTTCATCAAATTTTGAAACTTAATAGGCTACCTCTGAATGTACTCCTCAATATGAATATCAATTGTGGGGCACTGTAACTTAAATACCGCAATCTGTAAATCCAATCAGGCTGAAATTTCTGCAACTAGTAACTACTTGACAAAGTAGATATCAAGTCACAATAATACAATACTTTCTTAATTATTCTTTTACAAGTACTCTTTGGATTTTCATCTCAACTGGTCTAGAAATACTCAGGCCTCTCTAGGTAAATCATTTTGGGAAAAAAAAAGCCTTTATTACTTAACATGGTGTTGCTCCATCAAATAATCACTGTAGCCATGACATTGCTAGCTTCAATTGCTTCAAATTTATCAGTCCTTGGTTCAATCATCTCAAAACTTCATAGGCTTGTCAAATAAATACATTCTGGTGGTGTCTGCCAAGTTTCTTCAGGTGGGGTGGCTTTAGCACAAAATCACAATATTATTACAAAGTCCACAGATAAACAATCAATGCCATCAGATTCAGGCTACCATGTCACCCACTTTCACTTGGCTGCTCTATGCCAAACGGGCCCCCCTATGGGTGGCACTGGGCCTCATTATGGCATACATACTAAAGAGGTTAAATATGGAGAACCAAAACACTTCGCAAACACAACCATGAGAAATTTTGCCATTAAATTTTGTAGTTTTGACATCTATGTCGATGTATTCCTGCATCTTCTACAAACCTTTGACCAGCAGAAATGAATGTAAACATATTTAAATTGCACTGCCCACTGTTTGACAACACATGGCCTTTTGATAAGCTGACTTCCTTTCAGTTTCATTTTCTCTGCCTATAAATAAGGCCCAAACAGTGATATTCCTTCTTAAGCCCAATTGGTTTAAACTGCAAAAGGGGTCATACTCCTCATACATACTTGAATCCACTTATTGCTGCTCACCGCTGTATTTCTTGTTATGATGATTCTTCCCTACAATAACCTGGCCAAACCAAACTGTAGGTCATGAAACTTCGTCAACAGATGGTACTCTTTCCCACTACTCATGTGCTGAAATAAGCCCAGTTGGCATAAAAGGGATGCAGTTGCACAGCACGTTCGACCTTTTAACTTCGAAAGTAAAATTTTTAGACACCGATCCCTTCAGTCCAAACAAAATAATCTGTAATTTGGGACTTTTTCCTCCGCCCAGTTAGAATATTCACAAAACTGAAAATGTGCAAAACATTTTTGCAAACTAGTCAGAGTTTTCGCTCAATTCTCACACCACTGGTGTCAAAAAACTCACAAGAGCCTGAACCTCAATAATAAGCAAATAATCTTGACTTATACAAACAATATGGCTGCCATATGCCACTTAACACATTTGAAATTATGAATTAATTCCGAATGACACTGACAAATGAAGGCCTTTTGAGAAGCTCTTAATTACTTGCATTTTTCTTCTCTCTATAGATAAGTCCCAAACTATATCAGGCCTTGTTAGGCCTAGCTGGCTAAAACCGTATCACTGCCGTTTGCAGCTATATCGTTCTCTTCAGTTTCATATTAGGGCATCTGAATGAGCACTAAACTCAGGACAGCCAAATGATCTGAAATAAAGCCAAAATTACAACAACTGCTGCTATCACTCCTTGTGCATTTAAGAAATTGACAAAGAAAAAACCTCCAGCCACATAAAACTCCAGAGATGCTCACCCGTTACTTTTGGTCCATGTGCATGAAATTCTCGAGCTGACAGAGACCACACAAGTTGTGAGAAAACAAATTAAAAGCCTACACATTTTTCTTACACATCAAAAGATGCAATATTGTCATACATAAATCAAATTAGAAAACAAAACTTGCATAAAAACAAAAACCCATGAACAAAACCCCCGAGGTTTTCTGCATGCATATTGTGTCAGATTGTGTACCAAACTACTCATCAAGATGAAGTCTCAAAAGGTACATGGGAAAAAAAAAATAAAAATGATTTCACAATTCGCTTAATAATAAAGACCTGGACATTATTACACTAAACAGCCCTTTTTTAACAAATAAAAATCCTCACATTTCCTTACAAAAGATGTTAGCACATCATTGCATGTCTTTTCTTTGACCAGTGAAATCAGGTGCATTTGTTTTCCAGCAACTGCAGACAAGCACCACCAAATTTGATCCTACGTCATGGCCAGGTGATGACACTGAACTGTCAGCTGCAAGCCAGTCTATAGAAGGTAAGTAAGATACAGAGTTAATGGACGTCAAACTGGTTCTAAAAAATTTATAGTACAAAACTGCTTTGTTTGGTAAATTCTTAGACTCGCTCAAGGCCTAGTCCCAGGGTTCTCAGCCCACGGCCAAGATCAAGCCGGCTGAATTCGCTGTCTGGCCAAAACAGCCTGAGGTGGCTGTCCGCCTCAAGCAGCCCAAGTCCACTGTCCATCTAGAACAGCCTGAGCCATCTGTCTGGCCCAAACAGGACGCATCCACTAGCCAGCATACAGAGTCCCTGTCCACAACCCAGGGCCATGATTATCCTGTGGAATCAATTTGCAGTGACACCCCTGCAAATGCTATTCACATTATATACAAAAAGTGTAAATCAGAACAGTTTGTTTTACTTTAGTTTTTTTTTTTGGGGGGGGGGCAATTACATGTTTTAAAATTATTTTGTACACAATAATAACCAAATGTTTTGTATATGTATGTTGCAAGTGGAGCTAGAGGGTTGGGTGCATCTATGGGAAAACCCCAATGACATCCCATCTACCGACATTTCCTGGCTCAAAGAGGACACCAAAAGAGGGCTGTTCAAATCTACAGGGACAACACTGGTCTGTTCAAGAGGGGACGGGTGATGAAATCTGCCTGCATATGGTTTTACCCACCGGAACCTCCCAGCTACATCAGGGGTGGTCTGCCAACTCCTCACCATTTTTTCAGAGCCGAGTCTATGTGCCTCCACACTGTTGGAGTGTGGAGGTACTCCCTGAAATGACCTCGAGGTGATGAATGTGTGAGTAGAGGACAGAATGTGCACAATTTGTCTGGCTACCACCACTAGGTATAACTCACTTTTCCTGTGTTTGAGTTGAATTACAACAACATTAGCAACACAACTACTTAGGTTAGTTCCATCATTTATGTTGAATAGACTCTCCCAAAATTTTACGCTGCTGTGCTGACGTTGAACCGTGTGCTTGCACTGGGTCGGTATGACCAACAGGTCAAAACAAGCTCAATACAAAGTGTGTGCTGGGCCCTGATTGGTGTTCTTGCTCTGTGCTTCTTTCATTTTGACATGTCATGTTTTTATACACACATAAACCAAAAGGAACGACAGATTGACAGACCATGTTGGTGACCCCTACTCTAAGGTGCATAAGAACAAGGTTTCCTTGAGGAAGACTGAATCAATACGCCTTGCTCTATAAAAATAGACTGTAGTAATATAAAGACTTAATCTTAGAGAGCACCAATTGATTTATATCATGTTTGTCATATTAGAACGAGTCGAGTCCAGTCAGGACACTAGCCAACTGTGAATCATTTTCAGACAATCAAAAAAGCTATTAATGAAGCTATGATTTAATTAAAACTACTAAAGATTACACACATAGTACATACAGGCACTGTTTGGTTTATTGCAGGACCCAGTCCTGGAGATATACAACCCTGGAGAGTAGAGATCCAAAACAGCTGGCTGTAATATCCATGTGCCTGTAAAAAAAAAAAAAAGAATAGTTGCACTAATAAAAAGACAACCCAAAATGATTCGTTTCCTAATGACAATCAGGTCCATGTCACTTACTTTTGATTCTTGTTTTATCATGATTGGACAGGGTGTGAGCTGATGAGCTGAGGGGCGGTGTTGGGGAGAGACGCGTCTTCTCCGTCTTCTAAAGATGATGATTTCCTGAAATGTTAATATTGGCACAAGTAAGTAATAATATCTTTTATTAATGCGTGTAAAACAATGTTGTACAAATTTTAAACGCCCAGCGCTAATAACGCGACGTCAGCGTTAAAGTAATCAGCGTAGCTAACGAGCTGCTCTAGGCTAAGCTAACTACTTTAGCGGCGCCGCTATCAGGCCCACTCGAAGTGGTTAAACGAAGGGGGTAATGTAAGGGTAAATTCAGCTAAAATCGTGGAAAGTCAGAACTGCCTACTCCCCTACAATACATACTGAAAACCCAATATCCACAGCTTCATCAGGAAAGACAAAGAACAATAACTTCACAAATACAAATTAATATTTGACTTCACTCCTATGCGTTTCAGAATATAGATTTACCTGCTGGCTGGTAGTGTCTGTACACTTAAGTGGCTTTCTAAAAGGCCATTTTAACACCCCAGTCTCTGTGGCGCAATCGGTTAGCGCGTTCGGCTGTTAACCGAAAGGTTGGTGGTTCGAGCCCACCCAGGGACGTGGCTGTTTTTCATTATATACACCCGCACTTCTAAGGTGGTTTGTAAATACATACATTTTCTAACACTTTCTACAGAAACCTCATAATGACATTTTCCATCACATTGATATTCCCACAAGAACACTACCAATACATCGTCTCTGTGGCGCAATCGGTTAGCGCGTTCGGCTGTTAACCGAAAGGTTGGTGGTTCGAGCCCACCCAGGGACGCAGGTCTTTTCATTATGTCTCAGTAATTGCTAATTGTAAACAGTAAGTGATAACATGCATGGAAAATGGTTGACAAACTACCGTTAACATAAACAATACTGGTGTCCTCTGTACTAGCTTGTGTCACTTACCAAAAATGCTTCAATTTTCCCTTCATTTCACTTACGTTCCTTGTTGTACTTCATCCGACCAGTACGTCACTACAAATGTCGCCAGGAAAGTCACCAGTGATGTCTCAAATAGTTCTCCAGAAGAGCAGGCACTACCTTAAAGATCCTCCACACTGATTGATATCATGCTAAAAACAGAGAAATTCAAGTTTACTTTTAAAGCATGTTAACGAATACAGTTTATAGAGAGTCAAGCTGAATTAACTCAAGTACCACACAAGCCATGTTAAATCGTTTATAAAAAGCTGCTCAAGTCTCCCAGTAAAAAATCCTGACTTACTTTCATCTACAAAAAAGTGAGACGGTGCTGCTACTCATCTGCAACAAAATGCACAGTTGCAGTGAAATAAATGTCCACACAGCACATTGTAGCCATCCTGCCCGTTTTTTGTGATTTTATAACTTAGATTTTTGTTTTGAGACTCAAGCTCCAGGTCACCTAGCAACGATGTGTTATTCACATTCATAAGCGGCGCAGTTAAGTCTGTAGTAGTCGGCAAGTCAAATCTGCAACGAGAGACTGTCAAACACTAAAAAATTGCGAAGATGAAGTCGCTTCTCTTTCAAATTTTCCCATTCCATCTTAAATGGTGCCACATTTACATTTGGCGCCTCAGTCAGAATTTAAGATGGAACGGAAGAATTCAAACAAGAAGCTGGAGTGACTTCAAGAAGCGACTTCAGCCTCGTAAAACAGTCAAACGTTGAGAGACATTTTAAAAGAAACTGATCTACTTTAGAGGAAAAGTTTTCTGGTGGAGACAGAACCTAAAGCAGCTATAGCTGATCTAAAGCTTAAAGCAGAGCAAAGTAAGTTTTCGTTTACATTTTTAATCTAACTTATACTAGGACATTATCACACACTGAGACATACTGGACAATAAATGTCCTGGCTGCCAAAGTGGTTTGATTTTTGTTGAAAGGACAAAATGGATCTTCTTAACATTTGGGCTGTGAATCCTGACCGAACCTGGCTTTAATGCAGAGGCTGGCGGTTGGATTTCTTGCTCATCCAGCTGTGTTTTTGTTATGTGCACCTTAGTCTGCCCGGGCGCTGCACTTCCAGATTCCGCCTTTTGCGTTGCCTCAACATAACGTTATAAATTAAATATTTAGAAAAAAGATTTTTTGACATTTTTTAATCAATTCAGAATTGTTCATGTCTGCCTCGTGATCCATCTAAGAATCTATTTTATTCTCGCACTCCTACTGCTGACTGTCACAGTTCACAATCTCAAATACCATGATCCAGTGTTTTACTGACTGTACACGTATGTAAACCAGAATGACCTGTGATCTTGTCCAGGGTGTCCAATTTTATCCACAAACACCTGTGGGGCTGCAGTCACGCAAGGAATCAGGTATGTTCCAGCTTGTTTGAAAGGAAAACCTGCAGCCATCCCTTTGTGGAAAAGACTGGACACCCCAGACCTAGACTGTAGGCAAAGCCTATAAATGTTTGAAATTTCTGCAAAATTGTGCAGGAAAAATAATTATGCCTCTTCCATTACTTGCTAGGGATGCACAGATATGGGAATTTTGAACAAAAATGACCATCATACAAAAGGCAGGCTCTGCTGTGCAGCTTAATGTTACTACAACCCCAATTCCAATGAAGTTGAGACGTTGTCTAAAACATAAATAAAACAGAATACAATGATTTGCAAATCCTTTTCAACCTATATTCAATTGAATACACTACAAAAACAAGATATTTAATGCTCAAATGCATAAACTTTATTGTTTTTTGCAAATATTCACTCATTTTGAATTTGATGCCTGCAACCAGCCTCCTTTGAGTTTGCTTGCTGCACATTAAATGGTGGAAATTCAAACAGGACGCTGGCAACTAATAAACAGACCTGAGCTTCATAATATTAATGCTGGCCGTACTTTTTATAAGGCGATTTAAACTATAGAAATATCCTACCGTGAGTTTTATGTATGGAGCTACCTATGAATACGCACGACTGAAGGAAATTTCAACAAGGCAGTACAACTGGTCACCAGCTGAGAAAACGGAGAATACTCACAGGACTCACATCAGATGCACAAATGTGTATGGTAAGGCTAATGGACGCCACATTGTCAACTTGTGAATATGAATCGCTACCCTATTGTGTCCGGTATGGCTACACCTGAAGTTTGGTGTAACGTGAAACGGGCTGTCGACCCTTATCGCCCACCTCTACTTGGCCAACCAAGCTGAGGCACTGGCCTAAAGTGGAAGCTCACCTTTCTGTTTTCAGCTTGAATGTATGCAACACGATGTAACGTAAACACTATAATATTAGCATTAAACATAAGGCACGTTTTGCTGTTTTGTATAGGAAAAGTTTGAAGTTATATCTTCCGTATTTGTCCTCAAGATTGCAAACAACTGCCGCTCTCTGCCTCAAACTCCGGCTACAACAGCTAGCAAGTGCCATTTCGATTTAGCTAGTAACTTAATTTAAAACAAAGATGGACATCTCCAATTCATTTTCAATAACTAAACACATGTTATTTAAATAATTTGCAAAAAGCAGCCTAGTTATTTTAATATCCTTCCTCACCGCCGCACATAACGGCTGCTGCTCGCTCCCAACATCAGGCTCGAGCTAACGTTAGCTACAGGCAAACAACGGTTAGCGAGCAAGTAGCGAGTAACGTTACATATTAACTCGACTAGCTAACGTTATTTACCTCTCATATGAAACTAAACGCCACGATAACGTTACCGCAAAAAGCTGCAAAACTAGGACTTTACCGCCGTGAGAAATGGGTGCCGCCTCTCCCCATCATGATCAGGCCAGCTGCACGTAGCCAAGCAACGGTTCACCAAGAGTCCACACTGGTTTACTAGCTACCGTTACTTCAACTCTCACTGAAGCAATAATAAAAACCGTACACCACATCTTGAGCTTTCAACATCTAAACGCCACGATACTCAGACTTGCTATTAAGAGGAAGCAGAAACTTTCCTTTACGCCGTGAATGCTTCCTCACCGCTACGGCGGTTGCCGTCTCTCTCGCCATCACGGTCAAACAAGCTTTCGGCGAGAAACGGCTTGAAAATGCAGACACTGGTATTACTACCTTTACAAAAACAAAGGATCGTATACTAACCTAACTACATATTATAGCTAAAGAGTTCTGAACATATAAACGCCACGACACTTTAAACGCGTTAAACTCATGACCACAGTCTTCACCGCTGAGAAATGGCGGCTGATGTTTCTTTCCCGTCAGGCTTCAGGCGAGCTTTGAAACGGTGTAAAATACACACCAATCGAAATACTACACCATATAATGACTTTTTAAATAGTCCAAATCAACAGTTCTTAAATGTCCTATCAAATTCACGCATCGTTACTCCCTTTCAGTCCCTCAGGCATCAACTAAACACCGCGAAACCTACAGCAATCGGGACAACACCAGGACCCGTGCACCTCGGTAACGGCGGTAACGGCCTTTCTGGGAAGCTCTTCATGCAACATCTGAAATGCTTCGTAGAAACCTCGGGGCCCAGTTTGGGTAAAACAGGTGGGCTCATGATGGCTGCGTGCAAAATCCCACACTAGTGAGCTAAAACTATTGTCAAAGTCTGTAAACCACAGTTAGAAGTGCGCTCGTTAGAATAGTATGTGTGGTGTAGCTGTACGTGCTTTAAATGCTGCCCATGACACCGCAAATGAACTCATTAAAGACAACTGATGAGACCGTGAAGCCAAGGGACAGTCAAACAAATATTCAAAAAATCACAGAGTAGCCCAAGCCCACACTCAAGTAAATGCGTTTTTGTTACTCTGGTGAAAATCTAGAAATAATTATAAGTAAAAAAAAAGCTACTTACACTGTCTGAGAAAATGGTACTGAACTGCCACTGGGTTGCTGCTCCTTTTGTCACCTGGTTGGTACCATGAAGGGTGTGTCTTCAGCAGAAGTAAACACACAATTAAAATACTCAGAGAAATACCAAGCCGTCAAAGTTTTTACCGCCCACCTCTGTTTACAAACCTAATGAAAATGTAGCGCGTATCCCAAAGACAAGTTCCCTGAGTGTTTTTTTTTATATGATTCCTGACCAGCTTTAAAATTCTGCTCGAAACTGGGTCCAAGGGTCCATAACCAAAAGGTTGGCGGTTCAAGATCACCTAGAGATCGCTGTTTTATGGGGGTGACTCTACACCAGTACAAAACTAGTTGTTTACCAGAACCAAGTGAGGTGAGGATAGAACTGGATACAGTCTCTTGTGGGATCTGTAGAAGTCCTTGATGGAGGGCAGATCCTCTCCGTTGACCAAATGACCTTCTCCAACAGAGAAGCAGAACCAAACCACACTGAATTTCTCCAGCTGCCACAAAATGTACATCATTCTTTAAAATGTTTTTGGCATTTATTTTTCAAAAAAACTTCAAAAATTTCTGTTTCAGCATTTGATATGTTGTCTTTTCAAATAATAGGGATTAATTATTTGCATGTCATATTATTCTGTTTTTTTCTTATTCACATACCAATTTATTTGGTAAAGTTTAGTTTATAGTAATTTTATAAATTAAATGAGTAAGTGACATTGAAAAACATTGCATTTGGCTTATACATGAAATAACTTGGCCAGATTGCTTGAGTCCACCCTCTGCAAATATGTACTTTTCAAGTAGGAGTGCAAAAGCATGTTCATCTAGGGGACACTAACCCACATAAAGTCTATTTACAGACTGAAGGCACTGACAAATCATTGGGAAAAATCCCCAGCTTTCCCCAGTTAGATCAGCACGACATTAAGGTTAGATCTACACCTCAACTTCTATGTAAACATGTAGTGTTGTTTTCACATCTCCGTGGTGCAAGTATAAGCAGATTAAGTTGTCAATGGCAATATTTTGAGGCAGATATGAGAATCTTATAAAAGAATGAACTTTCTCAAGACTAACTGAACACCTGCCAAGCAAACAGCAACTGCACCAAAGTACTGTATGTGTATACTGAAGCATGTTTCAAGGAAGTCAGAAACGTTAGGGGAAATCCAAGAGAAAGTGAAAGAAAGAAACTCCGAGCATATAAATACCTGAACTAACCAAAGTAATTGCTAAGCAGTTAAGAAGCAGGACGCCTGGCAGAAAGAGACTATTCACAAACATGGGAAGCATATACAGCTTCATCTTCAGTGAGGTATGTATAATGTCATATTCAATAACTTCTCAAAAATCTGACACTTTTCTAAATCCTCTTTTCATTGTAAAACCTGTCAAATATAGGTTAAATATCTTTAGGTACACTAGTGTAGTGTATGTCTATTCTGTTTTTGAGAATATTTGCCATATTCAGTTTCTTTTTAGTGTAAATCTTTATTAAACTGTAACTCTTTGACTAGTGTTATTAGTGAAATATTCTACACAAATACTACTAGGTATATCTCCTATATTTTTCAGTAGATATACTGTGTAAGATTTAGATGTAATTATTAAGAGTAAAAGACTCATATCTTTCATCTCTCTTGCTTGTCTTTGTCCTTTAGAATTAAAAAGGCTGTTTTTCTTACTGTGCTTTTAAGACTGAAATATGTACACAACGTCTGACTGGCTGTCTTGTATTGTACCTTATTCAAAAAGTACTCAAGAGTTAAAACACCCTTTATAACTTCAGTATGAATGGGCAGCACGAAACAGCTATAGGCTGAATAGGAAGATGGATCTAAATAAATGTGTTGGTTATGGTTACCTGTGACTGTGGAACAAAACCATACATCTCCAAAATGATAGCTTTACAGGAGTAGGAACTTGTAATAGACGTCAGTGTAACAGGATTTTTCCCAAGTAATTTTGTACAGTTTTGGTTCATCTGTCTTGAAATGTTACTACAGTGTTAAGGGCATTGTTAACACAATGTTAAGTTTTTAAAATGTTCAAAAAATGTAAAAGTAAAAAAAAAGGGTAGTGAATGGTGTGTTTCAAACATGTTTACATGCAAATTTAAACTCCTTTATTTAAAAAAGGAAAACAGAAAAAGGTGCAGTATACAGAAACAAGAGTTTCAACACATTCTTATTTTCTTGATAACTCTGGATTTATGACTTATAATCTGATTTTCATCTTAAAGGGTTAATAGAAACGTGAAATGGTATTGAATCTTCATGTATTCAAAAAGGGAATTGCTCGTAAACATTTCAAAGTGTTTTAATATCAAACACTGTGATTTGGAAGTTTGATTCTGCCCGTTAGTTTTTGTGTGCTGATGTAAAGAAGAAACCTGACAATGGAGGAACCTACAGAGCTGACTTACAATAAACATTTCTCTTCCTCTGTAGTATCTGATGAAAACAAACATACAAACAAAAACACATTGGAAACCTTTGAGTCTCTCTCTCTCTCTCTCTCTCTCTCTCTCTCTCTCTCTCTCTCTCCTTTACACCCAGAAAACGTTCCTCCAGCACTCTATTCTAAAAATCAGAAAGCCAAGTAAATTATATTAAAATGACAAACAGCTGAGCTCACATATATTTTACCTAAAGTAGGTAAAATGATCTTTGATCAGCAGAAGTGAGGCCTGAGGGAAAGAAACTACAGAAGTTAATCTTAAACTTTTTAAAAGCTTTGACAGGTGACTGAGAGTTTACATTAGAAATCTAGAATCTAGGCCTAATTATATTTACTAAAAGATTATGACCAGGTTTGATAAAATTCTCAAGATTTCAACTCCTGATGAACACCTACTGAATGTGCATGCTTTGCAGGAACATCAACCAACAGAGGTGACAGATGTTCAGCAAGACTCAAGCTCACTTGAAAACTCACCTGAAAGCTCAGTAAATGAAGGCAACCATTCATTTATACAAGGTGGAGGTAAATTTTGTAAAGTTAACAAACAACTTTTCACTTCACTAAATAACACCTACTCAGAGTTTGTCTCACGGAACAATCACACTTCTCTATTTCAGACGTCACACAAAGGACCGATGCGATGTTCCCATGTACCATTACTTTTGATCACAGTGATGATGTGGACAAGAAGAACATCTATGTGATTTGTGCTGGAAAATCCAAGGAATTTTTTGCATTCCCTTTAGAGAAGATCTCAGTCTTGCTACAGGAGGCGTGTGACTGGGCCGACAAAAAACCACAGAGGATGAAACTTGTTTTTCAAGGTGAGTAATAAAAGTCTGGTATGGCTTGCATGTATTCATGCTAAAGAAATACATTGAATTGAATGATGAATAATTACATAATAATTCATACAGTACTCATTTACATGTGTAGGCCTGACCTGGTGACTGATAACTCATTATTTTCATCATTAGTATTCTAAAGCTACATTATATGTTTTTTATGTATTATGTATTTATGCTAAAATTGAAAGAAGTATTACTGATTCAAGAGAAAAACTTGCCAAAATTGGCGTGTGCACTGCCTGAGACAGTAAATCAAATGTTAAAGGATTCGACTCAGATTTTGCCAGAGTTTTTTAAACATGTTATAAGTCTTTAGATATTAACTTGTAATGCACAGGTTCAAAAAAGACAAGTAGCTGCATTTTAGGTCCCAAATGCAAAATCAGCATTATAGTTATGAACATGATGACAGTGATGGATCATTCAATTGACATTCTCAGAAGATATGTCCTTCACCTAGTTTTGACTGAGTTCTTGTTAAATACTCTTTCAACACACTTGCCATCATCGGATTCATCTGCTCAGGGAAGGGGTCCAAATGACAATGGGTGTGACAAAATGTTCTTCCGCACATGATTTCCACCAGAGAGGTGGAAATCCCCAAATCCCCAAAACTTACATAGTGTAGCTATAAAATATTGCTTAGCTTCATGTAGCAGCTTTCCAAGTTTGATATATTTAGTTTTTCTGTTTTTACCTGCAGGTGAGCACCTGGATGTGATGAAAACAATGAGCGAGTACCCTGGATTACGGGCGGGAAGCAAAGTGAACCTCATTCGTGCTTTCTGAAAGACACACAACCTGCATTACATCTTTGAGACACAGTGTGGCACAAAGCATTACAACTTTACTAACATCTCTCCACTACTAAGAGCAGATACTCCTCCTGCATGATGTCACAGGACTGTACTTCGCAGAGGAGTAGGTGTATAAAATAAGACGAGCGTCACTAAACTAAGAAAGCTACATTTCACAAGAACACTAAGTGATGTTGTCTGCTATGCTTCAGATCTTTTGAAGGCTATATCTTTAGGTTGAAGTAAAGCCTTAGGCTGTTTTTACATTATTTCCCTATCTTATTCCCTATATCTTATAATAACAGCGTGTTTTTTGTTTTTTTTTACATTAATTGTATGATTCCACTAAGCACTGCTTGCTAGGTAACAACTTTATGCCACAACAACAGAAAATAGATACATCAGATAACATCTATAAGATTATATTTTTTAGCCAAATAGCAGCCCCTTTGGTCAGATTCTGAGGAAGAGTGTGACAACAGGCCTACATCAACTGCTAAAGCTGTCGTTGACCCTAAGCAAGCTTTTCAGTTGGCAGTTGTGATGGTTGAACAACTATAGAAACAGGAATTAACTGGAAGCTAACAGAATACAATATGGCAAAGAAGATGGGCTGTGAAATGGACTTCACAGACTGATGGAAACAAAACACAATCAAGTTAGTTGAGCAAATTTTGAAAAAGCTTGCCACAGTTCTATCTGCGATGTAAAAGGCAACGTTTTTTTTTTTAATGAATTGCCAGTATTAAAGCACATTTTGTACAGTATTTGGGGCTCCATTGCTTTACTTTTTTGTTTAATTTGCAGACCTGTTGTATGAAGGCAGTGGAACGGTTGAGGTTGTGTTAATGCGGATAACATGGTTGTGATGATCTGCTACCTGCTTTTGTCTCGACCCTGCTACTGACCTACAGCTGTGATGTTATTCATGAGAACACACTCCCTATGTTCCATTGTTAAAGTAATACATAGGGATGTGTTTTATATTTCATGCTTATGGTGTATAATATTGGGGAAATATATTTACATCATTTCTGCCTATTTCAGACTAGACAGATTATGGTATAGATTTCCCAGGCTAGGGCTTTTCTGTCTGTGGTAAACAATAGGCATTTCAAGCAGCCTACTTCCAGGTTTTTAAACTTTAAAGTTGGGACTTCTGGTACCAAAATCTGTCCAATGCTTTTAATGCATTTGAAAAAAAAGCACAACTACCAAAATTACATATGTGTACCTTTTCATAATCTAAATATTTAAAATAGAATAATAAAAAGCCTGGAGATGAGACAGGGTATGTGGAGTCTAAGCAACTTAGAAAACATAATCTTAATGGATGATGTTACCATTGTGTCCTCTGACTAAACGTACTGAGATAATAATTGAATTTAATAATAATTATTCAGAGTGCTTTACAGACAGGGGATAAAACATAGTTATACAAGAAATCATTAGTATTTATAATTAGAAGATAATCACCATGAGGCGTAGAGTTGTAATTAAATGCTAAGTTAACTTAGTTAAAAAATATGCAGACACAGAAACATTTATAAAATGTATAGAATGGGACCACCTGATATCTTTTATCTCATTCTGATATCATTTACATCTTTACATTTGACATTCAAAAGGACATTTCATGTGATGGACAAAAGGACATTTTATAATGTATGTAGTACTACTGTGCCCTGTGCTACTATATCAACCAACACAAGTAGTATGCCCTCCTATGACTTCCCCCGGGGCTGCTTTACTTAAACCTACCAATATGAGCAGCTAGTAACCAACAATCAATCTTTATAGACTTTAGATTGAGGGCATTGATGAATCAATGTGAACCCCAAATATCCACACAAGACCAGTGATTAAAGCATGATCTATGATATTGCACCACGTCACCTTTTCCCCAATTGTAGAAATAGTCCACTTAATTGTCTACCATGTTGACTGATCGTCATGTCACATATTGTAGAGGAAGGTGCCCAAACACAGCTGTGTAGAAAATAGCAAAAAAAAGTTTTCTCAATATTTTTTTTTCTGTGGGCCTCAATGCTTGCTAGTGATAAAGAAGTGGTAAATGTTGAGAACTTCCCCTCTCACTGAACCTAAACTGCTAAGCAAACTCTGATGATACAAAATATTCTACATAAACATTTAGCAGGTTACAAATCTATTTATGTACATTTGAATATTTTAACTAGTCATTTAATTTCAGAACTTGAACCTTCAGCTTATTATTCAGGTTTTAATGTACTATTAATGATTGGGTGATTTCTATTAAGTAACAATTATGTAATATCATTGTAGTTATTTATGGATCTTAGGGGTTGGGGGGTTTAAAATATAGAATTGTCAGGGTAAATCCAAAGCCAGGGGTATCCCTTGATAAAATGAAAGGAAAAGTGGTCAATGGGCTAACGTAACTAAAGTAGGTTTCATTTAGCTCAAGATTTCAAGTTGAGAAGCAGGACACTTGGGAGAAGGAGAAAGACTGGCTAACATGGGAATCATAAACAGCTGTGTCATCGGTGTGGTAAGTTCTTTTTGTCTTTAAGAGCAAATAAGCTTCTCACAAATTCAGCATTTTTGTAATATTTCTGGTGCACTATGTACAATATTGTACAGGTGCATTAAGTAAAATAATAATATGTATTCAGCTGATCCATTTTGAAGCACTGGTTTATTACGCTCTGTTAGGTTTTATCAGTATTAATTTCTGTTTAAGCACCTGCAGTTTATCAAATCATTTTTAAACTGCTGAAATACTACATTTAGCAGACCTTCTTTAGGGTAATATGTATTGTTTTGTAAGATTGCTTAGATAGAGATGTTTGAATGAAGTTCTCAGTCTGTGTTTGTGTGGAAGTTCCAACTCAGATACAGTTTTCTTTTCAGAAGATGTCATCTGTACTTGTCCTTGGGATTTAAACAAATTTCAAACTGTAACAGACAAATGAGAGTATATGAGTGTATTTACATGTAATTAATGTAATTAATTATTTATAATGTAATTAAGCCTTGCAAACACCCTAAATTACCCTACAGGTCAAACAGGGAGACTTTGATGTTTTCTGCCTGAAGAGGCTGGGTGTCCACAGATGTATAAAAATATTGATGTAGGAAAACCTGAGTCAAAGGAAGTGTTTATTCAGCACAGCTTCCACATTAGTGACGACACATCAGCAAGAACAGTACACCACTGAAACTCGTCTACAGAACCGATTTCTAGCAGCGCAGGTCATTTTAGTTGTTCTTACTTAAAATGGGTGGACAACAGTCTTTTGTCTACAGAAGCAAGGAAGTCCTGAGGAAATAACTGTGGCTACACGACTGAAAAAGTTGCTTTGAAATCTAGCCCAAGCTGTAATTCTCATCTCTGCCTCTACAGCAGGGGTGTGGGCTTCCGGGGCTACAGCCCCAAATATTTTATTAAACAATGCCTGAGTGCCTGAAATCTCTGATATAAAATAATTCTGGGGGATAACCTCCCAAATACAACACAATGAACTGGGATGAGGCACGGATCTTTACTTGCCCAGCCAACGCATCTGCTGTACATGTGACTGGCACTTAATTTCAGAAGTGCATGACTTACCATAACTCAGACTAAGTCTAATTTTACGTTTAAATTCATAAAAGCAATCCCACTTCATGACAAAAACTTATAACCCTGCTTTGCAGAAACATCCCTCAACAGAGGTGACAGATGCCCAGCAGGCCAAAGACTCAAGTGCGCTGGAAAGCTCACCTAAAATTGTAGAAAATGGGATCAACAAAGCTCTGAAAATTCAAAATGAATGTAAGTTGCATAGAGTTCACAGTAATGTTACAATTTCCACTAACCAACATTTCTCCAAATAAGATGTGGAATTACGTGTGGAATTATCAGATTTCTCTATTTCAGCTGTCAAAACGGACACCCAAAGGAAGATAACTGTCCCATCAGCTGTTACATTTGATCACATTTCTGATGTGGACAAGAAGAATTTTGTTGTTATTTGTGCTGGAAAATCCAAAATATTTTTTATATTCCCCTTGGAAAGGATCTCAGTCTTACTTGAAGAGGCATGTGACTGGGCTGGAAAGGAAGCACAGAATATGAAGCTTGTTTTTGAAGGTAAATAATGAAATATTAATATAAGAGTCATGTTACTTGTGCTTTTACAACAATACAACAAAAATTACAACAATTCAACATTCAGTCACTGCACTACTGGATGAAAGTAGTCATAGACTCATGTTGCTTTGTAAGCATGATACTTCTACCTCTTTCTTTGCACATTTATGTATTTATCTTTATGTTTAACCTGCAGGCGTGGAACTAGATGTGATGAAAACTGTGAGTGAGTACCCTCGTCTACGAAGAGGGAGCAAAGTGAACCTCATTCCTGTTTCCTGAAAGACTCACATCCAACAGTTCATTCTACAGACACAATGCAGAATTAAATATGGAAACTTAACTGATATCACTACAATATACAAACAGAGAAGCTCCATGATATCATAGGACACAGACATCACTCACCAGACAGTCTCAAAAGCCAGACATCTAACTATAGCTTAGAGTGCCAGAGAGACTCACACTGCTTGCTGCTGGTGTCTGGCCTGCATTTAGTGACAAAAAGTCCCCTCTTGAACTAATGAAAACCAGTGCATGGGTTTTGGGTAAGATGAAGTTTGAATTGTACTGATGCATCTTTATTATAAGTAGGTTTGATTTAATTGTGAAACCCTAATAAACATATTAACCACTACAAAAAAAACATGCTTAAATGTACATATGTACATGTACAACCTATGCTTGGAACGGTTCACCTGTTAAGTCATCCATAGTATTTGCTGTACAGTGAACTGATTGATAAATTATGGAAAGATTTATCAGTTAGAATTCAAACAACACTACAACTAAAATGGTTGGTTTACTATATTGGGCATTACAGCAATGTGTAATTGGCTATATTCCAGGATATTTTGGATATACTGAAAAAGCTAACTTTATTGTGCATGTTTTTAGCATCAACAACAAAACAAATAAAACAGTCATAAACATATTTTTTTGTAAGCTGTTTTAATTTTACTAGTAAGATTGTGAGAGCTGTGACCATATTAGACAAGAAGTCTGAAGTTGTGTGTCATTTGTGTGAAGTTATGTATTTTGTAGTAAGGACTCTGTGTCTAAGCTTTGTCTATAGGAATATTCAATGGCATTTTCAAAAATCACCCTAGTTGCACTATGAGGTAAACAAAAATGTTCCAAGGCTGGTACATCTTGCTCTATATACCTTTTTCCCTAACTGCAGTGGGCTTTAAAGGAGGCATACACATTTTCTTATGTTGTGCAGTGGTCACCAACCCTTTTTCTGGAGATTTACCTCGCTGCAGAGAGGAGCTCCAAGCCTGATCAGGTGCACCTGATCCAGCTGATCAGGGTTTCATGGGGTCACATTTAACAGATTAGGGTCTCTACAGGACCTCTGTGGGAAGATAGTTCTCCTGCAGGTTGGTATAGTGGTTTACTGAGAGTTTAAATGAATGAATACATTTATTTTAGTATTAAAGGGACTATGCAATAGAAAATGAAGTATTCTTCCTTTCTGAAAAAAAAAGTTTCATACAATATTTAAACATTGTTACATTTTCAGTATGTTCATTTACTCCCCAGACAATATGAAATTATAGGTTACTATATGGAAACTAAACTGCAAAAATGGCCCATTTTGAATTAATTATTATGTAATGTCAAAAAAAGACGTGATTTGCATGTATCCATATATTCAAACTAAATCTGTTTAGCTTTTTGAATGAGATGCAATACAGAGCAACTGATCAAGACAGAGACTGTTTACATATAAACAGCCTCTATTCACAAAAACAGCCTGCTTAATCCTAAAGCATAAAGAGAGAGTGGAAAATGGTAACATGAAAATGAACTATGCCTGTTTTTGGTACATAAACCTATACAAGTGGCAGCAGACCTGTGACCCGATTACATAAAACACCTTAAGCTGAAATTTCCCTTAAGATTACCTTCAAGTATTTCCTATGGTTAAATTACCATATAGTTAATATTATGATTTAACTGAGTTGATTTCACTACTATATAATTAATAATTACTATACATAGATTGAAGGCATTGATGAATAATTGTGGAAAACCCCCAGCTTTTCCGAATTAGGTCAGTGATTTCCCCCGTGGAATTTTTTTTACCTCTCACATTCCAGCACATTGCATGTGAAGACAAGTTTTCACCTCAATTACCACCTCTAACCTAAGAAAAAGTCTAGTGTTAACATCTCTGGGACAGAAATATACTGTTGCTATGCCAAACCTGCCATGCATTTTTGTGGACTGTTACTTTCATACTTCATTTGAACACGGCACCTGTCCTGTCTCCTTGTGTGAAACTTCCATGATGAATGAACCAATTGAACTGTTCCAAAACCACTTTGAAAGCTCTGTCCAATTTATATTCAAACTTTGAAAAATTTTGCCTTCTCCTGTAAAGTTACTAATTTAGAGATACGTTTTACTTTACAGTGACGATTCAGTTGTCAACTGTGTGTTGAAGAGTTGTGCACATAATCTTTACATAAATGTATGTATTTAACGTATTTGTACAACCCAATTCCAATGAAGTTGGGACGTTGTGTAAAACATAAATAAAATCAGAATACGATGATTTGCAAATCCTTTTCAACCTATATTCAAATGAATACACTACAAAGACAAGATATTTAGTGTTCAAACAGATAAACTTTATTGTTTTTTGCAAATTTCACTCATTTTGAATTTGATGCCTGCAACACCTTAAAAAGAAGTTGGAACAGGGGCAACAAATGACTTGGAAATGCTCAAAAAACACCTGTTTGGAACATTCCACTGGTGAACAGGTGAAACAGGTGAGTGTCATGATTGGGTATAAATGGAGCATCCCTGAAAGGCTCAGTAGTTCACAAGCAAGGACGGGGCGAGGTTCACCACTTTGTGAACAACTGCGTGAGTAAATAGTCCAACAGTTTAAGAACAACGTTTCTCAACGTGCAATTGCAAGGAATTTAGGGATTTCATCATCTACAGTCCATAATATCATCAAAAGATTCAGAGAATCTGGAGAAATCTCTGCAAGTAAGCGGAAAGGCAGAAAACCAACATTGAATGCCTATGACCTTCGATCCCTCAGGCGGCACTGCATTAAAAACCCACATCATTCTGTAACGGATATTACCACATGGGCTCAGGAACACTTCAGAAAACCACTGTCAGTGAACACAGTTTGTCGCTCCATCTACGAGTGCAAGTTAAAACTCTGCCATGCAAAGTGAAAGCCGTATATCAACAACACCCAGAAACACCGTTGGCTTCTCTGGGCCCAAGCTCATCTGAGATGGACTGACACAAAGTGGAAAAGTGTCCTGTGGTCTGACGAGTCCACATTTCAAATTGTTTTTGTCAAATCATGGACGTTGTGTCCTCCGGGCCAAAGAGGAAAAGGACTGTCCGGATTGTTATCAGTGCAAAGTTCAAAAGCCAGCATCTCTAATGGTGTGGGGGTGTGTTAGTGTCCATGGCATGGGTAACATGCACATCTGTGAAGGCACCATTAATGCTGAAAGGTACATACAGGTTTTGGAGCAACATATGCTGCCATCCAAGCAACGTCTTTTTCAGGGACGTCCTGCTTATTTCAGCAAGACAATGCCAAGCCACATTCTGCATGTGTTACAACAGTGTGGCTTTGTAGTAAAAGAGCGTGGGTACTAGACTGGCCTGCCTGCAGTCCAGACCTGTCTCCCATTGAAAATGTGTGAAGTGCAAAATACGACAACGGAGACCCCGGACTGTTGAGCAACTGAAGTTGTACATCAAGCAAGAATGGGATAGAATTCCACCTACAAAGCTTCAACAATTAGTGTCCTCGGTTCCCAAATGCTTATTGAGTGTTGTTAAAAGGAAAGGTGATGTAACATAGAGGTAAACATGCCCCTGTCCCAACTTCTTTGAAATGTGTTGCAGAAATCAAATTCAAAATGAGTGAATATTTGTAAAAAACAATAGTCTATCCATTTGAACATTAAATATCTTGTCTTTGTAGTGTAATCAATTGAATATAGGTTGAAAAGCATTTGCAAATCATCGTATCCTGTTTTAATTTATGTTTTACACAAAGTCCCAACCTCAATTGAATTGGGGCTGTACATGACACAGCTTTTCAGGACTTCAACTAAACACCTACTAAGCAAACAGTGACTACACAAAGTATTGTGTAGGCATACTCATTTTAAATATTCAAGAAAGGTGGAATTATTATACATCTTGCAAGAGAGGGTGAAAGAAAGAGAACCTGCAGAAATGTATAAACAATTGAGCCAACCAAACTGACTTCATTGTTCATGTTGTCAAGAAGAACGGCGCTTGACTGAAAGAGATTATTCACAAATATGGGGGGCATATACAGCTTCATCTTCAGTGAGGTATGTGCAATATACTCAGTTAAGTCTCACAATTCTGTTCTGTATTTTTACTGTAGTTAAAGGTTGTTAAAATCATTAAGCTGTTCTTTAATTACAGTAAAATATTCTACACAAATACTACTACATATATATCCTATAGGTATCTTATAGTTGTTTGCAAACATTCTGGATAAGATTTAGATGTCATTATTAGGAGTTTATATCCTACACCATCTTGCTTTCTTTTTTACTTTAATTATTTAATTGTTTAATTACTCAAAATATTTGTGTGGTTTTATGTACCAAAAATATTTATTTTTACAAGAACATTTTCAACCTCTTAAACCCCAAGAATTACAGGGGCTGTTTTTTGTTACTGCACCATTAAAAGTGATGTATGCAAATGATCTCTGCTCAGATTGGCTGCTCACATAACCTTTAAATGGATTACTCTAAATCTTATCTCAGAGCTGAAACATGCCTTAGGTTCCAATGAATGAGTGGAGCTAAACTGCTACTGGCAGATCAGTGCAAAGGCGTTGGTTCTTTTGACCTCAGAGAAACAATGAATTCAAAACAGCTTTGTCTCTGTCAAAACGAAACCTTTTGTCTCCAGAACGTAAAAACAATGGTGTAAAATAAACACATATTCAAATCAACATTCACAGCTTCCTCAGCACTATCTGATGAAAAAGTAGCATGAAACCTGGAAATCTGGAAACTATCACTTACAGTTCCACTCTCTGCTCTACACCATTGAAACCATGCTAAAAATCAAGAAGCCAAGTAAATTATATTAAAATGACATAGAGCGCAGCTGAGCTCATATCTAATGTAGGTCAAATTGATCTCTGATCAGCAGAAGTGAGGCCTGAGGAAAAGAACCTACAACAGGTACAACAGGTAACTGAGACTTCACATTAGAAGTGATTTTAGTCACTCACATGTCCTAATCATGAGTAAGTAATTATATTTACCAAAAGATTATGACTGGGTTTGATAAAAACCTCAAGATTTCACAAAGTTTCACTCCATGATGAACACCTACTGAATGTACATGTTTTGTACTTGAGTGGTTGACAAAGTACCAAAATCATGTACTTGAGTTAAAGTAGAGACACCCAAGGTAAAATATTACTCCAGTAAAAGTAGACATCCTTACTCTAGACCTCAACTTGAGTAAAAGCACAAAAGTATTTGCGTTCAAACGCATTTAAGTATCGAAAGTAAAAGTACTAAAAGATTAATTGTGGCTCTAATGTCCTGTTATCATTTTTATAACAAGACTAGCTTCCTGAACTCATTTTAGGTGAAAATACTCCAGTGTCTCTCTTGGTAAACCAGTCTTTTAATCGAATGTCATTAATTAGTCTGACACTGATCTCTATTAAAATGATGTGATTGTGAGACACAAAGCACTAAAGGCCAACAGTTTCCATCAGATAGAACCGAATGGCTCTGAAATCACTTTTGCAAACAAGCAAAGTTTCAGTTTAAGATTACTTTGTAACTTAGTTACAAGTTGAATAAAAACGTGCTTTTAACTCAGGATCACAAATAAGTTTTCCTTTACTAAACGGCATCTGTAGGTCTCTGTTCATAAAAATAAACTAACCGAAACTAATTTACTATAAAATGAAAGTGTTTGTATGAATTCAGAAAAAAAGAAACACACCAGTCACGACTGCGTATGTGTACATATTTCTATATTGTGGTCTATTTACACAAAGTTAGGTTAGTTCATCTTTTAGTTAGACGTATGTGCTCCCAAATTTTTACGCTGCACTGACGTTGAACCGTGCGCTGCACTGGGTCGGTATGACCAACAGGTCAAAACAAGCTCAGCTGTTTCTTTCGTTTTGACATGTTACATTTTTATACACACAAAAACCAAAAGGAACGACAGATTTCTCAAAATGTAGTGGAGTAAAAAGTCAGATATTTGACTTTGAAATGTAGTGGAGTGAAAGTAAAAAGTTGCCCAAAATGGAAATACTTAAGTAAAATACAGATACACGAAAAAACTACTTAATTACATTTACTTATTTACTGTCCACCACTGTTTAGTAGGAACATCACCCAAAAGAGGTTACAGATGTGCAGCAGGCCAAAGGTTCAATCTCACCTGAAAGCTCACCGGACAGCTCAGTAAATGAAGGCAACCTATCATTTATTCAACATAGAGGTAAGTTTTGTAAAGTTAATAAACCATTTTTCACTTCACTAAATAACTCCTACTTTGAGTTTGTCTCATGGCACAACCACTCTTTTTCAGACGTTACACAAAGAACAGATGTGATCTTCCCTTCTCCTGTTAAACCTGATCACATTGATGATGTGGGCAAGAAAACTATCTATGTGATCTGTGCTGGAAAATCCAAAGAATTTTTTACATTCACCTTGGAGAAGATCTCAGTCTTGCTTGAAGAGGCATGTGACTGGGCCAGGAAGAAGCCATAGAACATGAAGCTTGTTTTTGAAGGTAAATAATCAAATGCTAATACGCTCATTATGCTGTATACGCACTAAGAGTCATGTTATTTGTGCTTACAACAATTCAGTAATTAATCCCAGCACTACTGGTTAAAAGTAATCATAGATGTGTTGCTTTGTAAACATGATAATTATATACAGTTCCTTATCTTTATTTTTAACCTGCAGGAGAACAACTAGACCTGATGAAAACAGTGAGCAAGTGCCCTCGTCTACGAGGAGGGAGCAGTGTGAACCTCATTCACGCTTCCTGAAAGACACACATCCTAAAGATCATTCTACAGACACAATACAGAACTCAATGTGGAAACTTTTCTGACATCACTACAATATACAAGCAGGGGAGCTTGTATCACAACATCACAGGACACATGCATCACTCACCTGATAGTCTTTGGACTATGGGTACACAGTTGAGACCTGACCTGGGATTGTCCTTCTTTCTATTAGTCAGTCCCACAGAATGTATTCTCTCTCCTAAAACACTTGTTTTCAGTAGACTAGATCAATTTGTTCCATTTCTGTTGTATCCTGATCCTTCCTTTGATTCCCACATGATCTGCTGATACAGTACAAAGTTATTTTTTTATTACTTAGCTGCCCGAGGGGCCTGGGTGAGCCACATTAAGACGAGGGGATGAGTTTGGGCACATGAGTGACGCTAGATAATTGTGAAACGATAATTGTCCTAAATCTGCTATTTAATGAAGATGTTATTCTAGAACAATAACCATTGAGGTGGGTGGCTGAGACGGAGGATGAGGATGAGATTGTGTCTACTGGATCTGAAAAAGAAAAAGAAAATGAATCGTTCAACTTATTTCAGTAATTACTGAATGAAAAATGAAAATTATTCCGAATGGCTAAAGCCGACCCCAGACGATCCACTTTCTGCTACCTTCTCTGTATCCAGCAAACACACAAACATGGTCACAATGTTGTCCACGTTCAAAGAGCGTTGCTACAGTGTTGTCAAAGGGTGGTGCTGTTTGTTCCCAGCAAACACAAACAGGGCAAAACTGCATTGGACAACCATGAAAACACCAGAATGACGTTCAAATCACCCAACAAACCAAGGCAGTTTCACCATTCATGATCAGGAAAGAAGCACAGCAAGAAAAATGTCTGTTGCCCGATTAACAGTTAAAGTGACCCTTCATCCAAACTCACACTTATGGAGGGACTCAGCTCCTTTACCGCAGGCCACACCGCCATGTCTGGTGGGATAGTTTGGAGAAATACATAAACAACACCAAACAACGTGCGTTCAGTTAAAAAACATGACCACGATTAAAAGAAAACGAGAAAACGAATTAGAAAATCGTGATCACGAATTTAAAAAAAACTTACACTGAAGTAAAGGAAACGTGCGCATGATTAAAAGAAAATGAGGGAGCGATTTAAGAAATCGTGACCACGAACAAAAGAAAACGTGCGTATGAGCTGCTCACTCCAGTTATTATTATTTATTTATTTATTTATTTTTTACCTCCGTCCATTCCGGAAACCTCAAAAACTAAGACAGAACAGAAAGTGGATTATTTTAGATGTAAATATCCTCAAACACAAATCCATCAAAAATACAACTCTTGAGCATTTCAGAGTACATTATAACTTCACCATTAATTTAGGGCGATTTTCACTATATTTCTAACCCATATGTGAAATAAAGAAGAACCACTGGCGATCATGACCTTTGACCGATGGCATATTGGGGCAGAAACCCATAGTGCCTCAAGATTGTAGTTTACTAAAATATTAATGCGATCACTCAGAAGCAATTAGCTTAATGCAGGCGCCTAAAGACGTTTAGACATCGCCCAAATCCTCGACGCTGAGGCAGCCAACTCAGGTAATCCAGCTGTAGAGCTCAGAGTTCAGCCCAAACAGGTTCGCTGTAGATGGTTTTTAACCGTCTTCACCGTTGCTGTTGGTTTGCTAGTTATCGTCCTAAGAATCTGCTGCGCTTTTGAAGGTGAGAGATTATCTTCTTTTGTGTTTGAATTACAAGGTGCTCTTAATATGTTTGAATGTATTATGCTGTCGGGCATCATGTCCGTTAGGACTTTTAGCATTTTGACCAGGCAGATTAAAAAATCTTTATTAATACACGTGGCAGAGGTCTGTTCCTTTTACTGGCAATAAAAGCTTGAATGTTGTCATTAAACTGTGTTTGAACCGTTAATCAGCTGTATTACTGACTTATTTGCCGCTACAGTAAAAGCAGGCCTTCTCTAGCTATACAAATATAGCTTATCGATTAATATAGATTATCGAGGCCTCGTGTTATCAGTCCTCTCCGCTTCTCTGCGTCTCTGTGACTCGGCGATATTTTCTCCCTGCAGTACCACGTTTGACCGCTGAGAGGTCCACTTGCACAAAACGGACCATTAAAACTCGCCCTTCAGCTTATTTAGTCAGATATATGTTGACTCTGTGGACTGAAGGTTTTTCTTGTGTAAACGTGACTTTATAAAAACCGAGCTTTAAGCTCTGTGAGCGCAAAACTGGGTTTCCTCGTTTCTGATTGGCCAGCTGGTGAGCTGATTAACATACGCGCTGTCATCAAGGTGTTGACGTAGATACACGTTTAAAGTGCCTTTTCTGCCTCTCTGAGTTTGAAACAAGCGGCTTGACTTGACTTTTGTTCCGTGCTGTGAGGAGTCGATGGCAGACAGCAGCTCTGCTCACCATCCTCGTCTTATATTTTTGGAAGAATGACCCGTCTGATGCGCGAGTTTACTGTTATCGCTTCTCGGCCTTTTGGCTAAGATCAAGTGTAGTATCTGTTCTTATCAGTTTAATATCTGATACGTCCCCTACCCGGGGACCATATATTAAATTGATTTTTGGAGCAGGGAGATGGAATAGGGGCTTGCTCCGTCCACTCCACGCATCGACCCGGTATTGCAGTACCTCCGGGAGCGGTGCACCCCCCTCTGTTGGTGAAAATAAGACTCGGTATTTATGTTTAACGCTTTTAACGTGTAATGTATGTACGTTAATGCACAAATCGTTCTTGATGTTTCGTGTTTTTTCGCAAATATCACGTCTAAGCTGCATGCCGAGGTAGGGCTATTTGATATAATGATATAGACAGTAAGAGTTGACTATGTAGCAATGAGGGGCTGAAGTAGTTCTCTCTATGCAGTCGCTTTGCTTTTTTGTTCACTTGGCTGTTTTGTTGATCTCATTGTGTGTAAATGCTTCTGTAAGAACACTGGAATCAGAATTTGTCCAGTCTCACAAAAATGTACAGAGACAAAACTCATTTTCCAAAGTGTCTAGGTTCACTTTTGAGCAGTTTTTGATGCTTAAAGAGTGAAGGCTAAATTTCTCTTACTGTGAGGTACCATGTTGTTTTGCCTGTGTCAAATCATCATCGTTACCCGCTTTAGTCCACATAGGGTTGCGGTCCTGTGTCAAATATTATATGTAAATTGGATATAAATTTTAAAAAAAGGTTTAAATGTCTTGGAAAAAGTAGGACTGGAAAAGCAACAGGAGAGCTCCTGTAGTGCATCATGTCTGTCATAACAGCTGGAGGCTTTTTCCTTTCTGTGGTTTTCAAAAACTAGAAAAACTAAAAGAGCAAGAAATGGTAAAAAAACCCTGCCTTAATATCGTAGGAGTTGTGCTAGGAAAAGTCAGACATGTTCCTGTGTGTGTTTTGACTGTTGTGAATGTAGATACTTTAAAAGAGAACTGTGTCCATAAAAAGAACAATATTTAATAACAAAAAGAAACAAGCCTGTGTGTTTGTTCTTGTGTATATAAAACATCTATAAAATATTTTACGTATTTGTGTAATTATATATGTTATATATAATTATTATATACATACATAAATTATATACACACGGTAGTAATCTGCGAACATGCAGCAATATGATATAAACATGCAGCTTGTAACTCGAAATGGAATGTTTACACAAGTCTTTGGCCTAGTTTGAAATGCTTGGGGGAAAAAAAACTGCTGTTCCGTTGACTTGCATTAAAAGTAAAGTGTGTTTCCTTCTTTTGTAAACTTACCATTTCGGGGAAGTTTTCTTCAGACAACAGCTTTTATACACAGCAAAATAGTTTCTTGTAGAGCAGGACGTATATTTAGGTTCATTTTGTTGTGTAATTAATTGAGCGCGCTCCATCGTAGTGAATAGTTTAGCCAGTAGTGATTTCACTCCCCAGTGTGCGTGGAACTCACATACCTGGCAGAGGAGATGCTGTGATTAAGAAGAAGGTGGTTCACGCAGGCTCAGCCATTGTACTTCTGGTCATGCTGACCCCTGGAATCCCCCAGACTTCACTGTTTAAAAGAAGACTTTGCTCATGTGGTGATGTTTTTGCGTGTTTGTAAGGGGTTAAGTATGCTAGTGTCTGTTATAGTTTAGTCATTTAGTATTTTTTACAGTACAAGGTGGAGGAATTATTAGAACGGCATGTGATCTTTTGTTATAGTTATTTAGTATAACTGTATGGGTTGTGGGATCATGTTCATGGCTTTCTCCGTTTATTTTATCTACCAAGTTTTTCGGGGGGGACACGACTTTTATATTGATAAATATATTGATAACTTAAAAGTTGTGTTGTTTTAAATGGTTTTAAATGTTTTGTTTAAAATGTTTATTTTAAAATTAAAATACAATTTTTTTTAAAACCTGGAAATGATGAAAAGGTATGCGTCACAGCAAAATTGTAAATCCTTTTTCTGATCCAGACAGAAAAAAAAAATAAAAAATCTGTTCTTATCAGTTTAATATCTGATACGTCCCCTACCCGGGGACCATATATTAAATAGATTTTTGGAGCAGGGAGATGGAATAGGGGCTTGCTCCGTCCACTCCACGCATCGACCCGGTATTGCAGTACCTCCGGGAGCGGTGCACCCCCTTTTGGCTGGTCTAAAAGAAGAGAAAGTAGGTGGAGGGCTGGGACGTGTGGAGGCCACGGCGCCTCTTGTGGTGTAAGGTGTGCTCGAGGCTGCGTCGAATCTGCTGACGCGAACCAAGAAGCCACCTTTCTCTGTTCTCTGAACAAACGCTTTCTAGGTCTTTTATTGTAAATGTTGTGCTTATAAACGAGGATTTTCTCCCCCAAAAAACGCGAAAACCAAACCAGTTTTTCGGCCTGCTCTCATCGGCTTTATTCTCCAAACAGGTGTTGAGCTGTTACTGCACTGCAGCGGGTTTTACCTGTAGCCACACAACAGCTACAATAGCGGCTCCATCAGGGCCGGTTTAGGAGGACCCTGGCCTCTTCCTATTTCCCCCGTTATATAAAATACATGACTGCAAAACTCCCGGTGTCCGCGAGCTCCTGAGGCGTGAGTATAAACTCATATAACTCAAGTTCAAAAGCTGTTAAAATATGTGTGTTAAAATGTTTCATGCTGTTCTTTTACATTAAAAATGTTTAGGAAAGTAAGATACAGAGTTAATGGATGTAAACATGGTTCTAAAAAAAATTATAATACAAAAATACTTTGGTAAATTCTTAGACTAGCTTAAGGCCCAGTCCCAGGGTTCTAGGCCCATGGCCAAGATCAAGCCACCTGAGTTCACTGTCTAGCCAAAACAGCCTGAGAAGAAACCACAATCAGTTGTCCAGCCAAAAAAGCCTGAGAAGAAACCACAGTCAGTTGTGCGGCCAAAAAAGCCTGAGGAGGCTATCCAGCCGAAGAAACCACAGTCAGTTGTCTGGCCAAGAAAGCCTAGGCCTGCTGTCTGCCTCCAGCAGCCCAAGTCCACTGTCCCTCTAGAACAGCCTGAGCCATCTGTCCAGCCCAAACAGAACGCATCCACTAGCCAGCACACAGAGGCCCCGTCCACAACCCAGGGCCATGATTATCCTGTGGAACCACTTTGCAGTGACAGCCCCGCAAGGGCTATTCACATTATGTACAGACAGCATAAATCAGAACAATTTGTTTTAGTATTATTTTGTACACAATAATAACCAAATCCCTTTTCTGAGATTTTAATGTTTTATTGGTAACTTCTGTCAGTTTTATTTAAGGGGTGTAAGGTGTGCTCGAGGCTGCGTCAAATCTGCTGACGCGAACCAAGAAGCCACCTTTCTCTGTTCTCTGAACAAACTCGAGGCTTTTTAGGTCTTTTGTTGTAAATGTTGTGCTTATAAACGAGGATTTTCTCCCCAAACCAAACCAGTTTTTCGGCGTGCTCTCGTCGTCTTTATTCTCCAAACAGGTGTTGAGCTGTTACTGCACTGCAGCGGGTTTTACCTGTAGCCGCACAACAGCTACAACAGCGGCTCCATCAGGGCCAGTTTAGGAGGACCCTGGCCTCTTCCTATTTCCCCCGTTATATCAAATACATGACTGCAAAACGCCCGGTGTCCGCGAGCTCCTGAAAATATGTGTGTTAAAATGTTTCATGCTGTTCTTTTACATTAAAAATGTTTAGGAATTTATAAACTGATCTCGCTCAGATGCTCCATCTTAACCCCTTCATATGGGACTCGCTTTGGAGCTCCCTGTAGAGTTTGAGGAACCCACAAGACAGAGTGGCAATTCTGCAAGTTCTCTGGCTGTAGGTCAAAATATTGTCGCACAGAATTACGTTTTTTTATGTATTTTGTTCTTCATGTTTCCCGTCGATCAAATTAACCTGCCATTTAAACTGATCTTTATGGCAGAACTTGCATCCACTATAGGGTGTGTTCATTTTAAGTTATAACAGCAAGTTAAATTCTAGTTTACATTAAACAAGTTTACATACAAACTAGGCTACGATGGAACTTATGTTCAGCTGGTGCAGCTGGCTGCTCTTCTGTGGTGAACAGAGCTGGCAGCAAAGCTAATGTTTACCAGTTACTCTCTCCTGGTTATCAGTGCCGTTTACTATTGAGAAATTGGCATTAGATTAATGCCTTTATGTTTATTGAATAGTGGATGTAAAATCGTGCACCTCTAAAAACGGAGGCTGTCAGTACCGACAGGCTGGTCAGTGTGTCCAACATTTCCATTGATGACTTTTGTGTGATTTTGTTGTCAGCACATTCAACTTTGTAGAGAACAAAGTATTCAATGAGAATATTTCATTCATTCAGATCTAGGATGTGTTATTTGAGTGTTCCCTTTATTTTTTGAGCAGTGTATATATATATCACGTTTTGCATGGTGCGCATACCATTAAATGATGTTGAAATCGGCGGGAGTTTTTTTCTTCTTTTTTTTCTTCTGTCTCTTCTTCTTGCTTACTTTGCTCCGCGTAGTCTCCGGGTAGTTCAACATTAGTATAGACTACAACTTTAGGTTAATGTGGGAAACACTGCTGTCCCCTTTGTTCTGGGTTTGTGAGGGGCACTTTGGGTGTATTTTTGTTTAGGGGTATGTTGGGGGGAGGGTGTCCCACCTCTGCTCTCTATGGCCATTTACATTTTTGTTGTTTTTTTTTTTTATCTTTTTAAATGGTTAATGCCAATATAGATCCCAGCATTGCTGGCCAGGCACACCTCTTAGATTTATTAGCTGGAATATTAAAGGTATGGGTAATCCTGTTAAGAGATCTAAAGTTTTTACACACTTGAAATGTTTAAACTCTGATTTAGTATTCTTACAGGAGACTCATCTTCATATTAAAGATCATCGTAGGTTACATTGCCCGTGGGTAAGTCAAGACTTCCACTTAAACCTTAATTCAAAAGCTAGAGGAGTCGCTATTTTAATTAACAAAAAAGTTCCGTTCTCATCCACAGGTGTTATTGCTGATAGGAATGGCAGATACCTCATAGTTGCTGGTACCCTAATTCAAAAAAAGGTTTTGTTGGTAAACGTATATGACCCGAATTTCGATGACAGATTGTTGAGTAGCATCCCCTTCTTGAATACTCACCTGCTGATCCTCGGAGGGGATTTTAATTGTGTTTTTGACCCATTCTTGGACCGCTCTAATCCTCGTAATCTGACTCAATCTGCCATGTCCAACGTATTTTCTGATCTTATGAAACGGAATGGTCTTGTTGATCTGTGGAGGTTTCATAACCCCTCTGTCAAAAAAATGTCTTTCTTTTCCCAGGTGCACCACTCATATTCTAGGATTTAAAAAATAGTCATCGACAGTACGCTTAATTCTTCTGTTAATTCTTCAGACTATTCGTGTATTGTAATTTCTGACCACTCACCTTTTATTACTAAATATTTTATTTTCATCAACGTAGCCCACCAAGTTTAACTCTCTTCTTTTGGCACACAAGGAATTTTGTGAACTCATTTCAAGCTTCACTGATGAGTTCTTTTCTTTCAATCAAAATGACTCTTCTTCATATTCATTGCTTTGGGAGACGCTTAAATGTTACCTGAGAGGTCAAATTATTTGTTACTCTGCTTTTTCTAATAAAATGGTTAATCCTCAGCTTAATGAACTTTCATCTGCAATTAGTAACCTTGATCAAAGATATGCACTGAACCCTTCTCCGGAACTGCTTAAGCAGTGTTTTGATTTGCAAACAGAATTTGATCTCACTTCAACTAAAGAGGCAGAGCGCTTATTACTACACAGTCGTGGCTCGTATTACGAACATGGTGACAAGGCAAGTAATTTACTGGCACATCAATTATGGCGGCAGGCCACTTCCCATTTGATACCTAGTATTAAAAACATTAGTGATATTATTACTACAGATCCCTTGGAAATTAATTTCAAATCGTTTTACTCTTCATTATATAAATCTGAATTCCCTGCAGGTGACACTAAAATGAGCGAATTTCTTCTGAACCTTTCGAACCCTGTCATTGATACTGACGCTGCCAGGCAACTAGACTCCCCACTCTCCCTTGAAGAAGTTTCAGCTGCAATTAAAGCTATGCAATCTAACAAAGCCCCAGGCCCTGATGGGTTTCCGATTGAATTTTTCAAAACATTTATTGGTAAATTGGCTCCGCTACTTTTATCCGTATTCAAAGAATCCTTAAAAAGTAGTTCACTGCCACCGACCCTGACACAAGCCACTATTGCTTTCCTTCTCAAAAGGGACAAAGATCCAACCTCCTGTGGGTCCTACAGACCATTATCTTTGCTCAATGCTGATGTAAAGGTGTTAGCTAAGATAATTGCATCCCGTTTAGAAAATGTGCTTCCTCGTATTATATCCGAAGAGTAAAATGGGTTTATAAAGGGACGTCAACTGTTTTTTAACACCCGCACACTTTTCAATATAATTTACTCAAAACATTCGGCTGAACTTCATGAACTTGCAATTTCCTTAGATGCTGAAAAGGCATTCGATAGGGTAGAGTGGGAGTACTTGTTTGCAGTTTTGAGGAAATTCGGACCTGGTGATAAATTTATTTCTTGGATTCGTCTCCTTTATTCATCCCCTAAAGCTAGTGTCCACACTAATGATGTTTATTCTGATTATTTTGCCCTTGGACGTGGAAGTCACCAAGGTTGCCCTCTGTCACCTTTGCTTTTTGCCATTGCTATCGAGCCTCTGTCTATTACGTTAAGATCTTCCTCCTTATTCAAAGGAATCACCCGTAATGGAATTGAATATAAATTATCGTTGTATGCAGATGATTTGTTATTATATATAAGAGATCCCACACTTAAAACATCCCTGCTGTTTTAAGTATTTTGGAGAGCTTCAGCACCTTTTCAGGTTACAAATTAAATTTGGGGAAGAATGAGTGTTTTCCCGTTAATATTGCAGCTTGTCATCTTCAACAGTCAGATTTACCTTTTCAGTTTAGTCCATTGGGGTTTAAATACCTAGGTATCAATGTGACTCATTCTTTATCTAGCCTTGCATCTGCTAATTTCACTCCCCTCATCTTAAAGATTACTTCCGATATTCAAAGATGGGGTAATCTCCTCCTTTCCTTAATTGGAAAGATCAATGTTGTTTAAAATGAATATTTTACAAAAAATTTTATTTTTATTCCAGACAATACCTCTTTTTCTTCCAAAACATTTTTTGACTCACTGGATAAGATAATTTGTTCTTTTATTTGGGGAGGGAAATCACCTAGAGTTCGTAAAACTTTACTGCAGAGATGCAGACTTAGTGGAGGACTTGCATTACCTAACTTTCTAACTTTCTATTGGGCCGCTCACATCCACAAACTTGGTTACTGGTTAAAATTTCCTGGATCCTCTTGGTGTAAATTGGAGCTATCATGCTATAAGGGATCTTTTATATCTGCTCTACTTTATTCCTCTTTACCTACAGTACCCTCTCTGTACACTGCTAATCAAGTGGTTCTTAATACGCTCAAGATCTGGTATCAGTTTAGACGGCACTTTCAATTTGTAGCTGCTTCTTCCTTGGGTCCTTTACATAACAGCCATTTATTTCCTCCATCACTTGTGGACACAACATTTTCAGTGTGGTATGACAAGGGTCTTACACATTTCAAATATTTATATGTAGATGGTGTCTTTGATAGTTTCGCCAATTAGTCATCTCGATACGGTCTCCCTGTTACTCATTTGTTTCGCTAAATTTGTGGCTAAGTGTTTTCCTAATTTCCCCTCTTCACCTCTAGAACAGCGGTGGGAAACCATGCTTTCATTTGTTCCCCATCACACTTATTTCAAAGCTGTGTGACATTATCTCGGCTTTTAGTAGCCACTCAACTGGTAAATTTAAATGCATATGGGAGAGTGAATTTGGAATACAAATTCATGTGGAATCCTGGGAACAGGCCATAGAAAGGATTCGATCTACCACCTCTTGTGCCCGTCTCGGACTTATCTAATTAAAGGTCTTATACAGGGTGCATTTCTCTAAGGCTAGACTATCTGAACCGTATCCGGAAATGGAAGACAAATGTGATAAATGCCATGGCTCTCCTTGTCACCTTAGCCGCATGTTTTTTCTTTGTCCTGATCTGAACGGCTTCTGGGAGTGTTATTTTACGACTATGTCCACTCTTCTTGGGGTGAATCTCCAACCTTGCCCTCTGATCGCTATATTTGGGATTCCTGACCCCTCATTAGCACTTATTGTTGCATAGGACGTGTGCTTGTTTTTGTGTTGCCTTTTATATTGTATAAATAACTAGCAATATGTGAGTTGGTCATGTTGAGCTGAGGTGGGGGCGTTGGTGGGGGGGGTGGTTATTGTTTAATACACAGTATTTTGTAATTAATTTCATTATTTCATCCTTCATTGTTATCAAGGGTTTTTTTGGGGGGTAGATTTGTTGTTGGTGTGTGCGTATGTGACCGTGTACATATACATATATTTCAAAAAGACGAAACATGGGAATTAGTGAATTGTATTTTTCCAAAAAAAAAACAAAAGAACGCGCAGCTGTCTACAGTCACCGTAGACTCCCGTTCAGAACGCGCAGCTGTCTACAGTCACCGTAGACTCCCGTTCAGAACGCGCAGCTGTCTACAGTCACCGTAGACTCCCCGGTCACCGTAGACTCCCATTCAGCAGACGCAGCTGTCTACAGTCACCGTAGACTCCCCGGTCACCGTAGACTCCCATTCAGAACGCGCAGCTGTCTACGGTCACCGTAGACTCCCATTCAGAACGCGCAGCTGTCTACGGTCACCGTAGACTCCCCGGTCACCGTAGACTCCCATTCAGAACGCGCAGCTGTCTACGGTCACCGTAGACTCCCATTCAGAACGCGCAGCTGTCTACAGTCACCGTAGACTCCCCGGTCACCGTAGACTCCCATTCAGCAGACGCAGCTGTCTACAGTCACCGTAGACTCCCCGGTCACCGTAGACTCCCATTCAGAACGCGCAGCTGTCTACTGTCACCGTAGACTCCCCGGTCGCTGTAGACTCCCAAACAGCAGACGCTGCTGTCTACAGAGAACCCCGCACTATATTACTATTAATGCTACAGCAGCTGTTGCCGTTTTTTCTCTATAATCTTTTTTTCACCCGCTAATCAGGGGAGAGCGCGAACGCAGTCCCCCACTACCACAAATTATGCAGTCGAGATTCCCACATTTGGGGAATTCGCAGAGGTCAGTACAGCCTAGTGTGCAATGGCTGAGCCTCGCCCTGGGTGAACCACCTTCTTGATCATGGTGTCTCCCCTGCCAGGTAAGTATGAGTTGTGCTCGCCTCGGGGAGCGAAGCCACCACTGACAGCACGACACACGGAGACGGTGACCACTCCGCTAATTTCACCAGCGGAATAAAACCTGGACAGAAACGCTACAAACACCGAGCTGCTCTCACCACAACGTCCGTGCCCGAGTTTGTGTGATGTTCCTGTAAGAAAAGCACAGTATGGCGCTTCCCATGATGCACCGCGCGCTGAATATTTAACAAACTGCTAAAACGCGCGGGACACAGCTTCACTGGAGGCGCAGCAGCATGATGTGAAACACTAAGCCGCAGAACACGCAGTCGCTCTGCTTTAGGGGGGAAATGCGTCCAGGGTGGGTTTAAGTATTTTAAAATGAGACGGCGGGGGTGACGTATTTAAGTTATCCCGAGTTCTTTAAACATCGTTCTTAACAAAAGCTTTTTGTTTTACCCATCCTGCTAAAAACGGTGTTTTTTTCTGTCAAACTAAGTTTTGTTGATAAGCACAACATTTACAAGCGTTGTCTCCGTTTGTTTCCCGTCAGCAGATTCAACACGAGAGGCGCTCTGACCCGGCTGTGTGTGTGTGTCTGCAGCCCGGAGAACCAGTGGGCGGAGCGAAGGGGCGGGCACACATTTGCATCGGCCAATCATATAACAGATGAGCTGTCCATCAAAACTTGCATTGGCCAATCACAAGCGGGAATGACCTGTCTCTGATTTTGTGCATCAGCCAATGGTTGGAAGGAAAGTGCAAAAAGGCGTCACACACCGCTCAGGCACGCGGAAGGGGGAAGATAGTTTGAAGGTGCGTTAAACACCACCGAATGTCTTATTTCAGATCAATACACTATTACAGCTGTTGAGAGGTATAAAGTTGATGAGCCACACCATGAAGGTATGGGAAAGAGTTGTTGAAGCAAGGCTAAGGCGAGAGGTTCAGATCAGTGAGCAGCAGTTTGGTTTCATGCCCAGAAAGAGTAACACAGATGGAATTTTTGCGTTGAGAGTGTTGGTAGAGAAGTAGAGAGAAGGTCAGAAGGAGCTACATTGTGTGTTTGTGGATCTAGAGAAGGCATATGATAGGGTGCCAAGAGAGGAACTGTGGTACTGTATGGGGAAGTCAGGTGTAGCTGAAAAGTATGTTAGGGTGGTGCAGGACATGTATGAGGATAGTGAGACAGTGGTGAGGGTAGAGTTACATCAGGGATCAGCTTTGAGCCCCTTCTTGTTTGCAATGGTGATGGACAGGTTGACAGATGAGGTCAGGCAGGAGGCTCCATGGACCATGATGTTTGCAGATGACATTGTAATCTGTGGTGAGAGTAGAGAGCAGGTGGAAGAGAATCTGGAGAGGTGGAGTTTTGCACTGGAGAGGAGAGGAATGAAGGTCAGTAGAGACAAGACGGAATACATGTGTGTGAATGAGAGGGAGGCAGGTGGAAAGGTGAAGATGCAAGGAGTAGAGGTCGTAAAGGTGGATGACTTCAAATATCTTGGGTCAACCATCCAGAGCAATGGACAGTGTAGAAAAGAGGTGAAGAAGAGGGTTGCAGGCAGGATGGAGTGGGTGAAGACGGGTGTCAGGGCTGATGTGTGACTGAAGGATAGCAGCAAGAGTGAAAGGGAAGGTTTACAAGACAGTAGTGTGTCCTGCTATGATGTATGGTTTGGAGACTGTGGCTCTGTCTAAAAGACAGGAGGCTGAGCTGGAGGTGGCGTAGATGAAGATGCTGAGATTTTCGTTGGGAGTGACAAGGATGGACAAGATTAGAAATGAGCAGATCAGAGGGACAGTGAAGGTGGAGCAGTTTGGAGATAAAGCCAGAGAGGCCAGGTTGAGATGGTTTGGACATGTGTTGAGGAGGAATAGTGGATATATTGGGCAAAGAATGTTGGAGATGGAGCTGCCGGGTAGAAGGAGAAGAGGTAGACCTCAGAGAAGGTTTATGGATGTAGTGAAGGTGGACATGGAGATGGTTGGTGTAAAAGTAGAGGAGGCAATGGATAGGGCAAGGTGGAGGCAGATGATCCGCTGTGGCGACCCCTAAAGGGAGCAGCCGAAAGATGAAGAAGAACGACACTATTACAGCTGTTGTTGTACACGCTTAGGTCTCTTTGGCAGGTAAAGCAGGACGGAGTTCATGCAAACACTGGCTGACCATCACACACAAAAGTCTTAGTGAACTGATGGAACATGCTCTTCCTGACTTTGTGGGTAAAAACACAAACACAACATAGAAATATGTGCACACTTAATACCTCCCTGTTGAAAAAAGTCATAGAACCCATTAAAAGTGTCTGTCGGTTCCTGGTGGTTTTCAGTCGCTGATGGTGTTCTGGGTTGGTATCGCAGTGTAAGGGATTCAGATCGTTTAATCAGGTGATCTGGGACTGATTGAATGTACAGTTGTTAGTTTCCTAATGGTCTCTAACGGCAACCATCAAGCCAATTCTCGTTATGAAGCAAAACCACCAGGTTTTATTCCTAACGGTTCTAGTCGTCTTCAGCGTGGCGTTCATGAGTTTCAGCAGTGACGGTAGTGTTTGTTTTTTTCTGTGAATGAGCTCGACATTGTGTTTTATTGTGGATTTCTTTAGAAAGTTTCCACATTAAATTGCTTTATAATTAGTCTGACAGCGTTAATAAACATTCAGTGTGACTCTTGTTGTCCAGCAGTTCGTGGTTCGCTGTTTTTCCCTCATAAAACCAACAGAAGCCCCGTGGTGTCAGAGCGGCGCCGACGGCGTTAACAGGCTGGCGCTGCAGGTCAGGCCGAGTGCAGGTCTGCAGCCGGACCCTCAGATTGGCTATTGGCAGAAAATGACGGACAGCCCCATCTAATCTGCGGTTGGCCTGACCTATTACATTGGTTGATGCAAAAACTGATTGACAGACTCCCGCCCCCAGTTCCCTCCCCTTTAGGGCTCCGGTCTGCAGCGTTCCCCTTCTCCTCTGACCAGCCTGTCTGTACTGACCACCTCGGTTTGTGAGGTCGGGAACAACACACAGATAACAACGTCTAACGGTTTTATTGAGTGATATCCAGTTTCATTTGCAGAGTCATAAAAAAATAAAATTAATAAATTCATTTTTTATTAATAAAATGAATAAGAAAAAAAAAATTACTCATTTTAATACAGTAATATAATCTCTTCATGAGTTACCTTTAACAATCAGAATCACTTTATTTCGCCAACATGTTATAAAAACACGTCTTGGTGAGTCGCACATGTATGACATGTAAGCACACTGAACAGACCAGACAAGCACACAGACTCTTAACAAGTATTTAAATAAGAGGGAAATGCAATAAAAAAAGAGTAATAAAGAGCCAGTGTGAAAGGAGCTAAAGGGATATGTGAATATCTGTACAAGTGCAGAAATTAACTTCTATAGCCATTTAGGTTTGAGTAGAGAAAATAGCTATTATATACAGAATATTACAGAATATGAACATTTGTAGAAATATTAACATAATGCTATAGATTGTGCTATATTAACAGCATTATGCTAGAGAAGGAGCCATCCTGTAAGGGATGTACAGTAAGGGAGGTTTTCTAGAAAGTTTTCTGTGTCTTTTAGATTTATTTCATTGTTTCTGTTTACTGTTTTTCTTCCAGGACATGCTTTAGGCCTGTTTAAACTCGGATGATGCTTTGATCCAACAGTGCACCAACGAATGTCTCTGTTATTGTTCCTGTGTGTAAAGATTTTATTTTTTTAAAAATTGAGTGTAAATTGTTTGTAAGACAGCAGTGATTGTGTTTACATGCACTCAATAATGCTATTATAATCAGATTTCTGCAGTTATCTGAGTATTCAAATGATAATGTACACAACATATTCGGATTTCTTAGATTGGATTAAGATGTAGAAATCCAGTAAAGAGGGCTGAATTTTTAGCTCAGTAATCAGACTTCTCAGTGCATGTAAATTCAGATTTCTCAGTCTGCATGTGTGCAAAAATGCACACATGGCAGCAAAACACTTTTGGGGCAACGCTGAAACTGACTGCATTCTTGACAAAATCAAGGATTTAAATTTTCCTTATCTTCTAGCGGACCTATGGTCATACACTATATTGCCAAAAGTATTTACTCACCCATCCAAATCATTGAATTCAGGTGTTGCAATCGCTTCCATGGCCACTGGTGTATAAAACCAAGCACCTAGGCCTGCAGACTGCTTCTACAAACAGCTCAGTGAATTCCTGAGTGGTACCGTGAACTACTTGCTACTAAATATTCCACAGTCAACTGTCAGTGGTATTATAACAAAGTGGAAGCAACTGGGAATGACAGGAACTCGGCCACAAAGTGGTAGGCCACGTAAAATGACAGAGCGGGGTCAGCAGATGCTGAGGTGCATAGTGCACAGAGGTCGCCCACTTTCTGCAGTGTCAATCCTGTTCCAACATGACTGTGCACCAGTGCACAAAGCAAGCTCTATAAAGACATGGATGAGCGAGTTTGGTGTGGAAGAACTTGACTGGCCTGCACAAAGTCCTGACCTCAACCTGATAGAACACCTTTGAGATGAATTAGAGTGAAGACTACGAGCCAGGCCTTCTCATCCAACATCAGTGTCTAACTTCACAAATGCGTTTCTGGAAGAATGGTCAAAAATTCCCATAAACACATTCCTAACCCTTGCGGAAAGCCTTCCCAGAAGAGTTGAAGCTGTTATAACTGCAAAGGGTGGGATAACATCATATTAAACCCTATGGATTAAGAATGGGATGTCACTCAAGTTCATATGGATGTGAAGGCAGACGAGTGAATACTTTTGGAAATATTGTGTATTTTCAAGTACTGTGGCACTGTGTTAAAAAAAAAAGGTCGCAGCATGAAGTTTGAGTTTAAATGGTTTGTCATGTCTTCTTCTATGAGTATATTGCTGGGTTACAGAGCATAAATCTGATTACTGCCCGACTGACGTAAACCAAGAGTTTCCCCCGTATCTGATTACTTAAGTGCGGGTAAACATGTTAATCGAATTAGTGACAAAATCTTTTCTGAAGTTGTGGGATTATTAAGTGCATGTTAACACACTCAATGTTGAAATGATATTCTGCATCGAGAGAGTGTGTGCATTTGCCCAAGTAATAAAAAAAAACTCCTTGTTTATAAGCACATTTACTCTTCCTGCCAAAAGCCAAGGAACAGTAGTTTTTTTGATAAATTTGATAAATGTCACAAATAAATAAATACATATAAAAGAAGTATAAAAGCATATCAGGGAATTCAGCTCATCCTCCACAAAACATCTTTTACCCCCAAGCCTTCACAACAGCTAAGTCCCAATTATAAAATATCCAGACAACCAAATCTAAATACATTCATCCCCAAAGCAACATATGTGCAGGTTCATGCAAAATACATTTTAGAAACATCATTTGAAATACATCAGTGCTCATCCGCATGCTGCTCCGGTCCTGCACACAAGCACGCATTTTATGGGGATAAAAGAGTATATCTTGGGCAAATTAAAGGCTAGTGGGGCTTTTAAGTCCACCTTCAAGATCTTCAATTTCGGTAGATACGAACCCATCCAGAACCTCGCCAGCGCTCCTGTATTCTTCCCGTCCTCCATAGCATATCTTACCATAGTCGCACAAAACACACTCCCTAAAAACAAATAAAAATCTGGAACTCCCTTCCCCCTGTTTATCGGATTCCTTTTAACCACTTCCCTTCTTATCCTTTCCCACTTTGAACCCCAAAAAAATAAAACACAGCCCGTTCTAACTCTAGGATCACTCTTTTAGGAGGCATAAACACATTCGCAATAAGTGAAAACAATGGTACAATCACTGCCTTCACTATCAATACCTTCCCCTCCCACGTCATATCTCTCATTTTCCATAAGCCCAGTCTCTGTCAGGCCTTATTCAACAAGCCCACCCAATTTCCTGACCCTTCCCCTTCCTTATCCAAATAAATTCCCAAAATTTTCATATTTGTCTCCTTCACCCTGGCTCCCAAATCAGTAGATCTCTCCTGACCCCATGGCCCAAAAAACTGCAATTCAGATTTATTTTTGTTCAGTTTTGCCCCCAATCCCCTCCCAAACCACTCTGTCAAGATAAAAGTCCTCCTCACTGATTCTTCATTTGTGCATTCATGTCATCCGTGTACACCACACATTTTACTTCCTTTCCTCCACTCCCCGGGATACTTACCCCGTTTAGCGAGGTATCCCTTCGCAAGCACTGTGCCAGCGGCTCTATACAAGCCACATATAGCAGGGGCGATAAGGGGCATCCCTGACGAACACCGCGACCTATATTAATCGCCTTTGACAGATTCCCATTTATAATGATTCTACTGACTATATCCTTGTACAGTAGTCCCACCCACCTTAAGAACCGCCTAGGAAATCCCATCTTTTGCAGTACCTGAAATAGGTACTGGTGCGAGACCCGATCGAAGGCTTTTTCGAAATCTAAATTTAGCACTATCAATCTAATATTTCTATCCCTCGCCAGACAGATGGTATCCCGAATCAGTACAAGGCTGTCTGTTATCCTCCGTCCTGGTATAGCACAGGCTTGGTCTGGGTATATTACCTGCTGCAATACCCCGGCCAATCGTGTCGCTAAAAGTCTACTAAAAGTTTTACATCACAATTTAAAAGAGTGATAGGCCTCCAATTTTTTAAATCGGATCTGTCATCTTTCTTGAACAGTAGTGCCACCAACCCCACCCTAAAACGTTCAGGCAATACTTCCTGCTCATCCACCTCATTTATAGCTCCCAATAAATCCGGAATCAAAAGTTCTCTAAAAGCATGATAAAATTCTATTGGCAGCCCATCTGCCCCGGCGTCTTACCTTTTTTAAACTTTCTCATACTCTCTTCCACTTCCTTCCGTGTGAAATCTTCCGCTAGAGAAGCACCCCCTACAATTTCCTGCTGTATAAGATCCAACACTTCCTTCATTACTTGCTCTTCCGCTTCTTCTTCTCTATACAAGTCCCCATAAAAATCCTCCACCACTTCCATTATATCTGCCCCCTCAGTAGCCCTCCCTCCATCTTTTCTATACAGTTCCGTTATGCCCCTCCCCCTTTCCATAATCCTCTTGAAAAAAAAACCGAGTACACTTTTCCCCTTCTTCCACCTCCTGCTCCCTACCATGCATAATCACGCCCCTTCCTTGTACATTTGCTATCTGTGTCATTTCCTGTTTTACATTTGTTATTTCTTCATAAAAATCATACCCTTCATGTACTAAATTAAAATACCTCTGTAACCTTCTCTGTAAACCTATCATCCGTCTTCTTTCCTTCATCTTCTCTTCTCTTCCAATTATCTGAAAAAAGATTGGAATAGGGGCTTGCTCCGTCCACTCCACGCATCGACCCGGTATTGCAGTACCTCCGGGAACGGTGCACCCCCCTCTGTTGGTGAAAATAAGACTCGGTATTTATGTTTAGCGCATTTAACGTGTTATGTATGTATGTTAATACACAAATCATTCCTGATGTTTCATGTTTTTTCGCAAATATCACGTCTAAGCTGCATGCCGAGGTAGGGCTATTTGATATAATGATATAGACAGTAAGAGTTGACTATGTAGCAATGAGGGGCTGAAGTAGTTCTCTCTATGCAGTCGCTTTGCTTTTTTGTTTACTTGGCTGTTTTGTTGATCTCATTGTGTGTAAATGCTTCTGTAAGTAAAGAGTGAAGGCTAAATTTCTCTTACTGTGAGGTACCATGTTGTTTTGCCTGTGTCAAATCATCATCGTTAACCGCTTAGTCCACTTAGGGTCGCGGTCCTGTGTCAAATGTTATATGTAAATTGAATATAAATTTAAAAAAAAAAGTTTAAATGTCTTGGAAAACGTAGGACTGGAAAAGCAATAGGAGAGCTCCAGTAGCGCATCATGTCTGTCATAACAGCTGGAGGCTTTTTCCTTTCTGTGGTTTTCATGGTCCAAAGAACAAGAAAAACTACAAGAACAAGAAATGGTAAAAAACCCTGCCTTAATATCGTATAGACACGGATGTATGCATTTTTTATGTGAGAGAGAGACACAGACACGGATGTATGCATTTTTTTATGTGTGTGAAAGGGTTAACTCTGCTCCAACTCTGCTCTAAGCAGATTTTGCAGCAAGCATAGCTGCTGTCCTTGGCAGTTTGCACAAACAACTTGCTTCTCTTATCATGAAGACATTCCGTCCAGAACCATTTGTTCCCTTTTGTAGGTAAGATTATCGTACACAGAGCAGAAGCCCCCCTCCCTTGGGCAGTTCCGGTGGTCCGTGAGTGTCAGCTTAGCATTTCATGACTGTTAGACAACTTATTTGGGTCCACCCTGTTTGCTTGTACGCAACAGGGCAGGACGTGTTTGTATAAAAGAAGGAGTGCCCTTCTTTCTTTGTGCAGAAGACTTAATAAACTCTTTGATTGATTACGAGAGTGGTTCTGTCTTCCTGCACCGAGCGCGCTCGCTGAGACTGAGACTTTCCACAGGACAGGTGATCCACTCTCTGGTTCCTCTTCATAAACGGACCAAAAACGTCCGGTCCTTTCAGTGTGTGAGAGAGAGAGAGAGAGACAGAGAGACACAGAAAAGGATGTATACATTTTTTATGTGAGAGAGACACAGACACGGATGTATACATATTTATACATACATACACTCAGAACACTCCGGCTCCGACTTACCGTTCCTGCTTTGGGATCTGCGACACAAACGCAACAAGGATTTTCAAGCAGCACTTGCCTTTTATAGCCTCCGCGACTGTGATGTCACCGCTGCCCGAATGCCCCGCCCACATTTCGTCACCATGGTTACATGTAAACAGTCGAGCAGCATCAGGTTTTTACTGTAAATGAATGATTTCCCAGACAGTATCAGCCGCTGGATCAATCTATGGTAAACGGCCACCTCAACTCCAGTGACCAACAGTGATGTAATATAAAATCTTAACAAAAGACTAAATATATATATATATATATATAAAATAATAAATCCTTAATAGATCCTTAATGTAACATTGAGTCTGAGACTTCCGGTGTGACGCAGCATGGTGTAGCCGTGTTTTTGCAGCTCTCTGCCGATCGGAGTTTTATTTTAATGTTTTGAGGCTCGTTTGCACTTCTTGGTTGGTTTGTCACTGCACTTAATGTCTTTATGAACTTTGTGGACTTGTTTGGTGGTCATTATGCCTCCAAAAGCCGCTAAAGCTACCAAAGATCCCGGCCCCTCTCAGCTGCTTATACGGCCAGCTCTCCAACACAGCCTCGCCGTCGAGAGCCGTTACTCACCCTACGGCTAAGTACCTCACTCCGGTTGAGACGCTGGACACCTCCACGCTGAAATGTGAGATCGCGCAGGCTGTGGCCGAAGACCTGAGGGCAGTGATAAAGTCCGAGCTCCACGACATGAAGGTTGAAATTATTCGCGATTTCACTGCTCTAAAAACTGAGGTCTCAACTCTGAAATCCACGGTGTCGGATATGCAGCACTCGTTGACCACGTACTCAGGGGATGTGTTAGCACTGCAGGCTAAAGTGGAGCTTTTAACGAAAGAAGTGAGCGCACTGGATGCTAAATGTGATGAGCTGGAGTCCAGGTCTCGCCGCCAGAACATCAGGATCGTCGGTGTCCCAGAGGGGGAGACGTTCTCGCTCACCAGCTCTGCAGTGTCAGAGTTGCTGCCGCAGGCCTTTGACTTGGACAAAGCTCCTGCACTGTAAACACTAACAAGTTAAGTTTACTCAAATTATTTGAGGTAATTCGTTGCCTCAAATGAATTAAGTTTTCGAAACTCATTTTTTTTGTAATTTGTAAAACTGTATTGAGTTGAACAAACGCATGTCTTTAAGTTCAACAGACAAACCCTCAGTAATTGACACTCAATATGTACTGGACCTGTAACTTAACTTTTTAAGTCATAGTAACTATTGCACAACTGATCTAACTTGCTTGTGTAAGTTTATTGCAATTATTATAAAAAGTTATTGTCACTCATCAAAATATGCACATCGTACTGGTTTTATACCCAAAATATTCTAAATTCAGGTGGCACTAATATTACAACTGCAAAAACATCCAAATTACATAAAGTCAATGGTATCAAATCTTATTTATTGGAAAAGAGCAGCAGTTTCATAAAAAAGGTAAAAGCAACTCACAAAGCTCCAAGTTGTGCAAATGTTAACCTTAAAAACATTTGGTTGATTTTACACTTTACGTAAAAATTAAACTTCAAAGTGAACAACCTGGAAAATGAATCAATTCTGGTGCAATCACAACATAACCCACAAGATCTGTAGTGTTGCATACCTGGTACAGACATTTAATATACTGAGCCTTTTATCTGTCATAAAAAAACTTTCAAAACTGAGTGTTTGCAAAGAAAATACGAACTATGACCTTAGATGAATTATTCCCTGTGTTAATCTGTTGAACACTGCTCCAAGAAATTAAAGTGGCTGATGTAAATATTTTCTCTTATTAGTCAACAAGAAACGTTCTGTTGTAGTGCAGGGAGAAGCAGACATGAAGCATAAACAGTAATTCTGAAAATTAACTCAACATAAACATTCAAGAAAAAAATTGACAATATAAATTGGCACTGCCCAATGAAAAACATGTATCTCAAAAGTTCCAAGATATTAAATTTGAATGTAAAGAAAAAATGTTTTTTTGGAGCATTTCTATTGGTCTGTTCATCCTAAATTATTTATGTAGTATAAAGACCAATTGCTTTGTGATACAAAAAATACAAAAGACAAAAATTAAAACATGTTTTTCATTGTACAGCAGTGCTAAATTAGAACATATTTACTATTTTTCATAGATCAAAGACCAGTTGTACAGTCTTAAATGGCAGGAAAGGAAAGTTGACTAGAGAAAAAACTTGACATATCTACTGTCTGCAATAAAATTAATCCCATACAACATGCCAATTAAAATGACTATAAAAGTCATCAATCTTGTGGAAAAGTTTTCCCTGAGGCCCAAATGAACCTTTATATCACAAAGATCAAATGATTTTACAAAAAACTAAATAAAATGACTGTCAAATTGTAGGAATCACACATGAAAGCTAGAATGAAACAAAAGCCAAGATTTTACACTGTCATTTAAACCATTAACATTCCAGGCTTATTACATGCAAAGGCTTACTATTTACTAACTACAGGGACTTCAGTTCAAGCTAATAGAGCTTTTTTTCTTAGGTTACTGAAGTGTGTGGTAACACTTGGCTAGTCCCACACTGCACAGAAGTACACTAGACACACAAGCATATGAATCATGTGTTAAAAACAGAGCTCCAATGTCAGAAGTGCACACATTAGTGTAGTACGTAAAGTACACTGATGTGCAGTTTGAGACACAGATTAGATGAGTAAACCAGAAGTGCGTGAAGGGAACTACTGTACCATTCAAATTAGAACAGAAAATTGAAATACAGAGCGGGCGAATAAGAAATCAACTTCAATTTCACATCAATAAAAGTTTTTAATATCTAACAGCTTTGGCGATGTGGGTAGCCATTTTATCCAATTTTTCTAAAATCTCAACTTTTTCAAACTTGACAGATATCAAGCTTAATCTGAGTCTTTTGGGGAGACACTTTTCCACAGGACTGATGTTTCACAAGACAGTTTGTATGGGACTAATAATCTACAACATACCCAAATGTTCTGTCCATTGCTCGTAACTCTTATCAGTTGTGAAATTAGAAACTGATCCTTGATTATTATAAGCATATAAGCATTAATATCACTTAAGGACACTTCTGTTGATAGAATAGTGTGGGTTAGCAGCAGGATGCCTGACAGAATGGAAATCTTTTACCTCGTGGAATGTTAGTAAACAAACAAACAAAAAAAATCAACCTTATAGCACTTCTTCTCATGTACTATTGCTTAAACATTCACAGAATCTTTCAGCGACATAAACAAAAATATGAAGCTCAACTTACAAAGCTTGTCTTGAAATCTTCTGGATTATCCCCAAGGATGACGGGGAGTCCTCTTAATGCTAGGGTTCGTAGGACTGTTGGCTCTGAGGTCTTGAGGGAAAATAAAACAATGATGGACATCAGTATATATCCATCCATCCATCCATCCATTTTCTAAGCCGCTTCTCCGTCAGGGTCGCGGGGGGGAGCTGGAGCCTATCCCAGCAGTCTGCGGGCGGAAGGCAGGATACACCCTGGACAGGTCGCCAGTCCATCGCAGGGCAGACACACAGACACAGACAGACAGTCACTCACACACTCACACCTAGGGACAATTTAGCACACCCAATTGGCCTGACTGCACGTCTTTGGACTGTGGGAGGAAACCGGGGAACCCGGAGGAAACCCACGCAGACACAGGGAGAACATGCAAACTCCACACAGAGAGGACCCCGGTCACCCGGCCGGGGAATCGAACCCAGGCCCTCCTTGCTGTGAGGCGACAGCGCTACCCACCACGCCACCGTGCCGCCCCATCAGTATATATCCCACTTGCAAAATCAGTTTTGGTACATATTTTGCAGTGTCTGATTGCAGGATCTTACTGGTTTGCTATTTTTCAATGGATATTTTTGGTTCTGAAAAGCTCAACGAGTCGAGAGTTGTGTTGATCAAAGCCTTCATAAAAGTACTGCTTTAAATCAATCCCAACAATTCTAGTGAATTCCATGTAAATGAATTCCATGTAAACCTTACAGAGAGAAGAGAAAAAAATTAAAAATGTTCAGTCACCATTCAGTCAACATTCAGTCACCAAAGCATACCTGATTTTCTAGGAAAAGAGCAGGCCATCGTTCCACCAGTTGGCAGATTGCAGGTTTTTTCTCTACCACTTCTTTTCGTCGAAGGGCAAAGGAGAGATCCATGTTTTGCTTTATGGTAATCAAACTTGGAGCTCTTTTCTGCACTTCTTTATCTCGCATTTTTTTTTATATTCTTTCTTGGCGGTTCTCCATCAGGCAAATTCATTCCACATTTTCCACCATTGACTGCAACATCATGGCTTCCCGATTTCCGCCGTTTGGTTCTGTAGTTTCCCATCTAAAATTTGAGGCTGTTTTGCCACCCACTCCAACCATTTCGTGAACCTCTCTCTGAGAGACTTGGGTGTTTCTTTACAAGTGCAGCAGCAACCTCATCATATTCTGCATTATCTGGATATGCTCTGAATGTGTACATTCTTTCTGCTAGTCTCTCCAGGATTTCGTGTTTGAGCTCTTTAGTGATTTTCAGAAGAGCTCCATCTTTGAGGTGATCCAGATTTCCTTGTCGACGCCTATATTCTACATCAACACTAAAAAGGGGGATGTCAAAATCTTCTGGCCATTGTCCTACTCTTTCGAGAGATGAAGAATTAGAAAGTATCTCAGTGTCAGCCTTGCTGGGTGTATCACTCAATTGCTCACTGAGTGCATCTACAGGCATCTTCAGTAGTGTAGGGATAAGTTTCAGTGTAGGTTTTTCAGGAAGTTCTGACATGTCAGTTAAGTTGCACAAAGAGTTATTGAAATCTGGATCCTCATATTGTACTGTGAAATTAAAGTTAAATCCCAAAGTTTCTTGAACTTGACATATTAAATCTTCAACTGATGCTGGTTTTGCAGGCAGAACAACTCTCCTTATGTCAGCTTCTGAAACAATGACTCTCATGAGCATCTTTGAGTTCGTAGCCATCTAGAAACAATAGCAGAAAATTAATAGTAAATTACACTTTTAGCAAAAAATAAACCGCTTTGGTGTCACCATCAGTTTTCCTTTTATTCTGTAAGCTGACAGCGGAAAGACATCATTTAACTCTGATGTCCGAATCACACACAGAGGCGGGAAACTATCGTGGCGGAGTTCATACGATCTGAAATGTTCACTGTACCATGCTGTCATTACCTTGCATACAAAAAGGATCTCTGTGTTGATGGCAACAACCTGCATTACCTGTTTGAATTCAGGGAGACCTGAACATGAACCAGCAGGGAGTATCATATCTGCACTGTATTTAATTCCATCAATAAAGACAGAATTTGCAACAAGAACTGAATGTGTCTGTGGAGCTCTCATCAAATATATTCTGTATATTCTCAGGGTACGAGGAGACCAACGCAGATCTAACCTTGTCCATCTCAACACAAAAATGAGCTGGAATCCAAATGGAATGCCAGCATTTTTTGGTGTTTGATGGCCAGCGTAAGAGCAACATTTCTATAATTTTGAGAGTCACAAATGATCTTTTTGAATACCTTATGCTGACCCTCAAAACGCATTGTCCAAACATCTGAAAGAGGACCAAACACTAATCAACTCAGGATAATGTTCCACAAAATGGTGTTTTGGCTGCAAGTGAAAATTGGGGAAGTCTGTCTCCTTCTGGGATACTGTGACCAATGAGATGTGGTAGTAGCCTAAGTAGTGTCCAATTTTCATGGCCATTTCCACCAATTGTCCTTTAAAGCTAAATAAACACAACGGCGAAGCTCACTTTTCTTTGTGCGTTCTTGGCAGCGCCTAAACTCGGGAGCGAGGCAACGTATTGTAGCGAATCTGCAGTATTGTTCTGTGTTTATTGACTGTTAGATGCACTGTTGTGTTTAAGGTATGAGGCAAGCATGTGATTGGAGGAGAGCGTAGGGGGGCCGGGGGTGAGAGAGCGCAGGCGCGGTGTGTGTGCGTTCGGCTCGTGTGCTAGCGTTGCGCTGTTATTTTGGCGTGGTTGTAGCCGATAGCAACCAGTGTAGCTCCCGCAATAAAGGCTACGACTGTTCATTGCAACGTCTCTCTCGACCATCCTTCAACACGTCCAGCAGGACGTTACAGTATGAATCAGTTGGATGAATCGGTTGAATTAGATGGAACAGAGCACACAGTTTATGAAACGGACAAACACGAACAAACTGACTCCGAAAAATGAACTAAACTCAGTAAGTTAATAATCAGTCATTTTTTTCCTTTCTCTTTCTTTTCCTCTGTTTTTTGGGTCTTGCTATTGTGCCCCCACATGACATTTCGCTGAACACCTTGGTCGGGCTGCATCAATCTGAGTTTATAGGCATTTTTTGTAAAGGTATATCCCGGTAATGGTGGTTCACTTCTCTTAGGTATCCTATGACCTTTGCTTTTATTATAGTCAAGGGTATGTTTTAAGCTCACCCTTTATTCTAAGGTATTTCCTTTACATTGCTTGACTTTATATGTATTTCTCCATACAGTAGCATATGTGGGGGCACATTTACAGGTATGGGTGTGCACAGGTTGTTATTACAGTTCATCTGCTCTGCGGGGGCTCTTTATGGCTCTCATGCTGTGCTATCATAAGGCCTGTTCATAATTAGCTCAGACTTGAGCTACTACACTAGCCCTCACGTTGGGTTTAGAGGGCAGTGTTGGGGTTATAGCTGGGCGGGTTTAAGTTTGGGTAGGTTTCCCTTTTTTTTCCCTCCTTTCCCCTCCCTTTTTCCCTTCAGTCATCTGGTACATCTCTTTACTTTCACATTACAACTTCACTCTGTAGATAAGCACTATGTCTAACTCTAATCAAGATAGGACTAGTATGAGATTTCTGAGCTGGAATGTGAAGGGGTTAAACAATCCAGTCAAACAGTCTAGGGTACTAACCCACTTAAAACGTTTAAATTCAGATGTAATTTTCTTACAAGAAACTCATCTCAGAAATAGTGACCACGCTAAGCTAAAATGCCACTGGGTCACGGATGTTTTTCATTCAACATTCAACTCCAAGACTAGAGGTGTAGCAGTGTTGATTAGGAGAGGGATCCAATTTATCCCGGATAAAACGATTACAGATAGGAACGGCAGATACCTGATTGTTCGTGGCACCTTATGTAATACCCCTGTTTTGTTGGTAAACATTTATGCTCCTAACTTTGATGATCCAAATTTTATGCAAAAGTTATTTAGCTCTATTCCTTCTTTAAACACTCATCTTTTAATTATGGGCGGAGACCTTAACTGCACAATTGACCCACTCTTAGACAGATCAGGCACTCGCACTTTGTCACGTTCTTTTACTTCTCAAGTAGTATTAGATTTCATGTCCAATAATGGGTTGGTCGACACTTGGAGATTTTATAACCCGGCTTCCAAGGTATTTTCCTTTTACTCTCATCCTCACCAAGTGTATTCCCGTATTGACTATTTTATTATTGACGATTCTCTCATTGGTAACGTTGTTTCTTCAGATTATCACCCTATAGTTATTTCAGATCATGCTCCAGTGACAGTAAATATAACATTCTCAAATTATCATCGTTTCCCAACTCTTTGGAGGCTTGACTCACTGTTGCTGTCTGATGATGTTTTTAATAATTATATCTTGTTTTCAATTGACGAGTTTATTGCTATTAACAAGAATGACACCGTTACTTCTTCTGTTCTATGGGAATCTCTTAAAGCCTACCTACATGGACAAATCATATACACAGCATATCTGAACAGATCACATAAACTTAAATTGTAAAATTTGATGACAGAAATAACTAGGGTTGATAAACTCAATTCAACAAATCCAACACCCGCGTTATTGAAACAGCGCCTTGAGTTACAAACTGAATTTGATTTCACCACAACAACTGACGCTGAGCAACTGCTATTGCGTACACGTAGTAGTTATTATGAACATGGGGAAAAAACCCTCGAGACTTTTAGCCCACCGACTTAAAAGACAAACTTCATCTCAATGAATTTCCCAAATTAAAGATTCACTTGGTACATTATGCTCTGATTCACCATCTATAAATGCTGTCTTTAAGTCCTTTTATTCTACTCTCTACCAATCTGAATCCCTCTCCGATGATACCGAGATGCTTTCATTCTTTGACAGTCTGGAGTTTCCCTCTGTGAATACTACAGCTATACACATTCTTGATTCGCCCTTAGACTTAGAAGAGATTTCTCTCTCAATCAATTCTATGCAAACTAATAAAGCACCTGGTCCTGACGGCTTTCCCGTCGAATTTTTTAAAAGATTCAGTGATAGGTTATCTCCTCTTCTATTTTCCACATTCATGCGGGACGAGGCAGGGGCGCTGTCCCCCTTGTTGTTTGCCCTCGCTATCGAACCCCTGTCGATTGCACTGAAATCTCTTTCATCTTTTCGTGGAATTTTCCGTTTTGGAATCGAACTGAAATTATCTTTGTATGCCGATGACCTGTTGCTATATGTGACTGATCCAACAATTTCTCTTCCTCCTATTATGTCACTCTTGAAGAGATTTGGATCAATCTCAGGCTATAAAGTAAACTGACAGAAAAGCGAGTGTTACCCTGTAAACTCACTGGCTTTATCACTTAATCAATCCACTTTTCCATTTAAATATGCCCCTGCTGGGTTTAGGTATTTAGGGATCCATATATCTCGAACTTTGCCCTCTCTTTTCCATAACAATTTCTCCCCTTTGATTGATACATTGAAACTGGACTTACAAAGATGGAAGTCTCTCCCCTTATCAATTATTGGGAGAATTAACGCTGTAAAAATGAATGTTATGCCTAAGTTTCTTTTTCTGTTTCAAACTATTCCGCTACTTCTCCCTAAATCTTTTTTTAAAACTTTGGATCAGCTCATCATTTCTTTTATATGGGATGGAAAGATTCCCAAAGTGAGGAAATCCTTGTTGCAGAGATTCAAATTTGATGGGGGGCTCGCCCTTCCTAATTTTCTATTCTATTTCTGGGCAGCTCATATTCAAAAAATCTTGTGTTTGCTCCATTCCCCAAATTTGCTATGGGTTCAAATTGAAACTCACTCCCTTTCTTCATCTTCAGTATCTGCACTTGTAGCTTCCTCCTTACCTCTCAGGCTTAAAGATTTTACCATCAAACCCATAGTCCTCTCTACCCTTCGGATTTGGATTCAATTTAGGCGCCACTTTAAACTTATGTCACCTTCATCATCTTTGCCTATATTGGAAAACCATTTATTCCCACCCGCCCTGAATGACACTGCTTTTATTACTTGGCACAGCAAGGGCATTAAATCCCTTCATGATCTTTATAAAGATGGTGTTTTTTGTAGCTTTGCTCAGTTATCAGTTGAATTCAACCTGCCCCCTTCCCACTTGTTTAGATACTTGCAAATTAGACACTGTGTCTGTTCTCTTTTTTGGATTACATCCACATACCTGTTGGATATCCCTTGGATGACTTTTTGTCTTTAGATCCCTTTCAAAAATGTTGTATATCCAACATCTATTCGAAGCTAGTTAATCTGGACCCATGTTCCACAAATAAAATTAAAAGATCGTGGGAAAATGAGCTGGGCATTGCCCTGACAGACCAATGGTGGGATAAGGCTATCGCCAAGGTGCGGGTAAGTGTACCTTGTGCAAGATTACAATTGATTCAATTTGAAGTATTGTACAGAGTTCACCAATCTAAATCTCAGCTATCTAAATTTTATCCGAACACCACCAACGACCAATGTGATAAATGTCATACCTCACCGTGTATTCTGAGCCATATGTATTTTTTCTGTCCCGCTTTACACAAGTTTTGGCTAGCTTACTTTAAAACTATGTCAAAAGTTCTAGGCGTGGACATCGAAATGAACTTTTCCTTAGCAATACATTTACATTTATAGCATTTGGCCGATGCTCTTCTCCAGAGTGACTTACAATTTCATTATTTTTTTTTATACAGGTAGGCTCTTATTGGTATAGTGTAGGGTATTTGCCAAGGTGGGGATTGAACCCCACCCATTGAAACCCCTTTCTACAGATTTACCCCTGCTCACCAGTGGACAATTGGACATTTTGGCTTTCACATCCTTATTAGCGAGGCACTGCATTTTGTTGTTATGGAAATCTCCAAAACCCCCCTCAATTTCAAGGTGGCTTTGTGATGTCATGCACTTTCTCAAACTCGATAGGATAAGGTTTACTCTGAGAGGCAATACTGCTGCATTTTACTTGAAGTGGAATCTCCTCCTTTCTTATTTCAACTCTCTTCAGACCATGCCAGATGACTGCCCCCCCCGTAAATCTGTAGCGCTCGCGATTACTTGAGGAGTTTAGTTCATTTTTCGGAGTCGGTTTGTTTGTGTTTGTCCGTATCATAAACTGTGTGCTCTGTTCCATCTAATTCAACCGATTCATCCAACAGATTCATACGTTGCCTCGCTCCAGAGTTTAGGCGCTGCCAAGAACGCACAAAGAAAAGTGAGCTTCGCCGTTGTGTTTATTTAGCATGGCTGTTAGACATTGACTGTAGAAATGCGTTGGTCCAGTCATTTTAATCCAGTTTTAACGACCAACAAAACGTTATGCAAAACTCGACGACCCGTTCCATCTTAACCGGTGTTGCAGTTACATTTTGCAGATAAGTTCCACTTTAATTGGTGCAGCAGTTTTATTCAGGTGCCTTCAACCATTTTTTTCAACTATTCTTGTGTAGTTTGCTTTATAATATTACGGGGTTCCCACATGGATTTATAGCAAGGCAGTTTAAACAATTAGCTAATTCGTGTTTGTCTATCCTGAGAAAGCATGTTGTGGAAATGTAAATACTGCCCATTCAACACTGAAGAAAGCACAACTACTAAGGCATTATCGCTTAAAACATGGAGGCTACACAAGAACTGTCCCCTTTCCATGTCTGCATGATAAATGTTTGTGCACATTTAAATCTGTGAATGCACTTAGGGCTCATTTATCAAGAGTCCACTCAAATACTCATTATGGACAAACTGAAAATGTCAAGTTAACTTTCAGCTGTCAGCTGTGTGAATTTACTGAACCTTGTACTGGGGCAGATTTTTTTTTCTCACCTTCGCAGTTTTCATCTAAGAGTTAATCAAAGAGTACAGTGCCCTTATGCAGACTGCAGCTTCCAAACTAGTGTGTACTCAACATTCAATGCTCATCAAAGTAAACAACACAGGACACACACACTTGGAAAATGTTTAAGTCAGAAACAATTTCGGAATTTTGTCACAATCGTGTATGTGATATTGCACAAGAGAGCATGACAGATGTAGACACCCTTGAGCTAGAGGACACAGAAGAATCCACAGTCACAGACCTCCAGGATCTAACAAGTCAGTCGGAGCATAATTTAGCATCTCTTTTTTAAAAAATGCAAACGATTCTTCATGTACCAGAGAAAGCTGTGCAGGAAATAATTCAACAGCTTAATCAAATACATCAGTTGTCACAGCCCTTAGTACATGATTCTGTTAAGGGTATTCTTACAAGATACTGTGACGGTATAAATGATTCAGTCGTAAAAGCTGTGGTAAACACAGTATCGGAAAGCAATGTCCTTTTGAAATTCTGTGGCAAAATGGTCCTTTATCTACCTCAAAAAGACGAGCATTATATGTGTTGAGAGAGTTTCTGTTAGTAATGCCAGTGGAATATATGGTTGATAAGGGCAAGAAATCTGTTGTGTTTGTACCAGTCCAGTCAGTGCTGCAGAAGCTGTTAAACAAGCATGATATTCTGGACAATGTCCTATCAACTCAGACTAATTCCCAATATGAATACCAATCTTACAAGGATGGTTCTAATTTCAAGGGAAATTACTTTTTCAAAACTGACGAATTAAGAGTTGCTCTTGGTCTTTAAATTGATGATTTTGAAGTTTCAAACCCCCTAGGAAGAAAAAGCACAAAATGTGTGCAGTGTACTGGGTGATTGCAAACCTTCCATCAAAGTACAGGTCCACACTTCATACAATCCAGCTCGCTCTCCTGCGCAATACAGTTAGCATGAAAGAACACGGCTATGCAAAAGTTTTGCAACCACTTATCAAAGACCTTGTTTCATTAGAGCAGCATGGTGTATATGTTGAGCCTTTGGGGAAAAGTGTCAGGGGCACAGTTTTGTATGTTTCAGCTGATAACTTAGGAGCTCACTCTCTTGCAGGATTTCAAGAGAGCTTCACAGTACAGCGAGTCTGTAGGTTCTGTATGGCAACAAGAAGTGAAGCCCAGAACAGAGAGGTGAGTACCAGAGACTTTGAACCTCGCACTATCACAAAAAACATGTACAGGAGGTGAGGCTAGACCGTGCTTTGAGTCCACACTATGGGGTGAAAGGTGGATGCCCACTGACAGAAAATTTGGAACATTTTCACTGTGTCACTGGCTATCCTCCTGACATATTACATGATCTTTTGGAAGGGATTGTTCCCACTGAGCTTTGTCTGTGCATTTCAGACTTCATTGCCAAGAAGTCTTTCACTTTAGATTTCCTTAACCAGACAATAAAGTCATTTGCATATTCATTCACTGACAAAACTGACCAACCTCAGCAAATTGTCAAAAACATTTCTAGCAAAAGGACAATTGGTGGAAATGGCCATGAAAATTGGACACTACTTAGGCTACTACCACATCTCATTGGTCACAGTATCCCAGAAGGAGACAGACTTCCCCAATTTTCACTTGCAGCCAAAACACCATTTTGTGGAACATTATCCTGAGTTGATTAGTGTTTGGTCCTCTTTCAGATGTTTGGACAATGCGTTTTGAGGGTCAGCATAAGGTATTCAAAAAGATCATTTGTGACTCTCAAAATTATAGAAATGTTGCTCTTAAGCTGGCCATCAAACACCAAAAAATGCTGGCATTCCATTTGGATTCCAGCTCATTTTTGTGTTGAGATGGACAAGGTTAGATCTGCGTTGGTCTCCTCGTACCCTGAGAATATACAGAATATATTTGATGAGAGCTCCACAGACACATTCAGTTCTTGTTGCAAATTCTGTCTTTATTGATGGAATTAAATACAGTGCAGATATGATACTCCCTGCTGGTTCATGTTCAGGTCTCCCTGAATTCAAACAGGTAATGCAGGTTGTTGCCATCAACACAGAGATCCTTTTTGTATGCAAGGTAATGACAGCATGGTACAGTGAACATTTCAGATCGTATGAACTCCGCCACGATAGTTTCCCGCCTCTGTGTGTGATTTGGACATCAGAGTTAAATGATGTCTTTCCGCTGTCAGCTTACAGAATAAAAGGAAAACTGATGGTGACACCAAAGCGGTTTATTTTTTGCTAAAAGTGTAATTTACTATTATTTTTCTGTTATTGTTTCTAGATGGCTACGAACTCAAAGATGCTCATGAGAGTCATTGTTTCAGAAGCTGACATAAGGAGAGTTGTTCTGCCTGCAAAACCAGCATCAGTTGAAGATTTAATATGTCAAGTTCAAGAAACTTTGGGATTTAACTTTAATTTCACAGTACAATATGAGGATCCAGATTTCAATAACTCTTTGTGCAACTTAACTGACATGTCAGAACTTCCTGAAAAACCTACACTGAAACTTATCCCTACACTACTGAAGATGCCTGTAGATGCACTCAGTGAGCAATTGAGTGATACACCCAGCAAGGCTGACACTGAGATACTTTCTAATTCTTCATCTCTCGAAAGAGTAGGACAATGGCCAGAAGATTTTGACATCCCCCTTTTTAGTGTTGATGTAGAATATAGGCGTCGACAAGGAAATCTGGATCACCTCAAAGATGGAGCTCTTCTGAAAATCACTAAAGAGCTCAAACACGAAATCCTGGAGAGACTAGCAGAAAGAATGTACACATTCAGAGCATATCCAGATAATGCAGAATATGATGAGGTTGCTGCTGCACTTGTAAAGAAACACCCAAGTCTCTCAGAGAGAGGTTCACGAAATGGTTGGAGTGGGTGGCAAAACAGCCTCAAATTTTAGATGGGAAACTACAGAACCAAACGGCGGAAATCGGGAAGCCATGATGTTGCAGTCAATGGTGGAAAATGTGGAATGAATTTGCCTGATGGAGAACCGCCAAGAAAGAATATAAAAAAAAATGCGAGATAAAGAAGTGCAGAAAAGAGCTCCAAGTTTGATTACCATAAAGCAAAACATGGATCTCTCCTTTGCCCTTCGACGAAAAGAAGTGGTAGAGAAAAAACCTGCAATCTGCCAACTGGTGGAACGATGGCCTGCTCTTTTCCTAGAAAATCAGGTATGCTTTGGTGACTGAATGTTGACTGAATGGTGACTGAACATTTTTAATTTTTTTCTCTTCTCTCTGTAAGGTTTACATGGAATTCATTTACATGGAATTCACTAGAATTGTTGGGATTGATTTAAAGCAGTACTTTTATGAAGGCTTTGATCAACACAACTCTCGACTCGTTGAGCTTTTCAGAACCAAAAATATCCATTGAAAAATAGCAAACCAGTAAGATCCTGCAATCAGACACTGCAAAATATGTACCAAAACTGATTTTGCAAGTGGGATATATACTGATGGGGCGGCACGGTGGCGTGGTGGGTAGCGCTGTCGCCTCACAGCAAGGAGGGCCTGGGTTCGATTCCCCGGCCGGGTGACCGGGGTCCTCTCTGTGTGGAGTTTGCATGTTCTCCCTGTGTCTGCGTGGGTTTCCTCCGGGTTCCCCGGTTTCCTCCCACAGTCCAAAGACGTGCAGTCAGGCCAATTGGGTGTGCTAAATTGTCCCTAGGTGTGAGTGTGTGAGTGACTGTCTGTCTGTGTCTGTGTGTCTGCCCTGCGATGGACTGGCGACCTGTCCAGGGTGTATCCTGCCTTCCGCCCGCAGACTGCTGGGATAGGCTCCAGCTCCCCCCCGCGACCCTGACGGAGAAGCGGCTTAGAAAATGGATGGATGGATGGATGGATATATACTGATGTCCATCATTGTTTTATTTTCCCTCAAGACCTCAGAGCCAACAGTCCTACGAACCCTAGCATTAAGAGGACTCCCCGTCATCCTTGGGGATAATCCAGAAGATTTCAAGACAAGCTTTGTAAGTTGAGCTTCATATTTTTGTTTATGTCGCTGAAAGATTCTGTGAATGTTTAAGCAATAGTACATGAGAAGAAGTGCTATAAGGTTGATTTTTTTTGTTTGTTTGTTTACTAACATTCCACGAGGTAAAAGATTTCCATTCTGTCAGGCATCCTGCTGCTAACCCACACTATTCTATCAACAGAAGTGTCCTTAAGTGATATTAATGCTTATATGCTTATAATAATCAAGGATCAGTTTCTAATTTCACAACTGATAAGAGTTACGAGCAATGGACAGAACATTTGGGTATGTTGTAGATTATTAGTCCCATACAAACTGTCTTGTGAAACATCAGTCCTGTGGAAAAGTGTCTCCCCAAAAGACTCAGATTAAGCTTGATATCTGTCAAGTTTGAAAAAGTTGAGATTTTAGAAAAATTGGATAAAATGGCTACCCACATCGCCAAAGCTGTTAGATATTAAAAACTTTTATTGATGTGAAATTGAAGTTGATTTCTTATTCGCCCGCTCTGTATTTCAATTTTCTGTTCTAATTTGAATGGTACAGTAGTTCCCTTCACGCACTTCTGGTTTACTCATCTAATCTGTGTCTCAAACTGCACATCAGTGTACTTTACGTACTACACTAATGTGTGCACTTCTGACATTGGAGCTCTGTTTTTAACACATGATTCATATGCTTGTGTGTCTAGTGTACTTCTGTGCAGTGTGGGACTAGCCAAGTGTTACCACACACTTCAGTAACCTAAGAAAAAAAGCTCTATTAGCTTGAACTGAAGTCCCTGTAGTTAGTAAATAGTAAGCCTTTGCATGTAATAAGCCTGGAATGTTAATGGTTTAAATGACAGTGTAAAATCTTGGCTTTTGTTTCATTCTAGCTTTCATGTGTGATTCCTACAATTTGACAGTCATTTTATTTAGTTTTTTGTAAAATCATTTGATCTTTGTGATATAAAGGTTCATTTGGGCCTCAGGGAAAACTTTTCCACAAGATTGATGACTTTTATAGTCATTTTAATTGGCATGTTGTATGGGATTAATTTTATTGCAGACAGTAGATATGTCAAGTTTTTTCTCTAGTCAACTTTCCTTTCCTGCCATTTAAGACTGTACAACTGGTCTTTGATCTATGAAAAATAGTAAATATGTTCTAATTTAGCACTGCTGTACAATGAAAAACATGTTTTAATTTTTGTCTTTTGTATTTTTTGTATCACAAAGCAATTGGTCTTTATACTACATAAATAATTTAGGATGAACAGACCAATAGAAATGCTCCAAAAAAACATTTTTTCTTTACATTCAAATTTAATATCTTGGAACTTTTGAGATACATGTTTTTCATTGGGCAGTGCCAATTTATATTGTCAATTTTTTTCTTGAATGTTTATGTTGAGTTAATTTTCAGAATTACTGTTTATGCTTCATGTCTGCTTCTCCCTGCACTACAACAGAACGTTTCTTGTTGACTAATAAGAGAAAATATTTACATCAGCCACTTTAATTTCTTGGAGCAGTGTTCAACAGATTAACACAGGGAATAATTCATCTAAGGTCATAGTTCGTATTTTCTTTGCAAACACTCAGTTTTGAAAGTTTTTTTATGACAGATAAAAGGCTCAGTATATTAAATGTCTGTACCAGGTATGCAACACTACAGATCTTGTGGGTTATGTTGTGATTGCACCAGAATTGATTCATTTTCCAGGTTGTTCACTTTGAAGTTTAATTTTTACGTAAAGTGTAAAATCAACCAAATGTTTTTAAGGTTAACATTTGCACAACTTGGAGCTTTGTGAGTTGCTTTTACCTTTTTTATGAAACTGCTGCTCTTTTCCAATAAATAAGATTTGATACCATTGACTTTATGTAATTTGGATGTTTTTGCAGTTGTAATATTAGTGCCACCTGAATTTAGAATATTTTGGGTATAAAACCAGTACGATGTGCATATTTTGATGAGTGACAATAACTTTTTATAATAATTGCAATAAACTTACACAAGCAAGTTAGATCAGTTGTGCAATAGTTACTATGACTTAAAAAGTTAAGTTACAGGTCCAGTACATATTGAGTGTCAATTACTGAGGGTTTGTCTGTTGAACTTAAAGACATGCGTTTGTTCAACTCAATACAGTTTTACAAATTACAAAAAAAATGAGTTTCGAAAACTTAATTCATTTGAGGCAACGAATTACCTCAAATAATTTGAGTAAACTTAACTTGTTAGTGTTTACAGTGCAGGAGCTTTGTCCAAGTCAAAGGCCTGCGGCAGCAACTCTGACACTGCAGAGCTGGTGAGCGAGAACGTCTCCCCCTCTGGGACACCGACGATCCTGATGTTCTGGCGGCGAGACCTGGACTCCAGCTCATCACATTTAGCATCCAGTGCGCTCACTTCTTTCGTTAAAAGCTCCACTTTAGCCTGCAGTGCTAACACATCCCCTGAGTACGTGGTCAACGAGTGCTGCATATCCGACACCGTGGATTTCAGAGTTGAGACCTCAGTTTTTAGAGCAGTGAAATCGCGAATAATTTCAACCTTCATGTCGTGGAGCTCGGACTTTATCACTGCCCTCAGGTCTTCGGCCACAGCCTGCGCGATCTCACATTTCAGCGTGGAGGTGTCCAGCGTCTCAACCGGAGTGAGGTACTTAGCCGTAGGGTGAGTAACGGCTCTCGACGGCGAGGCTGTGTTGGAGAGCTGGCCGTATAAGCAGCTGAGAGGGGCCGGGATCTTTGGTAGCTTTAGCGGCTTTTGGAGGCATAATGACCACCAAACAAGTCCACAAAGTTCATAAAGACATTAAGTGCAGTGACAAACCAACCAAGAAGTGCAAACGAGCCTCAAAACATTAAAATAAAACTCCGATCGGCAGAGAGCTGCAAAAACACGGCTACACCATGCTGCGTCACACCGGAAGTCTCAGACTCAATGTTACATTAAGGATCTATTAAGGATTTATTATTTTATATATATATATATATATATTTAGTCTTTTGTTAAGATTTTATATTACATCACTGTTGGTCACTGGAGTTGAGGTGGCCGTTTACCATAGATTGATCCAGCGGCTGATACTGTCTGGGAAATCATTCATTTACAGTAAAAACCTGATGCTGCTCGACTGTTTACATGTAACCATGGTGACGAAATGTGGGCGGGGCATTCGGGCAGCGGTGACATCACAGTCGCGGAGGCTATAAAAGGCAAGTGCTGCTTGAAAATCCTTGTTGCGTTTGTGTCGCAGATCCCAAAGCAGGAACGGTAAGTCGGAGCCGGAGTGTTCTGAGTGTATGTATGTATAAATATGTATACATCCGTGTCTGTGTCTCTCTCACATAAAAAATGTATACATCCTTTTCTGTGTCTCTCTGTCTCTCTCTCTCTCTCTCACACACTGAAAGGACCGGACGTTTTTGGTCCGTTTATGAAGAGGAACCAGAGAGTGGATCACCTGTCCTGTGGAAAGTCTCAGTCTCAGCGAGCGCGCTCGGTGCAGGAAGACAGAACCACTCTCGTAATCAATCAAAGAGTTTATTAAGTCTTCTGCACAAAGAAAGAAGGGCACTCCTTCTTTTATACAAACACGTCCTGCCCTGTTGCGTACAAGCAAACAGGGTGGACCCAAATAAGTTGTCTAACAGTCATGAAATGCTAAGCTGACACTCACGGACCACCGGAACTGCCCAAGGGAGGGGGGCTTCTGCTCTGTGTACGATAATCTTACCTACAAAAGGGAACAAATGGTTCTGGACGGAATGTCTTCATGATAAGAGAAGCAAGTTGTTTGTGCAAACTGCCAAGGACAGCAGCTATGCTTGCTGCAAAATCTGCTTAGAGCAGAGTTGGAGCAGAGTTAACCCTTTCACACACATAAAAAAATGCATACATCCGTGTCTGTGTCTCTCTCTCACATAAAAAATGCATACATCCGTGTCTATACGATATTAAGGCAGGGTTTTTTACCATTTCTTGTTCTTGTAGTTTTTCTTGTTCTTTGGACCATGAAAACCACAGAAAGGAAAAAGCCTCCAGCTGTTATGACAGACATGATGCGCTACTGGAGCTCTCCTATTGCTTTTCCAGTCCTACGTTTTCCAAGACATTTAAACTTTTTTTTTAAAATTTATATTCAATTTACATATAACATTTGACACAGGACCGCGACCCTAAGTGGACTAAGCGGTTAACGATGATGATTTGACACAGGCAAAACAACATGGTACCTCACAGTAAGAGAAATTTAGCCTTCACTCTTTACTTACAGAAGCATTTACACACAATGAGATCAACAAAACAGCCAAGTAAACAAAAAAGCAAAGCGACTGCATAGAGAGAACTACTTCAGCCCCTCATTGCTACATAGTCAACTCTTACTGTCTATATCATTATATCAAATAGCCCTACCTCGGCATGCAGCTTAGACGTGATATTTGCGAAAAAACATGAAACATCAGGAATGATTTGTGTATTAACATACATACATAACACGTTAAATGCGCTAAACATAAATACCGAGTCTTATTTTCACCAACAGAGGGGGGTGCACCGTTCCCGGAGGTACTGCAATACCGGGTCGATGCGTGGAGTGGACGGAGCAAGCCCCTATTCCAATCTTTTTTCAGATAATTGGAAGAGAAGAGAAGATGAAGGAAAGAAGACGGATGATAGGTTTACAGAGAAGGTTACAGAGGTATTTTAATTTAGTACATGAAGGGTATGATTTTTATGAAGAAATAACAAATGTAAAACAGGAAATGACACAGATAGCAAATGTACAAGGAAGGGGCGTGATTATGCATGGTAGGGAGCAGGAGGTGGAAGAAGGGGAAAAGTGTACTCGGTTTTTTTTTCAAGAGGATTATGGAAAGGGGGAGGGGCATAACGGAACTGTATAGAAAAGATGGAGGGAGGGCTACTGAGGGGGCAGATATAATGGAAGTGGTGGAGGATTTTTATGGGGACTTGTATAGAGAAGAAGAAGCGGAAGAGCAAGTAATGAAGGAAGTGTTGGATCTTATACAGCAGGAAATTGTAGGGGGTGCTTCTCTAGCGGAAGATTTCACACGGAAGGAAGTGGAAGAGAGTATGAGAAAGTTTAAAAAAGGTAAGACGCCGGGGCAGATGGGCTGCCAATAGAATTTTATCATGCTTTTAGAGAACTTTTGATTCCGGATTTATTGGGAGCTATAAATGAGGTGGATGAGCAGGAAGTATTGCCTGAACGTTTTAGGGTGGGGTTGGTGGCACTACTGTTCAAGAAAGATGACAGATCCGATTTAAAAAATTGGAGGCCTATCACTCTTTTAAATTGTGATGTAAAACTTTTAGTAGACTTTTAGCGACACGATTGGCCGGGGTATTGCAGCAGGTAATATACCCAGACCAAGCCTGTGCTATACCAGGACGGAGGATAACAGACAGCCTTGTACTGATTCGGGATACCATCTGTCTGGCGAGGGATAGAAATATTAGATTGATAGTGCTAAATTTAGATTTCGAAAAAGCCTTCGATCGGGTCTCGCACCAGTACCTATTTCAGGTACTGCAAAAGATGGGATTTCCTAGGCGGTTCTTAAGGTGGGTGGGACTACTGTACAAGGATATAGTCAGTAGAATCATTATAAATGGGAATCTGTCAAAGGCGATTAATATAGGTCGCGGTGTTCGTCAGGGATGCCCCTTATCGCCCCTGCTATATGTGGCTTGTATAGAGCCGCTGGCACAGTGCTTGCGAAGGGATACCTCGCTAAACGGGGTAAGTATCCCGGGGAGTGGAGGAAAGGAAGTAAAATGTGTGGTGTACACGGATGACATGAATGCACAAATGAAGAATCAGTGAGGAGGACTTTTATCTTGACAGAGTGGTTTGGGAGGGGATTGGGGGCAAAACTGAACAAAAATAAATCTGAATTGCAGTTTTTTGGGCCATGGGGTCAGGAGAGATCTACTGATTTGGGAGCCAGGGTGAAGGAGACAAATATGAAAATTTTGGGAATTTATTTGGATAAGGAAGGGGAAGGGTCAGGAAATTGGGTGGGCTTGTTGAATAAGGCCTGACAGAGACTGGGCTTATGGAAAATGAGAGATATGACGTGGGAGGGGAAGGTATTGATAGTGAAGGCAGTGATTGTACCATTGTTTTCACTTATTGCGAATGTGTTTATGCCTCCTAAAAGAGTGATCCTAGAGTTAGAACGGGCTGTGTTTTATTTTTTTGGGGTTCAAAGTGGGAAAGGATAAGAAGGGAAGTGGTTAAAAGGAATCCGATAAACAGGGGGAAGGGAGTTCCAGATTTTTATTTGTTTTTAGGGAGTGTGTTTTGTGCGACTATGGTAAGATATGCTATGGAGGACGGGAAGAATACAGGAGCGCTGGCGAGGTTCTGGATGGGTTCGTATCTACCGAAATTGAAGATCTTGAAGGTGGACTTAAAAGCCCCACTAGCCTTTAATTTGCCCAAGATATACTCTTTTATCCCCATAAAATGCGTGCTTGTGTGCAGGACCGGAGCAGCATGCGGATGAGCACTGATGTATTTCAAATGATGTTTCTAAAATGTATTTTGCATGAACCTGCACATATGTTGCTTTGGGGATGAATGTATTTAGATTTGGTTGTCTGGATATTTTATAATTGGGACTTAGCTGTTGTGAAGGCTTGGGGGTAAAAGATGTTTTGTGGAGGATGAGCTGAATTCCCTGATATGCTTTTATACTTCTTTTATATGTATTTATTTATTTGTGACATTTATCAAATTTATCAAAAAAACTACTGTTCCTTGGCTTTTGGCAGGAAGAGTAAATGTGCTTATAAACAAGGAGTTTTTTTTTATTACTTGGGCAAATGCACACACTCTCTCGATGCAGAATATCATTTCAACATTGAGTGTGTTAACATGCACTTAATAATCCCACAACTTCAGAAAAGATTTTGTCACTAATTCGATTAACATGTTTACCCGCACTTAAGTAATCAGATACGGGGGAAACTCTTGGTTTACGTCAGTCGGGCAGTAATCAGATTTATGCTCTGTAACCCAGCAATATACTCATAGAAGAAGACATGACAAACCATTTAAACTCAAACTTCATGCTGCGACCTTTTTTTTTTAACACAGTGCCACAGTACTTGAAAATACACAATATTTCCAAAAGTATTCACTCGTCTGCCTTCACATCCATATGAACTTGAGTGACATCCCATTCTTAATCCATAGGGTTTAATATGATGTTATCCCACCCTTTGCAGTTATAACAGCTTCAACTCTTCTGGGAAGGCTTTCCGCAAGGGTTAGGAATGTGTTTATGGGAATTTTTGACCATTCTTCCAGAAACGCATTTGTGAAGTTAGACACTGATGTTGGATGAGAAGGCCTGGCTCGTAGTCTTCACTCTAATTCATCTCAAAGGTGTTCTATCAGGTTGAGGTCAGGACTTTGTGCAGGCCAGTCAAGTTCTTCCACACCAAACTCGCTCATCCATGTCTTTATAGAGCTTGCTTTGTGCACTGGTGCACAGTCATGTTGGAACAGGATTGACACTGCAGAAAGTGGGCGACCTCTGTGCACTATGCACCTCAGCATCTGCTGACCCCGCTCTGTCATTTTACGTGGCCTACCACTTTGTGGCCGAGTTCCTGTCATTCCCAGTTGCTTCCACTTTGTTATAATACCACTGACAGTTGACTGTGGAATATTTAGTAGCAAGTAGTTCACGGTACCACTCAGGAATTCACTGAGCTGTTTGTAGAAGCAGTCTGCAGGCCTAGGTGCTTGGTTTTATACACCAGTGGCCATGGAAGCGATTGCAACACCTGAATTCAATGATTTGGATGGGTGAGTAAATACTTTTGGCAATATAGTGTATGACCATAGGTCCGCTAGAAGATAAGGAAAATTTAAATCCTTGATTTTGTCAAGAATGCAGTCAGTTTCAGCGTTGCCCCAAAAGTGTTTTGCTGCCATGTGTGCATTTTTGCACACATGCAGACTGAGAAATCTGAATTTACATGCACTGAGAAGTCTGATTACTGAGCTAAAAATTCAGCCCTCTTTACTGGATTTCTACATCTTAATCCAATCTAAGAAATCCGAATATGTTGTGTACATTATCATTTGAATACTCAGATAACTGCAGAAATCTGATTATAATAGCATTATTGAGTGCATGTAAACACAATCACTGCTGTCTTACAAACAATTTACACTCAATTTTTAAAAAAATAAAATCTTTACACACAGGAACAATAACAGAGACATTCGTTGGTGCACTGTTGGATCAAAGCATCATCCGAGTTTAAACAGGCCTAAAGCATGTCCTGGAAGAAAAACAGTAAACAGAAACAATGAAATAAATCTAAAAGACACAGAAAACTTTCTAGAAAACCTCCCTTACTGTACATCCCTTACAGGATGGCTCCTTCTCTAGCATAATGCTGTTAATATAGCACAATCTATAGCATTATGTTAATATTTCTACAAATGTTCATATTCTGTAATATTCTGTATATAATAGCTATTTTCTCTACTCAAACCTAAATGGCTATAGAAGTTAATTTCTGCACTTGTACAGATATTCACATATCCCTTTAGCTCCTTTCACACTGGCTCTTTATTACTCTTTTTTTATTGCATTTCCCTCTTATTTAAATACTTGTTAAGAGTCTGTGTGCTTGTCTGGTCTGTTCAGTGTGCTTACATGTCATACATGTGCGACTCACCAAGACGTGTTTTTATAACATGTTGGCGAAATAAAGTGATTCTGATTGTTAAAGGTAACTCATGAAGAGATTATATTACTGTATTAAAATGAGTAATTTTTTTTTTCTTATTCATTTTATTAATAAAAAATGAATTTATTAATTTTATTTTTTTATGACTCTGCAAATGAAACTGGATATCACTCAATAAAACCGTTAGACGTTGTTATCTGTGTGTTGTTCCCGACCTCACAAACCGAGGTGGTCAGTACAGACAGGCTGGTCAGAGGAGAAGGGGAACGCTGCAGACCGGAGCCCTAAAGGGGAGGGAACTGGGGGCGGGAGTCTGTCAATCAGTTTTTGCATCAACCAATGTAATAGGTCAGGCCAACCGCAGATTAGATGGGGCTGTCCGTCATTTTCTGCCAATAGCCAATCTGAGGGTCCGGCTGCAGACCTGCACTCGGCCTGACCTGCAGCGCCAGCCTGTTAACGCCGTCGGCGCCGCTCTGACACCACGGGGCTTCTGTTGGTTTTATGAGGGAAAAACAGCGAACCACGAACTGCTGGACAACAAGAGTCACACTGAATGTTTATTAACGCTGTCAGACTAATTATAAAGCAATTTAATGTGGAAACTTTCTAAAGAAATCCACAATAAAACACAATGTCGAGCTCATTCACAGAAAAAAACAAACACTACCGTCACTGCTGAAACTCATGAACGCCACGCTGAAGACGACTAGAACCGTTAGGAATAAAACCTGGTGGTTTTGCTTCATAACGAGAATTGGCTTGATGGTTGCCGTTAGAGACCATTAGGAAACTAACAACTGTACATTCAATCAGTCCCAGATCACCTGATTAAACGATCTGAATCCCTTACACTGCGATACCAACCCAGAACACCATCAGCGACTGAAAACCACCAGGAACCGACAGACACTTTTAATGGGTTCTATGACTTTTTTCAACAGGGAGGTATTAAGTGTGCACATATTTCTATGTTGTGTTTGTGTTTTTACCCACAAAGTCAGGAAGAGCATGTTCCATCAGTTCACTAAGACTTTTGTGTGTGATGGTCAGCCAGTGTTTGCATGAACTCCGTCCTGCTTTACCTGCCAAAGAGACCTAAGCGTGTACAACAACAGCTGTAATAGTGTCGTTCTTCTTCATCTTTCGGCTGCTCCCTTTAGGGGTCGCCACAGCGGATCATCTGCCTCCACCTTGCCCTATCCATTGCCTCCTCTACTTTTACACCAACCATCTCCATGTCCACCTTCACTACATCCATAAACCTTCTCTGAGGTCTACCTCTTCTCCTTCTACCCGGCAGCTCCATCTCCAACATTCTTTGCCCAATATATCCACTATTCCTCCTCAACACATGTCCAAACCATCTCAACCTGGCCTCTCTGGCTTTATCTCCAAACTGCTCCACCTTCACTGTCCCTCTGATCTGCTCATTTCTAATCTTGTCCATCCTTGTCACTCCCAACGAAAATCTCAGCATCTTCATCTACGCCACCTCCAGCTCAGCCTCCTGTCTTTTAGACAGAGCCACAGTCTCCAAACCATACATCATAGCAGGACACACTACTGTCTTGTAAACCTTCCCTTTCACTCTTGCTGCTATCCTTCAGTCACACATCAGCCCTGACACCCGTCTTCACCCACTCCATCCTGCCTGCAACCCTCTTCTTCACCTCTTTTCTACACTGTCCATTGCTCTGGATGGTTGACCCAAGATATTTGAAGTCATCCACCTTTACGACCTCTACTCCTTGCATCTTCACCTTTCCACCTGCCTCCCTCTCATTCACACACATGTATTCCGTCTTGTCTCTACTGACCTTCATTCCTCTCCTCTCCAGTGCAAAACTCCACCTCTCCAGATTCTCTTCCACCTGCTCTCTACTCTCACCACAGATTACAATGTCATCTGCAAACATCATGGTCCATGGAGCCTCCTGCCTGACCTCATCTGTCAACCTGTCCATCACCATTGCAAACAAGAAGGGGCTCAAAGCTGATCCCTGATGTAACTCTACCCTCACCACTGTCTCACTATCCTCATACATGTCCTGCACCACCCTAACATACTTTTCAGCTACACCTGACTTCCCCATACAGTACCACAGTTCCTCTCTTGGCACCCTATCATATGCCTTCTCTAGATCCACAAACACACAATGTAGCTCCTTCTGACCTTCTCTCTACTTCTCTACCAACACTCTCAACGCAAAAATTCCATCTGTGTTACTCTTTCTGGGCATGAAACCAAACTGCTGCTCACTGATCTGAACCTCTCGCCTTAGCCTTGCTTCAACAACTCTTTCCCATACCTTCATGGTGTGGCTCATCAACTTTATACCTCTCAACAGCTGTAATAGTGTATTGATCTGAAATAAGACATTCGGTGGTGTTTAACGCACCTTCAAACTATCTTCCCCCTTCCGCGTGCCTGAGCGGTGTGTGACGCCTTTTTGCACTTTCCTTCCAACCATTGGCTGATGCACAAAATCAGAGACAGGTCATTCCCGCTTGTGATTGGCCAATGCAAGTTTTGATGGACAGCTCATCTGTTATATGATTGGCCGATGCAAATGTGTGCCCGCCCCTTCGCTCCGCCCACTGGTTCTCCGGGCTGCAGACACACACACACAGCCGGGTCAGAGCGCCTCTCGTGTTGAATCTGCTGACGGGAAACAAACGGAGACAACGCTTGTAAATGTTGTGCTTATCAACAAAACTTAGTTTGACAGAAAAAAACACCGTTTTTAGCAGGATGGGTAAAACAAAAAGCTTTTGTTAAGAACGATGTTTAAAGAACTCGGGATAACTTAAATACGTCACCCCCGCCGTCTCATTTTAAAATACTTAAACCCACCCTGGACGCATTTCCCCCCTAAAGCAGAGCGACTGCGTGTTCTGCGGCTTAGTGTTTCACATCATGCTGCTGCGCCTCCAGTGAAGCTGTGTCCCGCGCGTTTTAGCAGTTTGTTAAATATTCAGCGCGCGGTGCATCATGGGAAGCGCCATACTGTGCTTTTCTTACAGGAACATCACACAAACTCGGGCACGGACGTTGTGGTGAGAGCAGCTCGGTGTTTGTAGCGTTTCTGTCCAGGTTTTATTCCGCTGGTGAAATTAGCGGAGTGGTCACCGTCTCCGTGTGTCGTGCTGTCAGTGGTGGCTTCGCTCCCCGAGGCGAGCACAACTCATACTTACCTGGCAGGGGAGACACCATGATCAAGAAGGTGGTTCACCCAGGGCGAGGCTCAGCCATTGCACACTAGGCTGTACTGACCTCTGCGAATTCCCCAAATGTGGGAATCTCGACTGCATAATTTGTGGTAGTGGGGGACTGCGTTCGCGCTCTCCCCTGATTAGCGGGTGAAAAAAAGATTATAGAGAAAAACGGCAACAGCTGCTGTAGCATTAATAGTAATATAGTGCGGGGTTCTCTGTAGACAGCAGCGTCTGCTGTTTGGGAGTCTACAGCGACCGGGGAGTCTACGGTGACAGTAGACAGCTGCGCGTTCTGAATGGGAGTCTACGGTGACCGGGGAGTCTACGGTGACTGTAGACAGCTGCGTCTGCTGAATGGGAGTCTACGGTGACCGGGGAGTCTACGGTGACTGTAGACAGCTGCGCGTTCTGAATGGGAGTCTACGGTGACCGTAGACAGCTGCGCGTTCTGAATGGGAGTCTACGGTGACCGGGGAGTCTACGGTGACCGTAGACAGCTGCGCGTTCTGAATGGGAGTCTACGGTGACCGTAGACAGCTGCGCGTTCTGAATGGGAGTCTACGGTGACCGGGGAGTCTACGGTGACTGTAGACAGCTGCGTCTGCTGAATGGGAGTCTACGGTGACCGGGGAGTCTACGGTGACTGTAGACAGCTGCGCGTTCTGAACGGGAGTCTACGGTGACTGTAGACAGCTGCGCGTTCTGAACGGGAGTCTACGGTGACTGTAGACAGCTGCGCGTTCTGAACGGGAGTCTACGGTGACTGTAGACAGCTGCGCGTTCTTTTGTTTTTTTTTTGGAAAAATACAATTCACTAATTCCCATGTTTCGTCTTTTTGAAATATATGTATATGTACACGGTCACATACGCACACACCAACAACAAATCTACCCCCCAAAAAAACCCTTGATAACAATGAAGGATGAAATAATGAAATTAATTACAAAATACTGTGTATTAAACAATAACCACCCCCCCCACCAACGCCCCCACCTCAGCTCAACATGACCAACTCACATATTGCTAGTTATTTATACAATATAAAAGGCAACACAAAAACAAGCACACGTCCTATGCAACAATAAGTGCTAATGAGGGGTCAGGAATCCCAAATATAGCGATCAGAGGGCAAGGTTGGAGATTCACCCCAAGAAGAGTGGACATAGTCGTAAAATAACACTCCCAGAAGCCGTTCAGATCAGGACAAAGAAAAAACATGCGGCTAAGGTGACAAGGAGAGCCATGGCATTTATCACATTTGTCTTCCATTTCCGGATACGGTTCAGATAGTCTAGCCTTAGAGAAATGCACCCTGTATAAGACCTTTAATTAGATAAGTCCGAGACGGGCACAAGAGGTGGTAGATCGAATCCTTTCTATGGCCTGTTCCCAGGATTCCACATGAATTTGTATTCCAAATTCACTCTCCCATATGCATTTAAATTTACCAGTTGAGTGGCTACTAAAAGCCGAGATAATGTCACACAGCTTTGAAATAAGTGTGATGGGGAACAAATGAAAGCATGGTTTCCCACCGCTGTTCTAGAGGTGAAGAGGGGAAATTAGGAAAACACTTAGCCACAAATTTAGCGAAACAAATGAGTAACAGGGAGACCGTATCGAGATGACTAATTGGCGAAACTATCAAAGACACCATCTACATATAAATATTTGAAATGTGTAAGACCCTTGTCATACCACACTGAAAATGTTGTGTCCACAAGTGATGGAGGAAATAAATGGCTGTTATGTAAAGGACCCAAGGAAGAAGCAGCTACAAATTGAAAGTGCCGTCTAAACTGATACCAGATCTTGAGCGTATTAAGAACCACTTGATTAGCAGTGTACAGAGAGGGTACTGTAGGTAAAGAGGAATAAAGTAGAGCAGATATAAAAGATCCCTTATAGCATGATAGCTCCAATTTACACCAAGAGGATCCAGGAAATTTTAACCAGTAACCAAGTTTGTGGATGTGAGCGGCCCAATAGAAAGTTAGAAAGTTAGGTAATGCAAGTCCTCCACTAAGTCTGCATCTCTGCAGTAAAGTTTTACGAACTCTAGGTGATTTCCCTCCCCAAATAAAAGAACAAATTATCTTATCCAGTGAGTCAAAAAATGTTTTGGAAGAAAAAGAGGTATTGTCTGGAATAAAAATAAAATTTTTTGTAAAATATTCATTTTAAACAACATTGATCTTTCCAATTAAGGAAAGGAGGAGATTACCCCATCTTTGAATATCGGAAGTAATCTTTAAGATGAGGGGAGTGAAATTAGCAGATGCAAGGCTAGATAAAGAATGAGTCACATTGATACCTAGGTATTTAAACCCCAATGGACTAAACTGAAAAGGTAAATCTGACTGTTGAAGATGACAAGCTGCAATATTAACGGGAAAACACTCATTCTTCCCCAAATTTAATTTGTATCCTGAAAAGGTGCTGAAGCTCTCCAAAATACTTAAAACAGCAGGGATGTTTTAAGTGTGGGATCTCTTATATATAATAACAAATCATCTGCATACAACGATAATTTATATTCAATTCCATTACGGGTGATTCCTTTGAATAAGGAGGAAGATCTTAACGTAATAGACAGAGGCTCGATAGCAATGGCAAAAAGCAAAGGTGACAGAGGGCAACCTTGGTGACTTCCACGTCCAAGGGCAAAATAATCAGAATAAACATCATTAGTGTGGACACTAGCTTTAGGGGATGAATAAAGGAGACGAATCCAAGAAATAAATTTATCACCAGGTCCGAATTTCCTCAAAACTGCAAACAAGTACTCCCACTCTACCCTATCGAATGCCTTTTCAGCATCTAAGGAAATTGCAAGTTCATGAAGTTCAGCCGAATGTTTTGAGTAAATTATATTGAAAAGTGTGCGGGTGTTAAAAAACAGTTGACGTCCCTTTATAAACCCATTTTACTCTTCGGATATAATACGAGGAAGCACATTTTCTAAACGGGATGCAATTATCTTAGCTAACACCTTTACATCAGCATTGAGCAAAGATAATGGTCTGTAGGACCCACAGGAGGTTGGATCTTTGTCCCTTTTGAGAAGGAAAGCAATAGTGGCTTGTGTCAGGGTCGGTGGCAGTGAACTACTTTTTAAGGATTCTTTGAATACGGATAAAAGTAGCGGAGCCAATTTACCAATAAATGTTTTGAAAAATTCAATCGGAAACCCATCAGGGCCTGGGGCTTTGTTAGATTGCATAGCTTTAATTGCAGCTGAAACTTCTTCAAGGGAGAGTGGGGAGTCTAGTTGCCTGGCAGCGTCAGTATCAATGACAGGGTTCGAAAGGTTCAGAAGAAATTCGTTCATTTTAGTGTCACCTGCAGGGAATTCAGATTTATATAATGAAGAGTAAAACGATTTGAAATTAATTTCCAAGGGATCTGTAGTAATAATATCACTAATGTTTTTAATACTAGGTATCAAATGGGAAGTGGCCTGCCGCCATAATTGATGTGCCAGTAAATTACTTGCCTTGTCACCATGTTCGTAATACGAGCCACGACTGTGTAGTAATAAGCGCTCTGCCTCTTTAGTTGAAGTGAGATCAAATTCTGTTTGCAAATCAAAACACTGCTTAAGCAGTTCCGGAGAAGGGTTCAGTGCATATCTTTGATCAAGGTTACTAATTGCAGATGAAAGTTCATTAAGCTGAGGATTAACCATTTTATTAGAAAAAGCAGAGTAACAAATAATTTGACCTCTCAGGTAACATTTAAGCGTCTCCCAAAGCAATGAATATGAAGAAGAGTCATTTTGATTGAAAGAAAAGAACTCATCAGTGAAGCTTGAAATGAGTTCACAAAATTCCTTGTGTGCCAAAAGAAGAGAGTTAAACTTGGTGGGCTACGTTGATGAAAATAAAATATTTAGTAATAAAAGGTGAGTGGTCAGAAATTACAATACACGAATAGTCTGAAGAATTAACAGAAGAATTAAGCGTACTGTCGATGACTATTTTTTAAATCCTAGAATATGAGTGGTGCACCTGGGAAAAGAAAGACATTTTTTTGACAGAGGGGTTATGAAACCTCCACAGATCAACAAGACCATTCCGTTTCATAAGATCAGAAAATACGTTGGACATGGCAGATTGAGTCAGATTACGAGGATTAGAGCGGTCCAAGAATGGGTCAAAAACACAATTAAAATCCCCTCCGAGGATCAGCAGGTGAGTATTCAAGAAGGGGATGCTACTCAACAATCTGTCATCGAAATTCGGGTCATATACGTTTACCAACAAAACCTTTTTTTGAATTAGGGTACCAGCAACTATGAGGTATCTGCCATTCCTATCAGCAATAACACCTGTGGATGAGAACGGAACTTTTTTGTTAATTAAAATAGCGACTCCTCTAGCTTTTGAATTAAGGTTTAAGTGGAAGTCTTGACTTACCCACGGGCAATGTAACCTACGATGATCTTTAATATGAAGATGAGTCTCCTGTAAGAATACTAAATCAGAGTTTAAACATTTCAAGTGTGTAAAAACTTTAGATCTCTTAACAGGATTACCCATACCTTTAATATTCCAGCTAATAAATCTAAGAGGTGTGCCTGGCCAGCAATGCTGGGATCTATATTGGCATTAACCATTTAAAAAGATAAAAAAAAAAAACAACAAAAATGTAAATGGCCATAGAGAGCAGAGGTGGGACACCCTCCCCCCAACATACCCCTAAACAAAAATACACCCAAAGTGCCCCTCACAAACCCAGAACAAAGGGGACAGCAGTGTTTCCCACATTAACCTAAAGTTGTAGTCTATACTAATGTTGAACTACCCGGAGACTACGCGGAGCAAAGTAAGCAAGAAGAAGAGACAGAAGAAAAAAAAGAAGAAAAAACCTCCCGCCGATTTCAACATCATTTAATGGTATGCGCACCATGCAAAACGTGATATATATATACACTGCTCAAAAAATAAAGGGAACACTCAAATAACACATCCTAGATCTGAATGAATGAAATATTCTCATTGAATACTTTGTTCTCTACAAAGTTGAATGTGCTGACAACAAAATCACACAAAAGTCATCAATGGAAATGTTGGACACACTGACCAGCCTGTCGGTACTGACAGCCTCCGTTTTTAGAGGTGCACGATTTTACATCCACTATTCAATAAACATAAAGGCATTAATCTAATGCCAATTTCTCAATAGTAAACGGCACTGATAACCAGGAGAGAGTAACTGGTAAACATTAGCTTTGCTGCCAGCTCTGTTCACCACAGAAGAGCAGCCAGCTGCACCAGCTGAACATAAGTTCCATCGTAGCCTAGTTTGTATGTAAACTTGTTTAATGTAAACTAGAATTTAACTTGCTGTTATAACTTAAAATGAACACACCCTATAGTGGATGCAAGTTCTGCCATAAAGATCAGTTTAAATGGCAGGTTAATTTGATCGACGGGAAACATGAAGAACAAAATACATAAAAAAACGTAATTCTGTGCGACAATATTTTGACCTACAGCCAGAGAACTTGCAGAATTGCCACTCTGTCTTGTGGGTTCCTCAAACTCTACAGGGAGCTCCAAAGCGAGTCCCATATGAAGGGGTTAAGATGGAGCATCTGAGCGAGATCAGTTTATAAATTCCTAAACATTTTTAATGTAAAAGAACAGCATGAAACATTTTAACACACATATTTTCAGGAGCTCGCGGACACCGGGCGTTTTGCAGTCATGTATTTGATATAACGGGGGAAATAGGAAGAGGCCAGGGTCCTCCTAAACTGGCCCTGATGGAGCCGCTGTTGTAGCTGTTGTGCGGCTACAGGTAAAACCCGCTGCAGTGCAGTAACAGCTCAACACCTGTTTGGAGAATAAAGCCGATGAGAGCAGGCCGAAAAACTGGTTTGGTTTTCGCGTTTTTTGGGGGAGAAAATCCTCGTTTATAAGCACAACATTTACAATAAAAGACCTAGAAAGCGTTTGTTCAGAGAACAGAGAAAGGTGGCTTCTTGGTTCGCGTCAGCAGATTCGACGCAGCCTCGAGCACACCTTACACCACAAGAGGCGCCGTGGCCTCCACACGTCCCAGCCCTCCACCTACTTTCTCTTCTTTTAGACCAGCCAAAAGGGGGTGCACCGCTCCCGGAGGTACTGCAATACCGGGTCGATGCGTGGAGTGGACGGAGCAAGCCCCTATTCCATCTCCCTGCTCCAAAAATCTATTTAATATATGGTCCCCGGGTAGGGGACGTATCAGATATTAAACTGATAAGAACAGATTTTTTTTTTTTTTTTTCTGTCTGGATCAGAAAAAGGATTTACAATTTTGCTGTGACGCATACCTTTTCATCATTTCCAGGTTTTAAAAAAAATTGTATTTTAATTTTAAAATAAACATTTTAAACAAAACATTTAAAACCATTTAAAACAACACAACTTTTAAGTTATCAATATATTTATCAATATAAAAGTCGTGTCCCCCCCGAAAAACTTGGTAGATAAAATAAACGGAGAAAGCCATGAACATGATCCCACAACCCATACAGTTATACTAAATAACTATAACAAAAGATCACATGCCGTTCTAATAATTCCTCCACCTTGTACTGTAAAAAATAATAAATGACTAAACTATAACAGACACTAGCATACTTAACCCCTTACAAACACGCAAAAACATCACCACATGAGCAAAGTCTTCTTTTAAACAGTGAAGTCTGGGGGATTCCAGGGGTCAGCATGACCAGAAGTACAATGGCTGAGCCTGCGTGAACCACCTTCTTCTTAATCACAGCATCTCCTCTGCCAGGTATGTGAGTTCCACGCACACTGGGGAGTGAAATCACTACTGGCTAAACTATTCACTACGATGGAGCGCGCTCAATTAATTACACAACAAAATGAACCTAAATATACGTCCTGCTCTACAAGAAACTATTTTGCTGTGTATAAAAGCTGTTGTCTGAAGAAAACTTCCCCGAAATGGTAAGTTTACAAAAGAAGGAAACACACGTTACTTTTAATGCAAGTCAACGGAACAGCAGTTTTTTTTCCCCCAAGCATTTCAAACTAGGCCAAAGACTTGTGTAAACATTCCATTTCGAGTTACAAGCTGCATGTTTATATCATATTGCTGCATGTTCGCAGATTACTACCGTGTGTATATAATTTATGTATGTATATAATAATTATATATAACATATATAATTACACAAATACGTAAAATATTTTATAGATGTTTTATATACACAAGAACAAACACACAGGCTTGTTTCTTTTTGTTATTAAATATTGTTCTTTTTATGGACACAGTTCTCTTTTAAAGTATCTACATTCACAACAGTCAAAACACACACAGGAACATGTCTGACTTTTCCTAGCACAACTCCTACGATATTAAGGCAGGGTTTTTTTACCATTTCTTGCTCTTTTAGTTTTTCTAGTTTTTGAAAACCACAGAAAGGAAAAAGCCTCCAGCTGTTATGACAGACATGATGCACTACAGGAGCTCTCCTGTTGCTTTTCCAGTCCTACATTTTCCAAGACATTTAAACCTTTTTTTAAAATTTATATCCAATTTACATATAATATTTGACACAGGACCGCGACCCTATGTGGACTAAGCGGGTAACGATGATGATTTGACACAGGCAAAACAACATGGTACCTCACAGTAAGAGAAATTTAGCCTTCACTCTTTAAGCATCAAAAACTGCTCAAAAGTGAACCTAGACACTTTGGAAAATTAGTTTTGTCTCTGTACATTTTTGTGAGACTGGACAAATTCTGATTCCAGTGTTCTTACAGAAGCATTTACACACAATGAGATCAACAAAACAGCCAAGTGAACAAAAAAGCAAAGCGACTGCATAGAGAGAACTACTTCAGCCCCTCATTGCTACATAGTCAACTCTTACTGTCTATATCATTATATCAAATAGCCCTACCTCGGCATGCAGCTTAGACGTGATATTTGCGAAAAAACACGAAACATCAGGAACGATTTGTGTATTAACATACATACATAACACGTTAAAAGCGCTAAACATAAATACCGAGTCTTATTTTCACCAACAGAGGGGGGTGCACCGCTCCCGGAGGTACTGCAATACCGGGTCGATGCGTGGAGTGGACGGAGCAAGCCCCTATTCCATCTCCCTGCTCCAAAAATCAATTTAATATATGGTCCCCGGGTAGGGGACGTATCAGATATTAAACTGATAAGAACAGATACTACACTTGATCTTAGCCAAAAGGCCGAGAAGCGATAACAGTAAACTCGCGCATCAGACGGGTCATTCTTCCAAAAATATAAGACGAGGATGGTGAGCAGAGCTGCTGTCTGCCATCGACTCCTCACAGCACGGAACAAAAGTCAAGTCAAGCCGCTTGTTTCAAACTCAGAGAGGCAGAAAAGGCACTTTAAACGTGTATCTACGTCAACACCTTGATGACAGCGCGTATGTTAATCAGCTCACCAGCTGGCCAATCAGAAACGAGGAAACCCAGTTTTGCGCTCACAGAGCTTAAAGCTCGGTTTTTATAAAGTCACGTTTACACAAGAAAAACCTTCAGTCCACAGAGTCAACATATATCTGACTAAATAAGCTGAAGGGCGAGTTTTAATGGTCCGTTTTGTGCAAGTGGACCTCTCAGCGGTCAAACGTGGTACTGCAGGGAGAAAATATCGCCGAGTCACAGAGACGCAGAGAAGCGGAGAGGACTGATAACACGAGGCCTCGATAATCTATATTAATCGATAAGCTATATTTGTATAGCTAGAGAAGGCCTGCTTTTACTGTAGCGGCAAATAAGTCAGTAATACAGCTGATTAACGGTTCAAACACAGTTTAATGACAACATTCAAGCTTTTATTGCCAGTAAAAGGAACAGACCTCTGCCACGTGTATTAATAAAGATTTTTTAATCTGCCTGGTCAAAATGCTAAAAGTCCTAACGGACATGATGCCCGACAGCATAATACATTCAAACATATTAAGAGCACCTTGTAATTCAAACACAAAAGAAGATAATCTCTCACCTTCAAAAGCGCAGCAGATTCTTAGGACGATAACTAGCAAACCAACAGCAACGGTGAAGACGGTTAAAAACCATCTACAGCGAACCTGTTTGGGCTGAACTCTGAGCTCTACAGCTGGATTACCTGAGTTGGCTGCCTCAGCGTCGAGGATTTGGGCGATGTCTAAACGTCTTTAGGCGCCTGCATTAAGCTAATTGCTTCTGAGTGATCGCATTAATATTTTAGTAAACTACAATCTTGAGGCACTATGGGTTTCTGCCCCAATATGCCATCGGTCAAAGGTCATGGTCGCCAGTGGTTCTTCTTTATTTCACATATGGGTTAGAAATATAGTGAAAATCGCCCTAAATTAATGGTGAAGTTATAATGTACTCTGAAATGCTCAAGAGTTGTATTTTTGATGGATTTGTGTTTGAGGATATTTACATCTAAAATAATCCACTTTCTGTTCTGTCTTAGTTTTTGAGGTTTCCGGAATGGACGGAGGTAAAAAATAAATAAATAAATAAATAATAATAACTGGAGTGAGCAGCTCATACGCACGTTTTCTTTTGTTCGTGGTCACGATTTCTTAAATCGCTCCCTCATTTTCTTTTAATCATGCGCACGTTTCCTTTACTTCAGTGTAAGTTTTTTTTAAATTCGTGATCACGATTTTCTAATTCGTTTTCTCGTTTTCTTTTAATCGTGGTCATGTTTTTTAACTGAACGCACGTTGTTTGGTGTTGTTTATGTATTTCTCCAAACTATCCCACCAGACATGGCGGTGTGGCCTGCGGTAAAGGAGCTGAGTCCCTCCATAAGTGTGAGTTTGGATGAAGGGTCACTTTAACTGTTAATCGGGCAACAGACATTTTTCTTGCTGTGCTTCTTTCCTGATCATGAATGGTGAAACTGCCTTGGTTTGTTGGGTGATTTGAACGTCATTCTGGTGTTTTCATGGTTGTCCAATGCAGTTTTGCCCTGTTTGTGTTTGCTGGGAACAAACAGCACCACCCTTTGACAACACTGTAGCAACGCTCTTTGAACGTGGACAACATTGTGACCATGTTTGTGTGTTTGCTGGATACAGAGAAGGTAGCAGAAAGTGGATCGTCTGGGGTCGGCTTTAGCCATTCGGAATAATTTTCATTTTTCATTCAGTAATTACTGAAATAAGTTGAACGATTCATTTTCTTTTTCTTTTTCAGATCCAGTAGACACAATCTCATCCTCATCCTCCGTCTCAGCCACCCACCTCAATGGTTATTGTTCTAGAATAACATCTTCATTAAATAGCAGATTTAGGACAATTATCGTTTCACAATTATCTAGCGTCACTCATGTGCCCAAACTCATCCCCTCGTCTTAATGCTCACCCAGGCCCCTCGGGCAGCTAAGTAATAAAAAAAGAACTTTGTACTGTATCAGCAGATCATGTGGGAATCAAAGGAAGGATCAGGATACAACAGAAATGGAACAAATTGATCTAGTCTACTGAAAACAAGTGTTTTAGGAGAGAGAATACATTCTGTGGGACTGACTAATAGAAAGAAGGACAATCCCAGGTCAGGTCTCAACTGTGTACCCATAGTCCAAAGACTATCAGGTGAGTGATGCATGTGTCCTGTGATGTTGTGATACAAGCTCCCCTGCTTGTATATTGTAGTGATGTCAGAAAAGTTTCCACATTGAGTTCTGCATTGTGTCTGTAGAATGATCTTTAGGATGTGTGTCTTTCAGGAAGCGTGAATGAGGTTCACACTGCTCCCTCCTCGTAGACGAGGGCACTTGCTCACTGTTTTCATCAGGTCTAGTTGTTCTCCTGCAGGTTAAAAATAAAGATAAGGAACTGTATATAATTATCATGTTTACAAAGCAACACATCTATGATTACTTTTAACCAGTAGTGCTGGGATTAATTACTGAATTGTTGTAAGCACAAATAACATGACTCTTAGTGTGTATACAGCATAATGAGCGTATTAGCATTTGATTATTTACCTTCAAAAACAAGCTTCATGTTCTGTGGCTTCTTCCTGGCCCAGTCACATGCCTCTTCAAGCAAGACTGAGATCTTCTCCAAGGGGAATGTAAAAAATTCTTTGGATTTTCCAGCACAGATCACATAGATAGTTTTCTTGCCCACATCATCAATGTGATCAGGTTTAACAGGAGAAGGGAAGATCACATCTGTTCTTTGTGTAACGTCTGAAAAAGAGTGGTTGTGCCATGAGACAAACTCAAAGTAGGAGTTATTTAGTGAAGTGAAAAATGGTTTATTAACTTTACAAAACTTACCTCTATGTTGAATAAATGATAGGTTGCCTTCATTTACTGAGCTGTCCGGTGAGCTTTCAGGTGAGATTGAACCTTTGGCCTGCTGCACATCTGTAACCTCTTTTGGGTGATGTTCCTACTAAACAGTGGTGGACAGTAAATAAGTAAATGTAATTAAGTAGTTTTTTCGTGTATCTGTATTTTACTTAAGTATTTCCATTTTGGGCAACTTTTTACTTTCACTCCACTACATTTCAAAGTCAAATATCTGACTTTTTACTCCACTACATTTTGAGAAATCTGTCGTTCCTTTTGGTTTTTGTGTGTATAAAAATGTAACATGTCAAAACGAAAGAAACAGCTGAGCTTGTTTTGACCTGTTGGTCATACCGACCCAGTGCAGCGCACGGTTCAACGTCAGTGCAGCGTAAAAATTTGGGAGCACATACGTCTAACTAAAAGATGAACTAACCTAACTTTGTGTAAATAGACCACAATATAGAAATATGTACACATACGCAGTCGTGACTGGTGTGTTTCTTTTTTTCTGAATTCATACAAACACTTTCATTTTATAGTAAATTAGTTTCGGTTAGTTTATTTTTATGAACAGAGACCTACAGATGCCGTTTAGTAAAGGAAAACTTATTTGTGATCCTGAGTTAAAAGCACGTTTTTATTCAACTTGTAACTAAGTTACAAAGTAATCTTAAACTGAAACTTTGCTTGTTTGCAAAAGTGATTTCAGAGCCATTCGGTTCTATCTGATGGAAACTGTTGGCCTTTAGTGCTTTGTGTCTCACAATCACATCATTTTAATAGAGATCAGTGTCAGACTAATTAATGACATTCGATTAAAAGACTGGTTTACCAAGAGAGACACTGGAGTATTTTCACCTAAAATGAGTTCAGGAAGCTAGTCTTGTTATAAAAATGATAACAGGACATTAGAGCCACAATTAATCTTTTAGTACTTTTACTTTCGATACTTAAATGCGTTTGAACGCAAATACTTTTGTGCTTTTACTCAAGTTGAGGTCTAGAGTAAGGATGTCTACTTTTACTGGAGTAATATTTTACCTTGGGTGTCTCTACTTTAACTCAAGTACATGATTTTGGTACTTTGTCAACCACTCAAGTACAAAACATGTACATTCAGTAGGTGTTCATCATGGAGTGAAACTTTGTGAAATCTTGAGGTTTTTATCAAACCCAGTCATAATCTTTTGGTAAATATAATTACTTACTCATGATTAGGACATGTGAGTGACTAAAATCACTTCTAATGTGAAGTCTCAGTTACCTGTTGTACCTGTTGTAGGTTCTTTTCCTCAGGCCTCACTTCTGCTGATCAGAGATCAATTTGACCTACATTAGATATGAGCTCAGCTGCGCTCTATGTCATTTTAATATAATTTACTTGGCTTCTTGATTTTTAGCATGGTTTCAATGGTGTAGAGCAGAGAGTGGAACTGTAAGTGATAGTTTCCAGATTTCCAGGTTTCATGCTACTTTTTCATCAGATAGTGCTGAGGAAGCTGTGAATGTTGATTTGAATATGTGTTTATTTTACACCATTGTTTTTACGTTCTGGAGACAAAAGGTTTCGTTTTGACAGAGACAAAGCTGTTTTGAATTCATTGTTTCTCTGAGGTCAAAAGAACCAACGCCTTTGCACTGATCTGCCAGTAGCAGTTTAGCTCCACTCATTCATTGGAACCTAAGGCATGTTTCAGCTCTGAGATAAGATTTAGAGTAATCCATTTAAAGGTTATGTGAGCAGCCAATCTGAGCAGAGATCATTTGCATACATCACTTTTAATGGTGCAGTAACAAAAAACAGCCCCTTTAATTCTTGGGGTTTAAGAGGTTGAAAATGTTCTTGTAAAAATAAATATTTTTGGTACATAAAACCACACAAATATTTTGAGTAATTAAACAATTAAATAATTAAAGTAAAAAAGAAAGCAAGATGGTGTAGGATATAAACTCCTAATAATGACATCTAAATCTTATCCAGAATGTTTGCAAACAACTATAAGATACCTATAGGATATATATGTAGTAGTATTTGTGTAGAATATTTTACTGTAATTAAAGAACAGCTTAATGATTTTAACAACCTTTAACTACAGTAAAAATACAGAACAGAATTGTGAGACTTAACTGAGTATATTACACATACCTCACTGAAGATGAAGCTGTATATGCCCCCCATATTTGTGAATAATCTCTTTCAGTCAAGCGCCGTTCTTCTTGACAACATGAACAATGAAGTCAGTTTGATTGGCTCAATTGTTTATACAATTCTGCAGGTTCTCTTTCTTTCACCCTCTCTTGCAAGATGTATAATAATTCCACCTTTCTTGAATATTTAAAATGAGTATGCCTACACAATACTTTGTGTAGTCACTGTTTGCTTAGTAGGTGTTTAGTTGAAGTCCTGAAAAGCTGTGTCATCAGCCCCGGTTCTGGACTGCTTTGCTTGGGGGGGCAGTAAAACCTAATGAGGGGGCATGTTGATAGTCATGTTTTTGAAGCCAGAAATATATTCAAGGCTTGATTTGTGCATGAATGATGACAGCCAAGCTATTGATACTGGCTTAAAGTGATGTATGAGGTAAAGAAATAAAAATGCATGTTTTCGAACTTAAACTTAAAACCCAATGATTAAAAAATACATGTTGATTATGTAAATGGAGAAAAAAGATTATCTAATTGTATTTCATTTTAATACGCCCCTTAATTAAATTGCCATTACTAATAGAACAACTCTATTTCTTGAAAGGCTTTAATACAAATTTAAGTCAAAGCTGACAAATGTACCTACACACAGACTGAGAATATTCAAACGTGGAAATAGGAATGAGTGAGAATATTTATATTATTGGGAAATGAAAATATAAAGAAAACAAAAGAATACAAATTCTGTAAAAAAAAAAGGGGGGAGGGGGGTATTTGTCACTTTTCTATTTTGAAAAAGAAAAAAATATGAAAGTACATAAAATAAGGAAAATTTTCCTATCTACTGCACTTTAATGGTAAAAAATCTGGTAAAGTACTGAAGTTTTTATTGATGTTATGAAACGTACTGGTACAATGCAGTATTTATGCACAGTATAACAAATTATGTAAAGACTATAAGTGCAAATGAACAACAGTAATCATATTTTCATTGAACACAACTATACACCTATATGTGGCAGTAACACTCCTGCCTTGCAACGGGAAGGTCATGTAAAAATAATGCCAAGTTAAAAATAACGTAACCAAACAAACTATATACAAAAAAAGAAATCTCTATATGCACACTGTGGATACAGTTATCTAAAACCTTTAGCTGAGCCTGTATTCTAAAATGAACTCAGAACAAAGAATTTACAGAAGCAGTCTTCTGTTTCTTTTAGCAAATAATCTGACAAACTCCTCCATATCAAGCCTATTGGTTATTGACTTTTCATGGCCCAGAATCACTAAATTTCTTTTTCTGTCATGCAGCATTGTGCGACGAAAGGGAGTAAGAACTCTTGTCAGTGTAGAGAACGAGCTTTCACATGATGCTGAGGATACACCTATCACCAGTGCGGTCACATAAAGAGAATGCAGGACAGGAAACGCTTCTTTATAGGCCTGAAGATGATTGCACACTGTTGAAAGGTTTGCTGATCTTGTCAAGAATTTATTCTGCAACATAGGCTTTGCCACGTTTATTTCATTTCTCAGGATGTTTGTGTCAGTACCTATAAGTTGCTGTAGGGGCTCTAATATGGCCAGATCAAGAAAAGAGCTATCGTGAGGAAGGAGACCATTAACAGCTGTCATCAAATCCAGATTTCTTTTACAAAATCTGTTCTCCATTTCAGCAATGGCTCTGTCTAAAATTTCCAGAAGCGACCTCCTCAAAGATTGATTTGGTGTATGACATGAGTCACCAGGTCTGTGCCCTACACTGGAAAGCACCACGCTGTCAGTCAACTGTGTGTTCATAGTCCTTTTCCGCTTTGAAGGTGGGCTCTCTGACATAGCCAGATCATTCAGGGATTCATCAGTACGTAGATCTTTTAAAGCATTCAGAGATGCACAGATGACCTCCCCAGCCTTACACAGGTCTACAGAATTGGCTTGCAAGATTGAATTGGCCGGCTTCAAAATGGCAAGAACTTTTTTCATAATTTCAAAGAAATTATGTTTTCTCATCTGCACTAAGAGCCCAGATGCCTCTGTGCATAAATCCACAGGTGCATCAGAATCTTCAGACACATCAGACAGAACTTTAAAAATTACCTCTTCATTCTGCACTAAGCAATTTGTCACATCAAAATGACTGGTCCACCGGATCTCTAGAAGCTTTTTGAGAGGGGGGTGTCATAACGCCGAACCACATAATGTCGCTGGAAAAATGAATGAAGTGTGCTAGAAAGTGCAAAAAAGGATTTAGCATGCGAATCTGCTTGCATTGCATGGACCACTGTGAGATGTAGCTGGTGATTATAACAGTGAATGTAGGGAATTTCTCTACCAAGTTTTCTTTGAAGCAGTGTCTGCACTTCACCTTTCACCCCACTCATTACAGCTGCTCCATCATAGCACTGACTTATGATGTGATCAGAACAGTAACCTCCATCAGAGAGATGCTTTAGTATTTGACCAGTTATGTATTCAGCATCTAGCTGATCTAAGTCAAGTAGGCCAATAGGATGCTCTTCTGGAACAGAATTACAGATGAACCTGATCATTAGGGAAAGGTTCTCTACATTACACCTGTCTCGGGTTCCATCACTCTTTATAAAAAAGCCTGCTGTGTCTGCATTGTCATATTTGTGTTTAATCTCAATCAAAACCATCTTTGCTAGCGTGTCATTGATCTCATTTTGCATATCTTTCGATGTATATTTTGCATTCTGAGGAACATGTTTTGCTATATCTGCCAATTTAGGGTCTTTGGTTAAAGTATATTCAAAAAGCTTGATGAAAAGGCCAGCTGATATGTCGTCATTTTGACTCGACTCCTGGGTACCACGAAAAGGCAGTTCATTTACAGCCAAAAACCGAACCACATCCGCTATGCTTCGAACATAGTAGCGGTTTTTCTGTCTGGGTTGGACCCAATAGACCAGTCATAGTGTCACCGCTTGACTCTCTGTTTCTTTTCTGCCCACAAAGCCAAGCTCGGACATGACTCTGACTGGATGCGTGCTTCTGAAAGCCTTTATCATTGTCAAGTGCCGCTTTCCAGTTTGTATAGCCGTGCTTTGTGAACGCTAAATCTCTATCATTTTTACCCTCAAATATACGACACGGAAAGCAAAAGCATGCATCAGTTCTTACAGAGTACTCAAGCCATGGCCTGGATCGATACCAGCTCGGATTAAAAGCCCGTGCTGTGTGGCCAAAAGTTCGCTTCGGAAAAGCATTTAATGCTGGCTGTGACGGCGAGGAAGCGTTTAAACCATGAGCCGCGACGGCTTGCGCGGGGAAAGAGCACAGTCAGCTAACGCTGGTGGTGTTTGACATGGTGTGGAGGAGCCCTCGGGTGTGACACTCACACGGTCAGTTGATTTTTTTGAGATCAAAAAACGATGCATTATAAGTGTTTCTACAGTGTATATTTATTAAATGAAAAATGCACAGAAAGACATCAATAAACTTAAGCCTGTGCTAGGAGAACCAAGTTAGCCTAACCGCTAACGGCTAATAAAATAATTTCAGCAACACCTATGTAAGAGGTAAGTAACATTAAAGCAACGAAAAACCACAGTTAAGCAAATATTACCATGTGGAAGTCAGTTTAAACTCAGAAGAGTGTTTACCAGTATATCTGCATCTTGCTCACACTAACAGAACATATACTGCCGAACTGAACTGTTTGGGGCAGTCTGCCGATTTTTATATGACTCAAAGAGCCAATCAGGAATAAGCAAGGAAATATCTTCACGCTGTAAAGCAAAATGCATTTTTGTGATTGGTTCAGAGATAATTTTAAAAATAGCCGTTGCTTGCATTGTGCTTGGGGGGGCAAAGACACAATTTGGGGGGGCAATGCCCCCCTCAGCCCCCCCCTAGCGCCGGCCCTGTGTAGCATACATAAAGTCTCATGAATCACACATTATAACATGCAAAAACTACATACCACACAGTTTATGGACTGTGTTATGATGAATACATCTCCATCATTATGATGAACAAAGCATTTGTGTGTGTGTATGTCGCTTCTTACACTCTCCATACACATCTGATTGTGCTTCTTCTGAAGAAAGTCATTTCTTCATCTGACCCCGCTCTAGAACTGCTTCACCTGCTGAAATAGCAAATGTGTGTGTGGTTTTGAGAGGTGCACTTTGGATGGCATTAAATCATATAATAAAAATATACACTTACATCCAAACTGACTAGAGTCTTCCCTTTTTAAAATGACTATAAAAGGGGGCGGCATGGTGGCACAGTGGGTAGTGCTGTTGCCTTACAGCGAGTAGGGCCTGGGTTTGATTCCCTGGCTGGGTGACCGGGGTCCTCTCTGTGTGGAGTTTACATGTTCTCCCTGTGTCTGTGTGGGTTTCCTCCCACAGTCCAAAGACATGCAATCAGGCCAATTGTGTGTGTGTGTGTGTGTGTGTGTGTGTGTGTGTGTGTGTGTGTGTGTGTGTGTGTGTGTGTGTGTGTGTGTGTGTGTGTTTGCCCTGTGATGGTCTGGTGACCTGTCCAGGGTGTATCCTGCCTTCCGCCTGATGACCACTGGGATAGGCTTCAGCACCCCCCCACGACCCTGACGGAGAACCAGCTTAGAAAATGGATTGACTATAAAAGGTGTTGTTCACTCTACAAATTTATAAGCATATTCCATGTCTGTTTATGAAGAGTTTCATTTCAAATCAGTGTGTATCCATTTCAGTTGTTAAAGAAAGAGTAACAGCAGATGTCAGCGGAAAACACTTCTCTAATGAATAAAAAAATATATACACACACTGAAAACTCCCCCCAGGCTGTAAAGGACATTGTGCCCTATTCACTATATAGTTAAGGCAAGACAAGCTGATTTATATAGCACCTTTCACAGCTGTCAACAAAGTGCTTCACAAATGAGAAAATACGTAGTTGTAAGAAAGTGTAAAAAAGTGAAGTAGTAGAAATTAAAAACATGATTAAAACAATAGATTTAAAACAGAAAATCAGTAAATGAGATCTGTTACTGTTAAAACTAAGAGTCCATTAGTGCACCAAGGTTACATGCTAGTTTTTTAGATTTTAGGGATCTTGAATCCTGGTCAGCTAGTATGTGTCTCTCATTGCTATTCCCAAATAAAATAATCTCTTTTATCTTTATTCAACTGCAGAAGGTTTTGTCCTATACAGTTAGTGATGTTACAAAGTGAGTTAAGGGGACCATAGTTGTTTGGGGAAGGGCAAAGTAGATGTGAGTAGCATCTGCATAGCAGCGGTAGGATATCCTATAGTCTTGTAGTTCAGCGTTCCACCATTTTGTAGTGGTGACTGAAAACATAGTGCAGAAGATCCAGTGCACTCAAACAATCCCACAGTGCACCACAACAAGTAGTGTACAACCAATGTACCCTATGGGATAGTTGGTTAGTATAAAGATTCACAAGCAGCTTCTCTGAAGAGGGCTAATGAGCCCAGCTTCAATGGCAGTATCTCAACAGCCCTCTCTTTACACCTGTTAGTCAGCTCTTCTCACGTGTGCAGTCAGACCTGACAATTAGAACGAACTGACGGACATTTATAGTGTTTATGCTATGAAACCTGCCATCACACATTAATGAGCAAACCTGTACAACGTAGTGTCTGAAATCGTTTACTACTATCACAAATTCTGTTCCCTACAGTACTGCTCTATATAGTAACTCAGATTAGATGTAGGGTTTAGTGTTTCAGAGTCCATTTCAGGAATGGTAACAGTGTCAGAGAGCATGATCACAATGGGCATCTGAAAAAAAGCATCTTCTCAATGCTTTCTCCACTTTCTCTTCACTAAATAAACCTAATGAGGCTGTATTCCATAATACAGTTATTAAAACTGACAAGGCTCTGGTCATTTAAAATGTATTTATCATGTATTATATGGTATCCTATAATAAAGAGAAGATATTCAGTTAATCAAAATGTATACAAAACATTGTTTACTATACTTATTGAGTTGAACTGGGTGTGCTAGAGTAAGCTACGCTAAAGTACAATTTAGACCTTTCTTAGTGTTTTACAGAAACATAATAGTCTCTTTTTGCTGTAACCCAGTATTTCAGTGTCAATGACCTCATAGATTACATGTTTTCATAGGTTAAAACGCAGATTTTCTTTTACAGTACAGTTTGGTGTTTACTCTTGTGGACCTCTTATGGAGTTCAATGCTTGTAAATTGTACCCGTCCTAATAAATGATGCACTTGTGTACTGCTGGACACAGATGGCTGTGGACACTCTATAATCTACTCCTCTATGTATTTTCAAAGAGAGAATAAAGTTCATTTATAACATAATTTCACATAGTTTTCATGAACTGATACAATTTTTCTCTGCACAGAAACATAAAGTATGTTTCTTACTCCCACTAAATGCAGTCATTGTTACATGCTGTGAAAATATTATTCAGTATTTCATACGGGCGAGATGATCAGTGTAGCTGAGTTTTTTTGTCCAGGGCAGAAATATGGATAGAGTTTCTCAGTGAAAAACTGACCAGTAAAAGAAAAGATATGAGATCTGGCCTCCACATCATAAAAGGAGACCAGACCCTTCTCATAATCCACAAACACACCCACCTTCTGGGGCTTCTCTTTTAGGCAGAGCCAGTGTTGGTAATTATCATAAGCCTGATACTCATTCCCATTCCTCAGAACCATAGACCAGAATCCATTGTGAGGGCACAGTGGAACCTCCTCCTTCCTGTTAATGGACTCTCTGACCACTCCTAAATTCCAATCAGTGTTCTCTTTGACCTGCACCTCATAGTAAAATCTCCCTGAGGAGAATCCCTCCTTTCCCAGAACGTAACCAAAATGTGTAAATCTTTTTGAGGTTTTTGGAAGCTTCTGTTCTGTGTCTCCATGTCTCACTTGTTTTCCATCATCAGACAGGATGAGTTCAGGATGAGCTGTGTCAGCATCAAGAGTCACATCCACTGAAAGAAATACACACTAGGTGATATGAGAATGTATGTAATAAATATATTCATAATCCAAAAGAACACAATGGGTAAACTTTATACACTCATTGGCCACTTTATTAGGTACAATTGCTCAATTGCTTGTTAACAGAAATAGCTAATCAGCCAATCACATGGCCGCACAACCATCTCTAGGGTTTACAGAGAACGGTCCGAAAAAGAGAAAATATCCAGTGAGCAGCAGTTGTTTGGACGAAAATACCTTTGTTGATGTGAGAGGTCAGAGGAGAATGGGCAGACTGGTTCGAGATGATAGAAAGGCAACAGTAAGTCAAATAACCAAGATCTCTGAGGAATGTTTCCAACACCTTGTTGAAACTATGCCATGAAAAATTAAGGCAGTTCTGAAGGCAAAAGGGGGTCCAACCTTTTAATAACAAGGTGTACCAAATAAAGTGGCCGGTGAGTGTATATACATTCTTTATTTTCATTGGTAGTAATGTTGTGACAATGTAAAGAAATATAGAAACAAAAACAGCTTTACACACCATACCTGCATACTGCTGGATCCTCTTCAGTTCTGTGGTGACTAATTACAACAAAAGACAATATTCATTAGAGCTTATAGACATAATTTGAGTCTAATCTTGGACACACAAAGAATCTCTGACTAGTAACTTTTCATGGAGCCTCGGACAAAAAGTTCTTCTGCTACAGAATTATGCCTGGAAAACAGATCAAATATAAAAGTTTGTCACCTGTTAGCTTCTCCGCCAGACTCTTCTGAAGTTTTGACAGAGCGTTGCTCACAGGCTCTACGCTCAGATGAGGGTTAATACTGATGTCAGTCCAGTTCTTGGTGTGTGGAGGTCTGCACAGTAATGGGGAAATCTACAGTCCAGCAGGAGAGAGGAGAAATCCCTCAGTATGGGCAGTGCTGTTGTGTGATGTGCTGAGAAGATAGAGGGTCACTGACCTGTAGAAGCTGTAGGTGGTCCTCAGGGTGGGAGAGCCACTGCAGCTCACTGTGCCTCCTCTTTAACTTAGTGATTTCCTGCTCCAGCTCTTTAATGAGGACTTCAGCCTGCTTCTCTGCTGATTTCTGCTTCTCCTCCATCACCTCCAGCAGCTCAGACAGGGTATTCTCAATGGAGCGGATCAGAGCAGTGAAAACTTCAACACTGTCTGCAATCTCTTTCTCTGTGTTTCTCTAATGGCAGAAGATAATTTTACTTTAATCAAACAACAGTGAATGATAAGTCTGTGAAGATAATTAAATGAAAACTGCAGAGTAAAACAATTACAGTGTATGTCACGTTTCACCCACTTTTCTGAGCTCTACTGAGTGTTTGATGTCTTTGATCTTCTTCAGTCTGTCTCGGATCATCTTCTGCACCTCTGATTGTGTCTTCACCAGCTGTGACTGTGGACAAAGAGAAAAACTGTTCTTAAATTTATTTATCCTAGGCTTGGAGTTCAAATCAATAATGTCACTGTAATTATTTTTTGTTGTTCAGATGGTTGTTTAAGGTGAACATTAATCAGTGTCACCTTTTTCTCTCCAATCTCCTTCTCTATTGAAACAGTCCTGTGAGTCTTGTGGTCTGACTGAGAGCAAAACTGACACACACGCATCTGGTCATTTTTACAGAACAGCTCTAGGGGTCTCTCATGCTTCTGGCATATGTAGTCCTGCAGGTTCTCCACTGGGTCGATTAGTTTGTGTTTCTTGAGGTTCCCAACTGTATGTGGTTCTAAATGAGACTTGCAAAAAGTTGCTCCACAGTTAAGACATGATTTCAAGGCCTTCTGCTTCACTCCAGTGCAGACCTCACAAAGAATCTCAGGTTTATTCAGACCATTTTTCTTCTTGACGTGGTCCACAACCTCTCTCAGTGTTGTATTGATCTTCAGTTCAGGTCTCTTGGTGAATTTCTCTTTACAGAATGGACAGTGGCAGTGTTGAGTGCTGTTCCAGTACTGTGTAAGGCAGGTTTTACAGAAGTTGTGTCCACATGGAGTGGAGACTGGATCAGTTAATACATCCAGACAAATAGAACACAGGAACTGATCTTCAGACAGGAGACTGCTGGAGTCACGCCCAGCTGTGTTTGACAGATAATGAGGAAAAGAAATGTAAGAAATGTATTCTTAATATAATGTTTACACATATAAAATCAACTAGTATTAACATTTTGAAAGTCTAAATTATCAGTAGGCTGCAAAGAATTTTAAGGTGTGGCATTATCTCAGTTCTCTCTTTGTGTGTCTTCAAAATTTCAGTGCAATGAATATGGTAATCTTTTAATTTTAAGATGGCTGAGTTTGTTAAGCCTTGATGATTTGACTGAATCTCTGTGTGTTATTTAAGCACTTCTCTGTAAACACCTATTTGGATTTACTGTATATACAATAAATACACTTAAGTTGAATGTGAGAATACAGGACAGTATTATTAAAGACACAGACAAATTTTGTATAAGTTGTTTGACTTACACATCTCTGGTTTATTCAGTCTCTGTCTTCTCTCTTTTGGTTGTGGTGATGAAGATTCTGCTGTGTGTTTTCTCCTGCACTTTAACCCTTTTGAGAAAAAAATAGACCACCAGTTCACATATTTCAAGAGCATGAGATGTTACTAATTACTGATTTGAGACCTTCAAATACCTGCTTACCTTGTTAACTGTAATTATACAGCGTTGTGAAAAAGTATTTTTTATCTTGTCTGCATATCTGTATTGATATACATTTTTCACATTTCACATTTGTATCTGGTCAGATTTTATTATGAATTTTTGTAGTATATATTTCATTTCTTTCATGTGTAAGGCATTAATTATGCTATTTCCAAGTATGGGAAAGCATTTGCAGATAATAAAACCCAATAAGGGGGTTCATTAGGATCAGCTGTTTGAATGCTTCTGTTAACAAGCACCTGTGATTTGCCCAATATAAATCTTGCTTTGACCCTAACGATCACAGTGACCTTGCTTGCACTGGTTGTAAAGTCAGACACATCATATCATGAACAAAGATCATTTCTGAAGACCTCTGCAAAAATGTTGTTAAAGCCTATCTGTTTGGAAAATGCTGCACAGATATTTCTTAGAAACTAGAGCCCCACCAAACCCCGATCAGAGCCATATAGTCCAAATGGAGAAAGTTTGGAACAGTCGTTAATCTTCACAGGAGTGGCTGTCCTACCAACATCTCTGCCAGAGCGAGGTGAATAAATCACCTGGGATATCACAAATACCTTGAAAGCAACATCCAAAGATCTTCAGGTCTCTCTTTCCTTGGCTATGGTCAGCATTCATTACTCAATAAGAAAGATAGTGGGCGAAAATAGGACCCATGGCAGAGGAGCAGGGTGAAAACCCTTGCTCACTAATAAGAAGAAGACACATCTTGATGGTCTCCAGGAGTTCTGGAACAATGTACAAATGAATAGAACTTCTCAGCAGAAAAGCAGATACTACACTTCACAATAGGAATTTCACAGTAAATACCTACAGTCAAGCACAGTGGTATCAGTTTGATGGTCTGGGGATGTTTAGTTGGATACTTTGTCACAGAATTTTACAGGAAAATGTCAAGTCTGTGAACTGAAGCTGAAGTGCAGTTAGACCACTGAGATGTTGTGGCAGAGTGCAGTTTGTGTGTGAAAGGCCACAAACATAGCTGAAATGGTTTTGCAAGGAGTGGCCAAAATTCCTCCACAGTGTTGTAAGACACTCATGAATAACTTTAGGATGTTCACTATTAGTGACATTCATTGCTAAAAATTATGCAACAGTGGTTAAATTCAGATATGAGAAAGACTTTTCCACAGAGCTGGGTGAACCACCATAGATAAAATGATTTTGAAACTACATGGTTTCTTTGTCTTAAGCCTCTTTTCTTCCTAATACTGTCATGAAACCAGTTTTCACTGATCATGCTCACAGGTCTTAAGTCAGTGCCTGGAACTATTATTCACACAGTGTCACTAGCTGTTCTGTTTATTTGATTGTATATGGTTTACTTAAAATCCACCACTCTCCACCTCTACATACAGACAACAGAACACAGTAATCTTTAACCATGTTCACTTAAAGTAGCTCACAAGCTTAGCATAAAATATCATTGTGTTTAAGTGTTAGAGCGACTTTGCCCTCACCTAACTTTCTTTGCACAGTGCAGGTCACTGCGTTAAAGCACACGCTGACAGGATTTGCAAAATATGAAACATTTCCTGAAGTACATACCTTTAATTCCCTCTTTGATTTCCTTAAAGTCGTCTCAAAGTTACCCGAATATCTAATAGTTACAATCAAAATCTACAGTGAAGAGGACTGTGCTAGCTCGATGAGAGCCTCCTGATTCATCTAGTTTCTCTTTCTCTGAACTAGCATGATGTCACTTCTCAGTTATCAGTGGAATGGGTTAGGCTGCAACTGGATACTTGTAAAATGTAAGTGTCAAAATAATTTTGTCTAATACATTCATTTATGTTAACCAAACTTGTGTTCCTCTGACTGTGTTCTTCTAACTGTGTTCTTGACTAGAAAATCTACTATGCAGAGGCTGGACCTCATTTACTTAATTGACCGCCAAAACAGTCATTAAGTACAAATTACGTCTTTTTCAGTGTCAGGAAAAAAAGCAATTTATATTTCAGAGGAAGCTACGCAGAAGTGCCACCAAATAAATATAATATAATGTTTTTCTGTATTTAGTGTATCCACCCTTTATTAAATATTTTTTGGGAGAATTGCTTTCAGTCAAATAAATCTGCAGGGATATTTGGCCACACCTAGAAAAATTCAGTCTTACAAGTTAGTTGCATTTTCTGTTTCTCACAATCCAAATAATCCCAAACACATTCAATGATGTTGAGGTGTGGACACTGGGGTGGTCACTCTACTGTTTTACGAACACCAGCAGCTTCATCCTTTGCTTCTTGACCTCTACATGTACTTTTAGACCCATGTTGTTGAATAGTCTTCTTTCAGTGGAGGGATGGACAGAAAAACCTGTGGATCTCAAGCAAAAGTGGAGACTGATTTTTTTCTTCTCTCTCAAAGTTGAAAGGTTTAAATAACATTTATCTGATATTAACAGTTTTGGTGGTCTACCAGCTTTATTGGAGTCCAATTTCTCTATTTCTCTAAAACTCTTCATTAGACTAAAATGGTGTGAAAATCTAGAATAAACATATACAGCATAGGGGTACTCCAGTACCAGGACTGGGAAACACTGTAATCTCAAGAAGCATGCACTCCACCAGATGGCACCAGTGACCAATGAAACATTGGCCTCTATGGCAAAAAGTGAAGGGTTGCATGTGTTTAGAATAAACGTTTAATAAAACAAGTTGTATTTAGAATTCAGTATAGAATTAGGTCCCTCTGGTCCCTCTGAAAAGAAAAATTAGTCATATTAAACATATTTTGAGGGTTGTCTTTAAATGATTAAGTAATCTCTTTTCATAACTATTACAAAGTGCATGATTAAAAGTCATTAACTGACTGAACTGTATTCCTAAGTATCCTTCAGTTAATTTTCTAATATTGTTTATTACAGACCAGATGTAATTAAGACCTCCAAGACAAAGCAACAAACATTTACTCAGGAAGATCCACTGCACTGCTTATCTTGTGATCCATTTATATTTTCATAATCAGAATCAGAATCAGAATACTTTATTGATCCCAGAGGGAAACTGCAGAAAATAAAATACATACAAAATAACAGGGACACCAAGTGTGACTGATGCAAAGCACCAGCATGTAGCACCCTAAAATTCCCTGAAAGCTTGCACTTCTCATGTCTCCACAACACTTAATAGCCATGTTAGCTAACACAAGGTCATTTTCACTCTGGTTACTAAACTGCCAGCAGCTCTGCACAATTCAAATGAAAAAGAACATGTTAAATGGAAATGTTTTCTCATGGTTACATTAAAATTTCCTTGTCAAATATGCACTTTTGGACTTAAAATAAAAATTCTATTTGAATTGTACCATTTTAATTAGCCATTTCCAACTCTATTAACATTTCATAACAGACATTTAGATGCTTTCCAAGTAGCTTTATTTAATTCAAATGTTTTTCCAGAACTGCATACTTATGCTTTATGTGATTATGCAATTGTGGTTTTAAAAATGCTTTTTGCATTTACATATTCCTGCCTACTCTGCTTCTCTGTGGCAAAATGCCTTTGAAAAAGCATTCGTCCCAACAGCACAGCTTGGACCATGATGGCTGATTTAACGTTACAAGATGGGGTGTAACACAGCAATATATCTTCTTTGTTGCTGTGTGTTTATACACCTCCCACAAAGAATCTTTAATTGAACATGTGGCAGATTTTTGTTTGAATCAGTGGTTCTGATCGTAGGCTACAGATCGAGATTAATCCAGCACTGAGAGTTATCTTCTGAAGTACACAGTGAGCATCAGACGTTGACATATCGCTGGGTTCCACCTTCTCGGTTACCAGCAAATTAAATAACACCAGCAGTCACAGCAGCTGAGCCTAACAGCTGCTGTCCCATGTCGGGATGACTGACAGTTTAGGACGTTCATGAAAATGAACATTGTTTCCATGCTATATCAAACTCCTGTTTTTAAAAAAAAGTTAGTTTGACAGTAGTCGCAGTGAAAAGACAGGCGGTAGTCAAAAAAAAAAAATAATAAAATACAGAAAAAGACATAAGAAACAATATCAGGCAACCAGATCCAGGCAAAGACAAAAGTCCAAAAGGACGGCCAGGAAACACAGAAAGCAAAAATATGGACAGGAACGCTCAGCAGCTCTACGGAGAGAAGCACAGCCCACATCTATTCTATACTAAAGCCTGGCCTAAACTGCATCTAGTCATATGACATTCATCACATGTGGTTAGTAGTCGGGTGAACTGGAGCATTGATTGGTGGATCAGGGGAGGGTTCATGGGTCATGTGATTTCCCAGAGAGTTCTGGGAAATGGAGTCTCTGCGTACGTCAAAGCCAAGAGGAGGTGTGAGAGTTGTCTTGACAGCTCAATTGGAACACATTTTATTTGCATTTAAGCTAAATGAGGAAACACAGTAAAGCAAAATCTTACTAAATAAATTTCTGAAAAAAAATAGTAAAGGTATTAAAGGTGATTGTGAAAGTCTTCTCGCTATTTTAGCCTTATGTTTAATTGTTTTGTGTGTAGAAAGTGCCGTTGGGTTGCTGCTCAATTTCGTCTTACACTGTGCAATGACAATAAAGGCATCGTATCTTATCTTTTCTTATCTTAACAGCGCACCGCCACAGTCTGAGCTCTGATCGGACCCGCTGCGTACGCCTTACTGTGTCTTTAAGTACGACTCATCTGTTGCTAGGTAAACACAACATGAGCAGGTTTGAGACAGACAGTCCTGCTCAGGGGCTGCTAACACAGAGAGGGTGTGCTCTTTATACTAGCAAACCAAGTAATAATCATTCAAAACTGGTGTTTTCTTACAGGCATGTATGTTTGCACGTTTGACAGAAAAATAAATGTTTCACTTACACACTTTGAAAAAAATATACATGCAGCTTTGCTTCAGACTCAAAATGAAAGCAAAACTCAAAAGACCAGGATTGGCAGGAAAAGGCACAGTTTCTTATATCGAAGATTATAGCTGTCAACAAGCAAACAAGCACTGATCCTGAGGTGGTCCAAGGGCAAGAAGGGGTCATCACCTGACTTTTTCTTGCCCCTCCCAAACATTTCAAACATTTGATTTGCCACCTCAAACACCCACATTTCCAAACCATAGATCATTTCTTTAATTTGTTTGTCACCTCCTTATTCGCATCATTATTAAATTAATGATTTTTTCTTATCAAAAATTCTTCCCTTATTTCCAAGCCAAGAATGAATGTGTTTTTTAAGTAATTACAGGCCAATGCCATACTCAGGCCAAGGCCTTTGGGCTTTATTTACTATATCTACTTAATGTATGTGGTTTCAATGAAGTTTCTGCTAGAAATGTGCTTTTCCTTTTCAAAGCCATTTCAAAGAGTCTCACTGTGTTTATGCCCCAACAGGTCACAGCCTTTGATGAGGCCTTGGCACACACCAGTACACCACGTTGCCCCGTACTCAAGGTCAGTTACACATGCTCTCTCTCTCTCTCTCTCTCTCTCTCTCTCTCACTCACACACACACACACACACACACACACACACAGTGAGAACTAACCATACACAGCTAGAGCCATACAGGACAATACGAGTAGTTATGAATAAAGTAATCTGCTACTTAAACAAACTTTAAAAACTCTTTTACATAATCAAAAAAGCTCCCTCATCCACCAGTTTCATGTTCTTTGTGTTTCTGTGCTCTGGTGAAGAGGAATTCCCCTCTCATGCAGTGAAAGTGAAACTGAAAGAAGCTGAAGCTTATAAGCTCCTAGTAGCTGTCAGATAACCGTAAAACGAAGACGGCTGCATTTCTTTGAATGCCCTGGACAGTGAGTGTTTGAGGTGTAGGCTCGTAAACGCAGCGTGGTCACCGCGGTCTCATCGCAGCTCTCACCGGTCAGTAAAACATGCGAAACGTTCTGGTTTTCGTTCTAACGGTATGTCTGGACTTTATCATCATCTGTGCGCTGGATTTTGTAGGCGCACACCTGAGATCTCGGGATAAGAGTCTGGACGGTAGTGATAACCTGCTGAGGCAGTGGCTGGAGTCAGTAGTGCGGTGTGTATTTCTGTACGGAGTCCTCCTCCCGTGTGAGGACGCTAAAAGGCCGGTGGTGAAGCGATGGCTTTTAGCTCACTGTTTCATAGGACCGGTGTGGGAAACGGGTCGCTTAACTGCTTTTGGAAACTTTCCGCTGGCGAAGGTCGACACATGGCTGGTCGGTAGCGTCGCTGCTGCTCTGGGATGCCTATTTTGGGAGACTCTGTTGCCTGATTCCAGCGAGGAAAGAAACGGAAAAGACAAGAAGCAGAAGGCTCGTGTCCTCTTCATGAGAGTGGTCCGTTTCTACAAGCCTGACTACCTTCTTATGATCGGGGCGTCTGTGTTTCTAGCCTTAGCTGTGCTCTGTAAGTACTGTGTTCATTTTGGTTGTTTGTACAATCAGTGAGTGAAGCATCCGAGCTCAGCTCATATTGTTCTTCAGGTGAGATGTTCATTCCACTGTACACTGGAAAGCTGATCGACATCCTGGGAGCTGAGTACCACCGGGGGGATTTCCAAACTGCAATAATATTCATGACGCTGTTCTCTTTTGGAAGGTCAGTAAAATAAACAGGACACAGTGAGGTGTATTACCTGTGTTCCTGTAAAGCTAAGCAGCTCTGTATTCACTACACAACACGCAGCAGCTGATGCTTGTGTTAACTGGAGCTTAACCAAGCCCGTCTTCTGTCTTTCTTCAGCTCTTTCAGTGCAGGCTGCCGAGGAGGCCTCTTCATGTGTGCTATTGGGAGCTTCATTCGTAGAGTGAAGCTTCAGCTCTTCGGCTCCCTGGTTAGGCAAGACGTTGGCTTCTTTGAGGTTACAAAGACAGGTACACACTTACATGATGCTCTGAGATTTCCTTCCCTCATTCTTAGACTGCTCATACCCAAAGTCTCACTTCTGAACCGTTGATATTGTTTAAAGCCAACATTAAGTCAAAACTGACCCTTTTACCCTGTCAGTTCATGTCGTTGGTCATATTGTGATTAATCATATATCATTTAAAATATACAATTTGGTTTAATAGCATTTTTGACTGAAGTGTAGTGAGTATTTTAGTAGCCACAAACCACTAAAATAGAGTCTTTGAATGGAATCAGCTTTCTTGTGGCATTTTAGCATGAAAGTCCTTTTATGATCTTTCATGTGCTTTTAAACTCCTCTTACCATAGAGCTTTACTCCCTAAGCCGTGTGACATGGTCATGTACAACACATAAATTGTATTTGACTGCAATAGTTGCCAAACCTTGTGATGTTGCACATTTTATTGCAGGTGACATCACATCCAGATTGTCCACAGACACCACTCTGATGGCCCGAGCTGTAGCCCTGAATGTGAATGTTCTTCTGCGGACATTCATTAAAACCATAGGCATGCTATACCTGATGTTCAGCCTTTCCTGGAAGCTGACACTGCTGATGCTGATGGAGACACCTTTGACTGGCCTGTTACAGAACATCTATGACACACATTATCAGGTACTTATCAAACAGGCTTAGATATAAACATTCTCAGTGAGGAGGTCCAGCACTTCCATACTAAACACGCTTTAGTTCAATGTCTCATATATTTGTGAGAGGTGAAATAGTTCATGGTTTAGGACATTTGTCCACCAAAAGAAGAAACAGTGCCCACCAATGTCTAAACAAATGCTTGCATGAAAATGTAGCAGCCCTGAAGTGATTTCATTCACCAAATTTGTCAGAGCTGCTTTGCCAGTCTTTCCATCATAGCACTGATTCCTCAAAAGAAAACAGCTAACATTTGTATTTGGTGATCTAGAGGCCATCACAATCTTTATTTCAGCAAAGAACCTGCCACAGAAGTGGGTGGGTGGTTCTGTTTCTGGGACACTTATCACCTCTTATCATTTTAAGTAAGCTACTGCTGTGTTTCAGAATTTGTGTAAAGTATTTACAGTGAATGAAGTATAAATATTTGAATTAATAATTTATAGAGATAGTACAGTACCACTTTTTCCTTTCTGATACCAATGCCAATATCGAAGCAAGGAGAAAACATGATGATGATAATAGATAATAATGGTACAGTTTTACATTACGATTTCATACCTATTGAAATCGTTACACCCTGAGAACCATTTATCAAAGAACTCTCGAGCCTGTGTGATGATTTATATCACAGAGACATGCTAGTTGGCGTTGCCATTTTAGAGACATTGTTCTGGTTTCCCTGAAACTTTTGCTGATATTATGTACTATAGAGATATCAAAAATCCTTGCAGTCACTCAACAAGTGATGTTTTTCTTAAACTGCTGGATTATTCACTGTTTGTTTGGATTTACAAATTACTCATGTTTTTATTTGCATCTCATATACTGTCCCAACTTTTTTGGAATTGTGGTCTGTATTTTTCTGCCATTACTGAATATAACTTAGTGACCACATATTTATGTTGGCAGTGATGCTTAGCAAGAGGCATGATGGCAGTAAGTTAACAATGATGTTATCATACTGCATATGCTGACCTATGTAAAAAAAAAAAGTATTGTTGCCATGCCTTGACAAGATTACTATGCATCGCATGGTTCAAAAGGACCAGAGAAGTCATAACTTTGGATGAAAACCTATGATGTGATGTGTTTGTGACATTTACCATGTAATTTTCAGGACCTATTAGTGCTGACACAAGACACTCTGACCCTCTAAATGAGTGGTCTCTAGCATAAACAATACATAATGCATGTTACTGAATGCATTTGTACTGTCTACAAACTGCTAGCCAGCTACAGAATGCCTTTTACTTTGTAAAGCTTTCAAAACTAGCTAAGAAACAGAAGAAAATTGCTTGTTTATGTTTACTGTAGAGGCTCTCAAAGGAGGTGCAGGACTCTATGGCAAGAACCAATGATGCTGCAGGGGAGACCGTGTCAGGCATCAGGACAGTAAAGAGCTTTAACTCAGAGCAGAGCGAGTCATGTCGTTATGATGACCGGTTGATGGACACCCATAATCTAAAGACTCGGCGGGGTACAGTCAGGGCAGTTTACCTACTGGTGAGAAGGGTGAGTATGAAATTAAGCCCCTCCATTGTTTATGTAATTTGATTATTTTATTTAATTGTAATTATTATTTATATCCTTTAAAGTGTTACTTATTTCCTTTACATTTTTGCTTTATTTAATTGTTAAATTCATTCTGACCAAATTCATTCTCACCATTATTGTTCCTTTTGCCTTTTTCCTTATGCCTTAAATGTCATTTCTGAGTAAGGCTACAGCTTAAACCAGTGTATGCATTCAGAGTATTCACAGTATTCAACACTCTTGCTTTTCTGATCGTGGCATTATTGCTAATCTCAGGCCTCTCCCACTGAGTGTATTTGGATGTGAAACTGTATGTCTATGTATGTGTGTCATTTTCAGCTGGTGGATTTGGGAATGCAGGTGGCTATGCTACACTATGGCAGGCAGTTTATCCAGTATGGACAAATGACCACAGGCAATCTGGTCTCATTTATTCTCTACCAGTCTAACCTGGGCCAAAACATTAGGGTATGTCTACCTTTGACTGTACCTAAAGAAGAAAGGTGGGAGACTTCAGAAGCTGCAAAACCTTTATAATAGCAACCTGCAAAACCTTTTGTTATATCTCTCTCAGACATTGATTTACATATTTGGAGACATGCTGAACTCTGTGGGTGCAGCTGGGAAGGTGTTTGAGTACCTGGACCGCAAGCCTGAAGTGAGCACTGATGGGACGCTTCAGTCAGAGAAGCTAAAGGGACATGTCAGCTTTCAGAAGCTCAATTTCTCCTATCCAACTCGGCCTGACCACAATGTGCTAAAGGTACAGCTCTTACATCAGCTGATGTTCAGTTAACCTGCGACAAGATCACAGAGCAAAATATTTCACTTGCTTTTTTTGTATTATCAGTTGCAACACACTTGACTAATTTCTGACAGCCCACCTTAAATAAGATTCATAAGCATTTTTTATGAGTAAGATTCTCATCGCTTTATATCTCCAAAATTGTAACTTTACAGGAAAAGGAAAAAAAAACAACTTTATTTTTAATGCACTCAGTAGAACCAGTCTTTTTGGGCTGCTTCTTTTTGTCCATTCTTCATGAAATTTATACACAATGTAAAGAGCAACAGTTTTTGAAATTATGTCAAAAACTGAAAAACAAAAATGGAGATACAAGGTTTTCTTTCAAGAGCCACAATAAGAAGGTTTCACCCTCTTTCTGTTACCTGAATGTAATAAACATGCTAATATGCAAGCCATTAAGCACATTTTACAACAAAAAATGTCAATTCATGTATAATTCATTATGAAAAATATGACATGCTAACACACAACATGCTGTTGTTTTTGAAATTTAACCATTTTGTAGTTTCAAATGTAATTATCAGGAAAGAAACATTAAATTAAATCCTGGATGTTGTTGTTTCAGGACTTCTCTTTGGAGCTAAAACCAGGTCAAATGACTGCCCTGGTAGGGATTTCTGGTGGGGGGAAAAGTACTTGTGTGAGTTTACTGCAGAGGTTCTACCAGCCCCAAGAAGGACAGATCTTACTGGATGGACAGCCTCTACAGAACTATGAGCACAAGTACCTGCACAGCAGGGTAAGATACTTGTACTTGGATCACAAGATATTATTGAAAACGCACAGTAGTGTCACTGTAGACTACATAAGACATTCAAATATGGAATTTTGTATTAATGTAAGCTGTGGATTTGAGAAAATGCCTGGAAACCCACCAAAAAATTCAAATTTGAATGTCCCTACTTTAGCAGTAGAGCTGTAATACTGAAGTCCAGTCTCAAAACCTATCGTCAAGTTTATGTAGCCACATTCAGTTGCAATGACTGAGAAACAAAATCAAACATTTGTTCATACGTTGAGCCTGTCCATGTAAATGGGCTGGTACTGAATTTGACAACCTGGTGTAACTGTGTTCTAAATGATAAGTCTTATGATTTAGTTTTTCTAACTGTCTGTTGTTAAATGTACTCTAAAGACATACATTTGCACATATTGCTAACCAGAGATGAATTGATTAGTTATGTTAGATATAGTGGTTTAGTTTGAAAAGCATGTTTTTAAAAATTGGACTGGGTGGCATTGAACCTGGCAATAAAGTGTTGCACAGAGGTGAATCATTTCACAGTAACCTGTAAGCCAGATGATTCAAAACAGATGATTCAACAATTCAATTTTTATTTCTGTCAGAAAATAATCAGAAGTTATTTTAATATTACATTTACAGCATTTGGCAGATGCTGTTATTCAGAGCGACTTACAATTTTATCATTTTTTACACAGGTTGGTGAAGGTAGTGTTAGGAGCCTTGCCCAATGACTTTTATTGCTATAGCGTAGGGTGCCTGCCCAGGCAGGAGATTGAATCCCAGTCTCCAGTGTAGAAGGCAGAGGTGTTACCCACTACACAATTTTGATGCCAAAACTGTCAAACAAGGATTGGTTAAAATAGCCAAGTGATATATTGACTCAATTAAAAGAACAAGACAGAAGCAGATAGGCTGTTGTTTTTAATCACATTTTTTCATAGTATTTCATGGCACAAACACTGGTTGGATTTCTTTAAACAGGCCCAGGTTGGATTTATTCAGAGCTGGAATTGGTTGCATGCATTTAAAACAGGTTTTGGTCGCATCTATTTTGAATGGGTGTTAAATGTAAAGAAACTTTCAGTCCATACCACATTTGTGTTTTGAAGTAGAAGAGGAGTACTTTATTATGTTATTTTTGTCCATACACTTGTCCACAGACAGTAATTTGTACTGGAAGGAGGTAAAGACTAATTAAGCTACAGTGGTACAGAAGGCAACTTGATTTTTTGATGAAGTTTTGTTTGGGACCTAGTCTCATTCTCATGTGGAGTCAGTCTTGACTTGGTCTCACTCTGATTTGGATTTATCATTTAGCAATAATTTATTATATTTTGATCAAAATGGTTGCATTCATAAATGTCACCTTTTGCAGATTGCTGTGGTGGGTCAGGAACCTGTTCTCTTCTCTGGTACAGTAAAAGACAATATTGCCTATGGCCTATCTAACTGCTCACTTGAGAGCATCCAGGAAGCAGCTCGTAAGGCCAATGCTCATGATTTCATCTGTGAGTTACAGAAGGGATATGACACAGGTAAATATACTGGCTTAGATCTTGAAATTGCTGTACATGACAATTAAATGAGCAAGCATATAAGGTGGCATAGAACTACAAATGCCGCATGATTTACCATAGTCTTTACATTGTGATTTTGACAACACTAACTCATTAGAAGGTAATCTTAAAAACAATGTGATTCTGAAAAAATGCTGTTCAATAGATGTAGGTGAACGAGGAGGACTTCTTGGTAGCAGTCAGAAGCAACGCATTGCCATTGCCAGAGCTCTGATCAGACAGCCACAGGTTCTCTTACTGGATGAGATCACCAGCTTTCTGGATGCCAAAAGTGAACAAGCGGTAAACATACAAGCACACACACACACACACACACACACACACACACACACACACACACACACACACACACACACACACACACACACACACACAGTGCACAGTACAGTGAGAGAAACAATGTTTCTCTGTAACACGTGTAATACATGTAACAGATTAAAAAACATGTAACATCATGCTTCTGAATATTTCACAGATTCAAGATGTCTTGGCCAACTGCCCCAACCAGACCTTAATGGTGATTGCACATAGATTGAAGACCATTGAGAAGGCAGACCAGATCATTGTGATTGAACAGGGGACAGTGCTTGAGCAAGGCACTCACCAGGAACTGATGGAGAAGAAAGGGCATTACTATAAACAGAAAGAGAGAATCTTTGCTGAAGATACTACTAATCTATGTTAGGATACAAAGCTAAGAGACTGTAGACTAATGAATATTTTAATAACAAAAGCTGAGGCACCACCAGTCTTTCATACAGCCATAATAATAACAATGACAATAGATGTAGTTGGCATTGTACATAGTTTCTCATGGTTTTTTAAGTTGTGCTGTCGTCATTGTTGTTCAAGTATGATCAAGTATTGATGAAGTACTTGTATTGCTGATCTTTCTTGTGTTTATTTGCTGCTCTTAAAAAATGGAAAAATGGTCTTTTGTTAAAAAGAAACATGCTGCCTGTGCTGAAAGGGCAGTAATTAATTGTTGGTTACTTCAGTTGATGTGTTGTCATGTCTTGACAAAAACAGTGTATGTGTATTTCCCAATTCCAGGAAAATGGGATGTTGCCTTTATTACTAGTACAAATGATGCATAAATATTTCTGTTCTTATACACTGTAAAACATTTGCCCACAACATTGCCCAGCGATAACTGAAGTGCTTGTCCTGCATTCGAAACTAGGATAGAGCTTGAAAAGGATAGAGCTTGAGTTCTATACAGGTGCCTTTAGTGCCTAGAAACAATGACCACTTCTGAAGCAATGTGCTTGAAATTTTATTGTCGTAGTCTAAAGAAAATACACTCCTAAAATACAGTGCCTCCCTGGGGTTCTTCTGTAGATTTTGTCAGATGAAAAATTCCAGGTGCCAAACTGATCTCCCTGCAGTCCAGACCTGTCACCCACTGAAAATATTTGGCGCATTACTAAACTAAAAATACACCAAAGGAGACCCTGAACTGTTGCGTAGCTCAAATCCTATATCAAGCAAAAATGGAAATGCTTCACTTTCAAAACTACAGGAATTAGTCTCCATATTATAACACTTGCAGAGTGTTGTTAAAAGAAGAGTTCATGCATCACAGTGACATGACATTGTTCCAACTTTTTAAAAAATGTGTTTCAGGTATCAAATTCAAAATGGGTAAATAATTTTCAAAAAACAAAATTTCTAAGTTTCTATGTTTGACATGTCTAGTTGTAATATTTTGAAATAAATTTGGGTGTAAATGATTTGTACAGCATTGCATTCTGTTTTTATTTACATTTTGCACAGCGTCACAACTTTTTTGGAAATAAAAGTGCAAATAAATGTTAAGTGGACCTGATTAAATGGACAATTAGAATGAGTGTTGATACAACATGAATATCTAGTGGTCAGTGAGTGTAGGTGTTTACATGTGTCTGTTTTGTGCTAGGGTTCTGAATACTAATGAATTATCTTACTCCTTTTTAAAGCTTGGCTTTGTGCATCTACCTCAAAGGTGTATGCCCATGCCATCCATGTGCACTTGGCTTCAGCACCCTGGAAAATCCCTTATACTCACTCCCTTTCACTTTCTTTTCACATTTTTGTTTGGTCCTTCCACATGTTTGCTGTAGCATCTGATTCAGCTCTGGTTGGTGACATGCCAAAGCCAAGCCTAGTATTTAATGTCTACTGAGGAGGGGATTTAGATCAGAATTTAGATGAGAAATAGGCTCTCTGAGACTTTATGCTCTCTCTCTCTCACTCTCTCTCTCTCTCTCTCTCTCTCTCTCTCTCTCTCACACACACACACACACACACACACACACACACACACACACACACACACACACACACACACAATTAGCTGCTAATATTTCAATCAACAATTCAGCAGCACACTACAGTCACACTTGCCTAACTAGCTACACAGGCCAAAATGTTATAGGTCTTCTAAAGTTCACTATAAAGTTAAACTTGTAATGTGTCAGTTTCTTTTCTGTGTTAAAAAATGGAGGCTAGTATTTTTATTCAGCGTTGGCATTTCAATATTAGCTCTGTAGTGATGATAGTCTATCAATGACGCATCTGCCAGCCTCTGACTTTCAGATATGTATTCTGATGGATGCTTCATTTTTATGCTCTCCCAAATACATTGTATTTCCTGCCTTTTCAAATTCATCATTGATCCAGTTTGTCTCTTTATTATGAAAACAAGTACCCATTACAAGAATGACAAACTAATTTACAGTGTATGCAGTAGGATGGCCTGTCAGTTCCCTGGTGTGACTCTGATATTGTGGAAAGTCCCTTCATTACGTGTATGTTGAGTTGTTAGACAAGCTGAGACTGTCCTCAATTGTCTATTTGGGAAAAAAGTTATTTACACATATTAAACTGCAAAAAAAAAAACATGGCTTAAAGTTTTCCATCTGAGAACCTCTGGTGCCACACCAGATCATTTTAGATAAAAAAAGGATAAAACAGATTCTACTTCCAGTCTTAATATCTGATCGGCATTCAAAGCTATTTTAAAATATTCAATGTAAGCACACTTCTGACCACCTCACCACAATGGACCACTGTATTACTGCGCTATGTCACGAAAAATCCTTGTGCTGTTAATGGAATAATCTATGATTGTAATGCTGCTTGCTTGGACCGCTGAGTGTACAGATAAAGCAACCTGCTCTTGTTTAAACTGAGGGGCCTACAACTTATTTTCTTAACTAGATTTAGGCAGATCAGCTAGCCAACAGGCTAAAGGATAGCAAACATAGCAGCAGTACAACAATCATTTGAAGTTCAAGTATCTGCAGAACTACATGGCTGTAGTTTGTAACCATCAGTATTTCATTGAAATATAACAGCAGTGACCAGTAATGATTTATTCTGTAATTTTTGTTACTATGTTAATGACTGGGTGCTATGCTCATGATTTGCTGTTGCTGAAGAGAATTGTCATTTTGAAGAGCATCACTGACGTCAAGATCGGATGTGATTTGATTGACCAAGCTGTGTGTCATGCTTACCCCAATGTCAAACAGTGGAGGATTTCCTTTATACTAGAGAGAATCTCTGAACACGTGCATTCAGACGTGAGCTTCAATTAAGTGGCTAACATCTTATCAACTGGAATGTTTTCCAGACCACCACTACCTAGCTGAGTGCCAGGAAATGCTCCAAAACGAGTCAGTCCAAGGCCATCGCTGAAACGTACTAGTCCAAGAGAGAGAAAGAGAACATTTATTCCCACTTTAACTGATTAACTGAGTGGGTGAGCTACAACGAAGAACACGGGATGTTCTGCAAACGTTACTTTGGCGGAAAAGTAAGTAGCTAGGAAGCTAGTTAAACTACATAGGCTACAAAAGTAAAACCAAACTGCACGGTCTACTCAAACGATATTATATAAAGTTAAGAAGCAGAACTCAGAGCTTTATTTTAGTGGCTTTTACTAAACTTTAGCACTCCAGCTATTTACTTAGCACTTATACTAGCTTTTTACCTCAGACGAACATTGTGTATGTGTGTGTGTGTGTGTGTGTGTGTGTGTGTGTGTGTGTGTGAGAGAGAGAGAGAGAGAGAGAGAGAGAGAGAGAGAGAGAGAGAGAGAGAGAGAGAGAGAGAGAAATAGAAAGGTGACAGCTATCAGCAGCAGAAAGTGAAACGGGAGGCCTTAAACAAACATGACAGTGAAATGGACAGAGTGAAAATCGTGAAGTTAAACTCGACAGAATGAAAACAGTCAATATTTTTATGGTAGTATCACTGTGTTTACTATTTATCTAGCCTGCATCGTGGAGGGGTACATGGTTTCAGGCTGTTGGCAGCCTGTCATGGTGAACCAATGGGCATGATGACACACTTCTCGTTTCTTGCCTGCTTGTTTGTCTCCTGGTAGAACAGGTTTATTCATGAGTTTGCTTTGCCATCCGCTGCTTTTCTTTGCTGCCATCTACTGGTCGTTAAAGTTGTTGCACTCTGAAAGAGTGAGGACAGATTGAGAGCTAACTAACACAGATTTGTTGCAGGACTTTTATTTGCCATGTATAAATACTGATGTTGGTTCTGAAATCCAGCTATTTAACTGGTCTGGAGTCAGTCTTCCTTCATCCACTTAGCTAGAGCCACAGAGAGCTGTTTGACTGAGTTTGGTTTTAATTTAGTCTGCATGTCCACAGAACAGGCCTCCATAACACTCACCCAGTGTCTAGACTAATATGTTAAGGAGCACTTGCCTTCATTATGGCATCTTAAAACTAGTTTTCCGTCTGGGTAGAGTGCTCTCTCCACAGTAAAAGACAAAAAGTCGGCGTGTTTGTTTCAGTGATTCATTGGGTGCACAGTGTTAAGGCTTTGTGTTTATAATAGGGGTTGACTCTGGAACAATAACTCCTTCAATTAACCAATATCAACAGTGATCAGAAATTGGTTATTTGATTAATGGTTAGTTCTAAGTGTTCTTTTTTTTATTTAAATCTTTTTTTAATTGATAATTTGGCTCAAAATACCAAATGGATTATGCTATTGGGATAAATAAAACATTCTTATTCAATGTGGAGTAATAATAAACTTATGCTTATACATACCAAGAACATTGCACACATTGTAGTTATTGTAAGAAAATGTCAGATTTCACACAGAGAGGAAAAAAACAAAAATTCTCCAATAAACAGCAACAAAACCAAGTGTTGGGTTGGTGTGATATAATATACTTGTGTTTAATAGTGAAAAGTCTCTAGAATGTTCTCTGTTCACGCTGTTCTAGAACATCATGGGTACTTGGTAAGTGGTGAAAGCTGTTCTTCATTAATCTATTTTTTTTTTTTGCAGAAAACAGTTCCAAAGCAGTTTGGAATGAATATTTGACAGCCTTTTAAACCTAGGTATATTATGCATTGGTCTGGCCTTACATAGAATTTTGCTATCCCAATTTCCCAAATTCCAAAGTAAAAATGCATGGAAGTCATGCCACGAATACGTGCAAAAGAGTTCTTCAATGATGCATTTGACTTAATTTACTAATTTAACGGATTGTTACATACAGTGGCACATGACAGGTCTAAAATGAAAGAAAACAACAAAAAGAAACCAACAAAGAATGTGTTAAATATTTAGTGCTGACAGCATGACCAGATGTGGGATCATGGTTTTGTAGTCAGGAAGTTCTAATCTGTCTTTGGTAACACAAGTGAACCCAGAGTACTCAGAGTAAAGTCACCAAATACTATTAAATGCCCATTAGGTGAATCAGACTCGAAACTCTCTTTAAACTCTCTTTGAGGCTATTCTTTACTCTCAGAGATGAGGATAAAATCCAGTGCTATTATTTTTTTTTTCCTGTGTGTTTTGTCCATTAACATTTAAGAACGGCCTACTTTCACAGGAAAAGGCCACTTGACTGACATGACCACAGACTGTTGTTTTAGTGTACAGGACTAAAATCAAAGAAATTTGCATGCAGCAAATTGGTATGCTAAGTGCTTCAAAGGAAACTTCGAAGGAAACTCTTGAGTAGTTTTCAAAAGATGTAAACAATGACCTTCACGAACTTTTATTTTTTTTTAATTCAGCGACTGTATTACTTCAGAATGCTCAGTCACAACATGAAGAAAGTGGGTAACTGACTTGCTGACTTGTGTTCCCGTTTGTACTCCTAAAACCGGATTTAAGGAAGAGTGTATAATCAGCCTATCAGAGTGCAACTGGAAAAATGTATCTTATCTCAATAGATATCAGACAGTCCATGTGTTTGGTGGAGCATTAAGGCTGAGACTTTTACATGATTACTCAGTACACAAGAATGTAGACTAGAATGCAGCAGTGTAGCATCTGGGCATGCAGGGTATGCACTTGCATATGTGTCCATGCTTTGTTGGGAGTGTCGATCTCCTCATTTGTAATCTTACCAATGTATAACAGCCTTTGCTTCTTCAAAAACAATTCCCAAGCCCTGCCTCACATTTATACGGCATAAGCAACATGGAATGTCTTCCCTGCTTGTTACAATAATGGTTTTAACATGCCTTTGTCAACTTTTCCTTCGTCCGAACAAATGCAAGTGTCTACTGTTGCAGTATAACTTGTCCAGCAATCATTGTAATCGGTGGACCCCCAAGAATAGTGAGCAAAGCTGTTTATAAACTTTAGAAATAAAATACTTTAAATTGCTTTGTATTTAAAAACCATACCGTTAAACATCAATGTCAGTTATCAAAAGTTTGCTAAGCTAAGCTAGCTCTGAAGCTATATTGCTAGTGCTACTAGCTTGTACGCTAGCAGCTAGAGAACGACTAGTTATTAAGGATGTTGCTTAACAAAGATTTTATGTGCTGAAGTGAACACAACAAGAAAGTAACAAGTATTTGTTTATCATATTTTGTAGCACAGAAAAACACCAACAAAATGTGTCTGCAACATTTAAAACAGAGAGATCACTGGCCAAAAAACAGCTAATTTCACTGATCAAACCTGCCTGAAAACTGTCGGCACCAATATTCTGATAGGCAGGTTTGATCGATATCCATCCCACTCAAGCAAAACTAACATTATATGCAGTGGCGGTGTAGAAAAGCAGTGTGATTTGAAATTGTTCAGCCTGGCATGTACAAACAGAATAGAGGTAATATACATGTACATAGAAGTGCCCTCTTGAGAGTATTGTTTGCTGCTTTGATCACTTCCATTTCTCTTCTTGTGGAATGTTTTGCTAGGCTGAATAGCCAGAGTATTGTCTCTCACTGCCAACTGGCAATGTTCAGTAGAGCCAACAGTGTAGGAACCAGTCTAAAAACTAAATGCCACAGTCACAAAAGATACAACAGTAAAAACGGTGTAATACTAATTAAGAAAGTTTGGACAATTGACATGTAAAAATGAATTAATATTGTGTATAAAATAACACACACACACACACATTCTCTAAGCTGCTTCTCCCTCAGGGTCATGGGGGGGGTAATGTTAAATCTCTCCCTTTTCACTTGTATTTCTTAACATTTCACAAAATTCTGAATTGTCTGAGCTGAAAATTCATGCAGCTTTAAATACAGGTGTTATGATCAGAGGATCTGAATTTTTACCTTTGTCATTATTACAGGGGCTGAAGTATGGATAGAGGTTCTCAGTGAAAGACTGACCAGTGAAAGAGTAGATATGAGATCTGGACTCCACATCATAAAAGGAGACCAGACCCTCCTCATAATCCACAAACACTCCCACCTTTTGGGGCTTCTCTTTCAGAAAGAGGGAGACTGAAGAAACAGCACATGCTTTATACTTATTCCCATTCCTCAAAACCACAGTCCAGAATCCATCTTCAGGCCTTAATGTAACCTCCCCCTTCCTGTTAATGGACTCTCTGGCCACTCCTAGTTCCCACTTAGTTTTCCCCCTGACCTGCACCTCATAGTAAAATTTTCCCAAAGAGAATCCCTCCTTTCCCAGGATCATAGCATAATAGGTGAATCTCTTTGGGTTTTCTGGAAGATTCTGTCTTGTGTCTCCATGTGTCACTTGTTTTCCATCATCAGACAGAATGAGATTGGAATGAGCTGTATCAGCATCCAGAGTCACATCCACTGAGAGAAACATACAGCATGTGATATGAGTAGAAAGTAACAAATTCATTCATCATGCAGTATAACACATTGATTCATTTTTGAAGAGTATAAAGAAGACCAATGTCCTGTTAAACGTATGGTAGAGTAATGTAATATAATAATGAACACTGTACCTGCATACTGCTGAATCCTCTTCAGTTCTGAGGAGACTAATTACAACAAACGACAATATTTAAACAGTTTACAGACGTGATTTTGTTGGTTAATAATGCAGTTAACCAATAGATTACATTTCAGCTAGCTTTTGACAAAGGATTGCTTTCTAATACAGACTTGCACTGGGACTATGTCAAATCTGAAAGTTTCTTTTACCTGTTTCTTTTAACTTTTCATTAAGAGTTTTACAGAGTTCTTCATCCAGACTCTTCTGAAGTTCAGACAGAACATTACTCACAGGATCTACACTCAGATAAGGGTCTATACTGATGTCAGTCCAGTTCTTGGTGTGTGGAGGTTTGCAGAGTGATGGGTAAATCTACAGTCCAGCAGGAGAGAGGAGAAATCCCTCAGCATGAGCAGTGATGTTGTGGGATGTGCTGCATTGTCATTGAGCAGATAGAGGGTCACTGACCTGTAGGAGGTGGAGGTGGTCCTCAGTGTGGGAGAGCTGCTCCAGCTCAGTGTCTCTCCTCTTTAACTTAGTGATTTCCTGCTCCAGCTCTTTAATGAAGTCATCAGCCTGCTTCTCTGCTGCTTTCTGCTTCTCCTCCATTACCTTAAGCAGCTCAGCCTGGCTTCTCTCAATGGAGCGTATTAGAGCAGTGAAGAGTTTAACACTGTTTGCAATTTCTTCCTCTGTGTTTTTCTAATTAAAAAAAAAAACATTTCACTTGAATTCCATTACAGTGAATTGGGGCATATGATTAATAACCATTTGAAAAATTATATAAAACACAATGAAGACTTATGATGTCTTGACGACACATGACGACATCACTCACTTTTCTGTGCCCTACTGAGTTTTTGATCTCTTCAATTTTCTTCAGTCTGTTATGTATCAACTGCTGCAACTCTGCCTGTGTCTCTGCTAGATGTGACTATGGACAGAAAGAAAATCAATCAACTGCTTGAGGAATTATTATGGACACACCTATCAGCCAATGACAGACATCTCCTAAATGTGACTTCCTCAATCAAGCGAAGGAATATTTTCACTGAACTACTTAGTTCGTAAATTAGTCTTCTTCTTCTTCTTCTTCTTTCAGCTGCTCCCTTTAGGGGTCGCCACAGCGGATCATCTGCCTCCATCTTGCCCTATCCACTGCCTCCTCTACTTTTACACCAACCATCTCCATGTCCACCTTCACTACATCCATAAACCTTCTCTGAGGTCTACCTCTTCTCCTTCTACCCGGCAGCTCCATCTCCAACATTCTTTGACCAATATATCCACTATTCCTCCTCAACACATGTCCAAACCATCTGAACCTGGCCTCTCTGGCTTTATCTCCAAACTCCTCCACCTTCACTGTCCCTCTGATCTGCTCATTTCTAATCTTGTCCATCCTTGTCACTCCCAACGAAAATCTCAGCATCTTCATCTCCGCCACCTCCAGCTCAGCCTCCTGTCTTTTAGACAGAGCCAAAGTCTCCAAACCATACATCATAGCAGGATGCACTACTGTCCTGTAAACCTTCCCTTTCACTCTTGCTGCTATCCTTCTGTCACACATCAGCCCTGACACCCGTCTCCACCCACTCCATCCTGCCTGCACCCTCTTCTTCACCTCTTTTCTACACTGTCCATTGCTCTGGATGGTTGACCCAAGATATTTGAAGTCATCCACCTTTACGACCTCTACTCCTTGCATCTTCACCTTTCCACCTGCCTCCCTCTCATTCACACACATGTATTCCGTATTGTCTCTACTGACCTTCATTCCTCTCCTTTCCAGTGCAAAACTCCACCTCTCCAGATTCTCTTCCACCTGCTCTCTACTCTCACCACAGATTACAATGTCATCTGCAAACATCATGGTCCATGGAGCCTCCTGCCTGACCTCATCTGTCAACCTGTCCATCACCATTGCAAACAAGAAGGGGCTCAAAGCTGATCCCTGATGTAAACCCTACCTTCACCTTGTAACCATTTGTCACTCCAACTGCACACCTCACCACTGTCTCACTATCCTCATACATGTCCTGCACCACCCTAACATACTTTTCAGCTACACCTGACTTCCTTGTTGTGTTTACTGTATTAGTGTGGTGGAACTGAGGTATGGATGTGTTGTTTACTGTATTGGTGTGGTGGAACTCGGGTATGGATGTGTTGTTTACTGTATTAGTGTGGTGGAACTCGGGTATGGATGTGTTGTTTACTGTATTGGTGTGGTGGAACTCTGGTATGGATGTGTTATTTACTATATTGGTGTGGTGGATCTGAGGTATGGATGTGTTGTTTACTGTATTGGTGTGGTGGAACTTGGGTATGGATGTGTTGTTTACTGTATTGGTGTGGTGGAACTCGGGTATGGATGTGTTGTTTACTGTATTGGTGTGGTGGAACTTGGGTATGGATGTGTTGTTTACTGTATTGGTGTGGTGGAACTCGGGTATGGATGTGTTGTTTACTGTATTGGTGTGGTGGAACTCGGGTATGGATGTGTTGTTTACTGTATTGGTGTGGTGGAACTGAGGTATGGATGTGTTGTTTACTGTATTGGTGTGGTGGAACTTGGGTATGGATGTGTTGTTTACTGTATTGGTGTGGTGGAACTTGGGTATGGATGTGTTGTTTACTGTATTGGTGTGGTGGAACTCGGGTATGGATGTGTTGTTTACTGTATTGGTGTGGTGGAACTCGGGTATGGATGTGTTGTTTACTGTATTGGTGTGGTGGAACTTGGGTATGGATGTGTTGTTTACTGTATTGGTGTGGTGGAACTGAGGTATGGATGTGTTGTTTACTGTATTGGTGTGGTGGAACTGAGGTATGGATGTGTTGTTTACTGTATTGGTGTGGTGGAACTCGGGTATGGATGTGTTGTTTACTGTATTGGTGTGGTGGAACTCTGGTATGGATGTGTTGTTTACTGTATTGGTGTGGTGTATCTGAGGTATGGATGTGTTGTTTACTGTATTGGTGTGGTGGAACTCGGGTATGGATGTGTTGTTTACTGTATTGGTGTGGTGGAACTTGGGTATGGATGTGTTGTTTACTGTATTGGTGTGGTGGAACTCGGGTATGGATGTGTTACTCTACAAATGTGGTATGACTTTTGTATGAATATCTCTAACTGTATATGTGTATTAGAACTCAGGTATAGATGTTTGTTACTATACCAGTGTGGTAGATCTCAAATGGTTAATTGTCCCACAGTTTGTGGAATGTTTTGTCTTTTTTTTTTTAATCTTTATTTAGTTTTAGGGGTTGGCACAATGTGTAGCACTGTCACCTCTCAGCAAGAGGGACCTGGGTTTGGTTCCCCACATCCTGTGATGGAATGGGGACCTGTCCAGGGAGGTTTCTTGCCCTCCGCCCAGTGATCGCTGGGATAGGCTTCAGCACCCCAATGACCCAGAAGGACAAGTGTCCTAGATAGAGTGTAATTGTGTGTGTGTGTGTGTGTGTGTGTGTTTATAAATACCTTCCAGCTTAATGAATGTGCATTCTTCATAATGATGGTGAAATAGAAAAATCTCACCTTCTTCTCTGCACTTTCCTCCTCTATAGGAACAGCATCGTGATTCTTGTGGTCTGTCTCAGTGCAGAAATGACACACACATGTCTCGTCATATTTGCAGAACAGCTCCAGGGGTCTATCATGTTTCTGGCATATGTAGTCTTCCAGGTTCTTCACTGGGTTGATTAGTTTGTGTTTCTTAAGTTTCCCAACTGTATGCGGCTCTAAATGGGTCTTACAGAAGGTCACACCACAATCCAGGCAGGATTTAAGGCCTTTCAGCTTAACTCCAGCGCAGACGTCACAAAGAACCTCTGGCTTAGTAAGACCACTTTTCTTCTTGAAGTGGTCCACAACCTCTCTCAGTGTTGTATTGATCTTCAGTTCAGGTCTCTTGGTGAATATCTCTTTACATAATGGGCATTGATAATGTTGACTGTTGTTCCAGTACTGTGTAAGGCAGGTTTTACAAAAGTTGTGTCCACATGGAGTGGAGACTGGATCAGTTAATACATCCAGACAGATAGAACACAGGAACTGATCTTCAGACAGGAGACCACTGGAGTTGCATGCAACTGTGTTTGACAGATCATGAAGGAAACGTATGAAAAATTAATTTAACAAACAGCAACATAACTTTATCATTAAGGAATCTTTGAACACTTTTCATACTTACTGTGACCTCAATCATGAATGTTTTTTTTTTGAAAGATTTTATTCTATTATTTTATTTTCATTTTATGAATTTAGTCTAAGGAAAGTGTCTACCTCAAAAACGAGATGCAAGCATGTAAGGAGTGCTTCGCTCTATAATCAGCTATGATCTGTTTACTGGATACACGTCATAGTCAACATGAGCCCATGGTGAATCGAGGCAGGCAAAGAATAAAGTGAAGTTAATCAATTTATACAACCATTATATCCAACAACACAACCTGTTGTTTGAAGAGCGTTGTCGTGCTTGATTGTTTTTAATAGATATCTATGATGTGATGCCAGTCACATCATAGATATCTATAAAAAGGAAAAAAAAAACGCATAAGCTTCAATTTTATTCAAGCAACAATATGAAATTTCAAAGTCCTGCTGGAATTAGTTTTTTACTTGTAGTTTTTCTTTGACCTCTTCCGGTTTTAAATTACATCTTAAATGTTGAACGTAACTGCTTACACTACTGAGAATGATATTTCACTACTTTTGTGCTAATGAATGCCTTCAATAGAATAATATAGTGGCGGATGTACAATATGATTGTGCAATATTTGACCTTTGAATATTTCTTTATATTAGGAATATTTCATCTTTGAAATTGAATCCTTCAAATCTATAGTCTTAATCATTTTTCACAAAGTATTTGGCTGAGAAGCCCAATATAAAACACAGTAAAAGTGTTGAAATGAACACACTGTATTAACAAATGAACCTTTTACAGTGATTCAGAAAGTCTGTTTCTCTATTTTCAGAGGTCTTGTTCTTAGGTCATCTATTTTATAGAAATTCTCTTGCAGAGTCAACAGAGCCAACAGCTACATCTTGCTGGCCATCAAAATAAATTTACTGGCCTTGAGGATACAAAAATATAAACAGTGTAATCATCATCTGAAGTTTCCAAATTTCCAGCATTGTCTCAAGCTGATTTCACCTCAGGTCCTAGGTTCTGCTGCTGATGTTCTCAAAAACTCTGTAAGTGTCTTCTCCTGATACTCTCATAAGCCCTTTGCAGCAGGAAAATCATTTTGGTGGCTAACAAGACAGGATGCATTTTGAGTGCCTCTGCAAGAAATTGATAAAATAGATCCCTCAAAAACAAGAAATATGAGAACATATTATCTTAGGGGGTGTGACAATGCACTGTGATATTGATAAGCTGAAAATTGTAGTGTCCAATAAATTAACCTCTTGCAAGCAAATATTACTCTTGTTGTGTTTTATACCCTGTTAATATTTCAGCTAATATCAGCGGTTAAAAGCTCAGTCATTTTGTAAGCAGTTAAAATCTGTTGTTAAGTTTAGATCATAATAGGGCAAACTTTTAGAAAAATCACAACTAAAATTACTTGCTGTACAGTTGCAAAATTTTGCATGGCTGCATTAGCTGCATTGATGTATTTGCTTGAATTTTTCATGGAAATCCATGAAATCGCTTGGTGTGGAATAACTCATATTTGAGACAATGTTCAAGGCAAAGAACATTCAGTTTGGCTCATTCCTGTGACCAAATCATATTCGTGATTATAAACTTCCTCTCATGTTCTATTGCATAGGCATATTTCATGTTCATGTCTGTGTTGTGTAACTTACACTCATCTGATTTATCCATAGTGTGTCCGTCCTCCACTGGCTGTAGTGAGAAAGAAAGAATCGGACGTTTCTTTTCAGTAAGAAATCACATCACTCATTTTACGTACAGTATGAGATATCTCTGATCAGTCGATTTAACATGTTATACAGGGAGACCAGGGAGAGATGTAACATGGGATAAGCTGTAGCACTCCCAGTTTAATCAATCATGGGCAGATCAGAGAAGTTATGGGGTGATCACTGTTGCACATCCTGTTGAGCTGACAGCTGAAGTTGGAAGTCTTAGTGAAACTCTGGAGTACGACTAAATCATAATTTGGTTAGCACCCATATTATTATGGATGTTAAATGTTCTACATGATATGGTCAAAATCAGCAATGTAGTTTAATTTGACATGTAAAATGTGTGCTACTACCAAATGTTATGTCCAAGACACTTTCAATGTCTCCTGTTGTGTTTAAGAAGTTAAGTTCTTTAAAATAATGAACTGGGAACCCACAGAGATCAGAAAACATATTGCACTGCTTTCCTATAACTATATACACGTGCATACATTTACAGTGTTATGCTTTGAATAATTTGGTATAGATTAAAGGTACCTTGACCAGAAAACCCTCTTCTGATGACAAAACGACAAATGTTTTGGACTGGGTTTTTGGTAGCAGGCTGTTTGAAATATTTTTTCTGGCTTTCTAGCAGAAATCTTAGCCATGTGGCTTCTGGCTTACATTTGCATTCTCCAGCTAATGTAAAAAAATATATTGTGTATATTGTCTGGGCAAATTTCATGGGTGACATTGAGGTTAAGGTTAGGATTAGGGCCAAGCTAGGTTTTGGTTTTAATTAAGGTTGGGTAAGGCTAGATTTTGCATAATGGAAGTAAAATATTAACAAAACATCTACTTAATGTGAGTAATGAATCAACACAACATCTATAAGATATTTACTTTATTGTGTTCAGATGCTGCACTACTGCTACTTCAATGATATGTTGTTTGTGTTACTGATAATCTGTTGAGTTTATTAATCATCTACAAAGACTACTCCAAATAAAGTGTTACCATTACATGTTTTGTTGATTTCCTAAGTGAACATTGATAAGTGAAGTTAATATGTCCTCTAAAGAAAATAGACTTATTATTTAACATTTTACATTAAATTTTTTACCTTTAAAATTTTTAAAGTCAAATAACAAAAATGTTCACTAATACATAATTGATACTGCCAGTGGTGTGTGTGTGTGTATATATATGTGTATATATATATATATATATATATATATATATATATACAGTGCATCCGGAAAGTATTCACAGCGCTTCACTTTTTCCACATTTTGTTTTGTTACAGCCTTATTCCAAATTGAATTAAATTAATCTTTTTCCTCTAAATTCTACACAAAATACCCCATTGTGACCATGTGAAAAACGTTTTCTCGAGAGTTTTGAAAATTTATTAAAATTAAAAAACAAAGAAATCATATTTACATAAGTATTCACAGCCTTTGCTTAATACTTTGTAGAACCACCTTTGGCAGCAACTACAGCCTCAAGTCTTTTTGAATATGATGCCACAAGCTTGGCACACCTATCTTTAGGCAGTTTTGCCCATTCTTCTTTGCAGTACCTCTGAAGCTCCATCAGGTTGGATGGGAGACGTCTGTGCACAGCCATTTTCAGATCTCTCCAGAGATGTTCAATCGGATTCAAGTCTGGGCTCTGGCTGGGCCACTCCAGGACATTCACAGAGTGGTCCTGAAGCCACTGCTTTGAGATCTTGGCTGTGTGCTTCGGATCGTTGTCCTGCTGAAAAATGAACCGTCGCCCCAGTCTGAGGTCAAGAGCGCTCTGGAGCAGGTTTTTATCCAGGATGTCTCTGTACATTGCGGCATTCATCTTTCCCTCTATCCTGACTAGTCTGCCAGTTCCTGCTGCTGAGAAACATCCCCATAGCATGATGCTGCCACCACCATGCTTGACTGTAGGGATGGTATTGGCCTCGTGATGAGCAGTGCCTGGTTTCCTCCAAACATGACGCCTGGCATTCACACCAAAGAGTTCAATCTTTGTCTCATCAGACCAGAGAATTTTGTTTCTCATGGTCTGAGAGTCCTTCAGGTGCCTTTTTGCAAATTCCAGACGGGCTGCCTTGTGCCTTTTACTAAGGAGTGGCTTTCGCCTGGCCACTCTGCCATACAGGCCTGATTGGTGGATTGCTGCAGAGATGGTTGTCCTTCTGCAAGGTTCTCCTCTCTCCACGGAGGAACGCTGGAGCTCTGACAGAGTGATCATTGGGTTCTTGGTCACCTCCCTGACCAAGGCCCTTCTCCCCCGATCGCTCAATTTAGACGGCCGGCCAGCTCTAGGAAGAGTCCTGGTGGTTCCGAACTTCTTCCATTTACGAATGATGGAGGCCACTGTGCTCATTGGGACCTTCAACGCAGCAGTAATTTTTCTGTATCCTTCCCCAGATTTGTGCCTCGAGACAATTTTGTCTCGGAGGTCTACAGACAATTCCTTTGACTTCATGCTTGGTGTTTGCGCTCTGACATGCAGTCAACTGTGGGACCTTATATAGACAGGTGTGTGCCTTTCCAAATCATGTCCAATCAACCACAGGTGGACTCCATTTAAGCTGTAGAAACATCTCAAGGATGATCAGTGGAAACAGGATGCACCTGAGCTCAATTTTGAGCTTCATGGCAAAGGCTGTGAATACTTATGTAAATATGATTTCTTTGTTTTTTAATTTTAATACATTTTCAAAACTCTCGAGAAAACTTTTTTCACATGGTCACAATGGGGTATTTTGTGTAGAATTTTGAGGAAAAAGATTAATATAATTAAATTTGGAATAAGGCTGTAACAAAACAAAATGTGGAAAAAGTGAAGCGCTGTGAATACTTTCCGGATGCACTGTATATATATATATATATATATATATATGTATATATAATATGTATATAATACATACCTATGTATACACACAACATGAACATGCACACAAGGCAGCACAAGTGTGTACCCTCTGTCACTTTCTGTGCAGCCCCCAAAATAAACCCCAAAACAGTTATAGTTTTTTTTTAAATTAATTTCAATGTAAACTTGAATACTTTTTGTATTTATTTCCTGATTTGAATCTTAAGAATGTGATTGAGTTGAAAGGAGGGATGGAAGTTGGTGAGTAAAATAGGGAAAAATGCACCTAACAAACTTGCTTCCTTAAAGTTTCAATGGTTTTGTTTCCTGTTGCTGTTTCGACCTACCCCATTCTTTCTTACAAACCTCTCTGATCCCCACCACCCGCCTTTTGCTTAAAACTTAAATATACTGTATCATGTTAATCATCTCTAAACCCAATATCTTCATTATACTATAAGAGAACAGTTTCACTAACCATTCTCACACATCATAGGTCAGCAACACTTCTTGCTGTTACTTCGGTATAAGTACTCAGTCTTCACCCAAAACTTACCACTGAACTTCTAAAAGACAGCAGAACACACTACTGATCCTTGACCTTGTTTACAGAATTTAGTTCTTAACTTAGACAGTATATCATTTTTTCAAGGTGTCTGTCTTCATCTGACATTGATTCTTTATGTAGCCTAATAAAAAACACAGGCGGTCACAACTTAAAATATGAAACTCACTGAAGTGCATACCTTCATTTGTCTCTTCGCCTTTGTTGAGTGTTGCTGAGTGTCAGAATTGGCTGTTTAAACTTTTTTCAAAGATACAGGAAAGCCCGACGTTAAGGTCAACGCTTGCTGTGGACAAGACAGTTGCTGTTTAACTTCCTAATTCCTTCAGCTACCGTGATGTCACTTGCTCACCTGTTATCAGAACTTATCAAAAAAATGGAAACTGCATTACTTCAGAGTTCAACTGAAAGGTGTTCTGACTCTTAACCACACCCACACCCACATCCTCTCACATGGCTAAAGGCCAAACAAACCATACCACATGCTTTGCTGCACTGGTATATCAGATTTTTTAAGCAAGAGTGGAGAACTGGTTAGGATGCCTCCTGGACGCCTCCCTCGGGAGGTGTCACAGGCAAGTCCACCTGGGAGGGGCCCCCGGGGAAGACCCAGGACACGCTGGCCTGGGAGTGACTCGGAATGCCCCTTGGAGAGCTAGTGGAAGTGGCTGGGGAAAGGGAGGTCTGGGCCTCATTGCTTAGGAATACTGCCCCTGTGACCCGAACCCCGGAGAAGCAGAAGATGATGGATGGATGTAGTGGAGAATTCTGGCCCTAGAGGGCCGGATCACAGTTTGGTGATTTCCTGCTCAAGCACATCTGATTAAATTCATAAGCCAATTACTAGGTTTGTTTGTTGTGCTAGAGCAGAGAACTCACCTGTGCTCAGTTGTGCCCTCAGTTCCCCACCCTTGTTTTAAAGCACCTTTTATTTTAAATTCATTGTTTATGTCTTGGTCATGTACTATCAATATGTAGTATGAATATGCTTGACATTTTAGATGCTTCTGCTCCACAGACACCTGATGCTACTGAGTAACTAATTAAGAAGGTCATCCTGAACTGAACTGGGTGTATTAGAGCAGGGAAAACATGCAGAGCAATGGTACTCCAGAACCAGCATTGAGAACCACTGATTTAAATGCATAAAGTAATGCATATTTCAATCTTGTGTAACTCACAGATTTCCTGAACTGAAGTTTTTAGACAAAGCTATGACATCTTTACAGATTTAGTCTCTTAGCTTTTGCCTTCAAACGTTTGCCACTGGAAGTATGCTGCTTAGGTTTCAAAGAAGTTGAAGAAAGTTCTCCGTTCACTTTAATTCTTTTTGGGCTGATTTCAGTCCAAATAAAGGCACACCTGAGCCATTTTATATCACCTCATAGTCTTCTATAGAGACAGGCCTGTTAATTACTTTATAGTGTCAAAATGTTTTCTGTGACTGTATACAAAATGATTTGGTAATGTTTGAAGCAGATGGTCTTCCATAATAAAGTGCATGGAGCGGATTAATAATAATAATAATAATAATAAGACATGCTGAACAATCATTTTTGCCAATGTCAATTTAATTAAAATTCAGTGTTTGAAGGACAGTGGGATCACTAATAGTAGGCATAATAGTAGTTTAGTTGCATGAACAGAAAATGTGGGTCACTAAGAAGATCCTATCATTAAGCTTCATCTCCCACGTATGTCACCTCCATTTCAGCTGGTAGCATCTGTGCCTGTGTTGGTGCTGTCAGTACTGGTGCCCCCTTTTGGTGTGGAGTCTGAGTGTTTAGGGAAGCGCAGGAGATGGAGCTCCTGCATGTACTCTCTCTCCAGCAGTAGCTGCCTCTGCTGTGTTCGCAGCAGCTCCTGGTGGCTGTGTAGAGCATGAGCTCTTTGAATCAGCTGCTGCAGCTCCTCACGCAGTTGCTGGTTCTCCTGAGACACTTCCTGCGTGTGAAAGAGCAGACAGCGTGGTGCCTCCTGAGTGAAAGGGAGAGAGAGGAGATAAAATACAGAAGAAAATAATAAAAAAAAATGTTCAAACAAGAAGCAAATTACATCATCATGGCCCCTTAGTACCCTACCTTACCACTCTATGAGGTCTTAAACAGATACAATGAGTTTCCAGTTTATCAGGTACACCTATCTATTAATATGTGGCACCTTGCCATATAATCCTATGACCTTCAGCCTGAAACATGGATTCCTTAAGTTGCTGGATGTGTACAGTACAGACTGTATTGGGCAGTTTCTGCAAATTGGACAGCTGCACAGTCTAGCTGCAAACTGCCCTTTCTGCCTAATCCCAAAGATCCTTCAAAGTGTTGAGATCTGGGCACTGAGCCAGGCCAATGAAGTGCTGAAAACTCCCAATAATGTTTTTCCCTTAAACATTCAGTAACGGTTGCTTCATTGTGATATGGTGCATCATCATTACCTAACTCGCCAGTAGTTTTGGATATGAAGAAGAGATGGGCCCCCTTTTTTCCTTAAGGGGTCTCAGGTTCTGTGGTAGCTAAGTAGGGCTGAGAGATTAATCTTTTTTGATCAAATCAGTACAATTTTAAAATTTGTCAGAGTAGCAATTTTCATCATAGCCTACATCTTTATCGATGCTGTCTTAACAAGTTTTACGTGGGGAAAATTAAATTCAATATCACAGACCTCATGAGCAGTCTATAGATGGGTCAGACCAATCAGAAGCAACAAGACACACATTTGACAACTAACTGGAAGTCTGGCACACAACATTCACATTCAAACATCAAGTTAGAAAAGAGTGAATGTGCTTGTCTTACTGGTACCAGTGTCAGCCCCAATAGCTGACACAATTCTGGTTTTGCCAGGCTTCAAGCCAAACAGTTTTGCTTTAATAAAGTGCTTCATTTGCGAACTAGTGCATCTGACTTGACATACTTATTAGTATTATTACTTTTTTCTAAATACATGGCATGAGTATGTTTTTCTGTATTTTTAAAGATGTTTTTCAATTATAATATTTATGAAAATATTTTGATTATTTTTAGTTCATATTATTCATATCAGATGTACATTATCAGCCAAAAAGTACATTTCTAAAAGGACTAATGTAATTTCATAGTTTTGATATCATCATTATTATTATTGTAAAACACAGAAAATAGTAAAAGAAAGAAAGAAAACTTGTTCTGTGAGTAGGTGTGTCCAAACTTTTGACTGGTTTGGGTTGTCTGTTACAACAAACAGTGTGTATTAATTAATTAAGAGACCCTTACTAGTCCCACAATGGGGAAATTTCACCTCCGCATTTAACACATCCGTGAAGTGAAACACCACAAACACACTAGTGGACAGTGAGCATACTTGCCCGGAGTGATGGGCAGGCCACTCCGCAGCACCCGGGGAGCAGTTGGGGGTTAGGTTTCTTGCTCTAGGACACCTCAGTCATGTGCTGTCGGCTCTGGGGATCGAACCAGCAACCTTCCGGTCACGAGGCTGGTTCCCTAACCTCTAGCCAATGACTGCCCCAATGTGTATGTGTGTATCTGTGCAGTTCCACACTCACCCTGTTCCCTGCAAGAGTGAGTGTCTGCACCTTCTGTTTGGCCTGTGCCTCAAAGTGCTTTCTCTCTCTAAGAAATGCAGCCTTCATAGCCTGCAGAGACTCAGAGTGACGGAGGTGCGTGGCCGCTACCTCCCGCTCCAGCTCAGCGATGTGGTCCAGCTGCCCCTGCTGCAGACTCTACAGCAAACACACACACACACACACAATGCATTTTTTTTACTACAGATTCAAACACAAGCCTTCAGTAAGTCTATAATCATTCAATAATAATGGGCCTCATTCACTAATATCTTCCTAAGCTTTTTCTTTAAGTTTGTTCTTGAGAAAGGTCCTAAGAAAAAGTCTATGTCAGATTCATGATGTGTTCTTAAACTGCAGAACTTTCTGCACCATTGTGTTCGAGTGTGCAGATTCTGTTCTTACCTACAAACAAATCCCAAATAAGAAGACATTGGTGAATGTCAGAATCGTCGTGAAAAATTGTGCAAGTGAGTATTAAGGAGAAATTTCTTCTTAAGAATGTGATGAGGCCCAATTTCCTTTTTTTTTAATCTTATGAAACAAGAAAGTATCTAATGTTACAGAGCATACATAGTTTGTTCACTTTGAAGCAGGAGTACAACACAAAATTTCTGTGAGAGGACACACACAAGAGTTTCCATGGCTACCTTAAACTCTTGGAGCTCGGCTATCTCAAGATTCAGCAGAGCCAACTCTTTCTCCTTCTCCAAAATCTCCTTCTTCAGCGCTGAAAAAAAGTTTTGTTTTCTGAATTTCTTTCATCCTTTAAATACATCCACTCATCCACACCTGTATTTCTAGCAGGGTTAATTACAGTAATGGTCTTCTAACTGTACAAACATCTTCAGTTGATTTAAAATGCAGCTGCCAGAGTCTCACTATGAGCAAAAGACAGGAATCACCCCCATTCTTAAATTCATACACTGGCTAACAGTCTGTTACAGAATAGACTTGAAGAATCTGTTATTGGTCTATAAATGGCTTAATGGTGTAGGAGCAGCATATTTATCTGATACACTGCAGTGATATGAGCTAAGCAGAACTCTCAGATCATTAGGAACTAGTCAGTTAGTCTTCCTAAAGGTAAAGACTAAACATGGAGAAGCAGCGTTTAGCATTAGAAGACTATCAAATCTTAATAAAATCTTACAATTTTATCTTTGTATTTTCTCATTTGTAAAGTGCTCTGAATAACTACAGTGTATGAAAGGTGCTATATAAATAAACTTGCCTTGTCTTGCCGCACTACCCCCTCCCCAACCCGCATACACACCGTTGGCCTGTTCCTTGTGTTTCTCCTGTGTCTCCTCTGTCTGTCTTCTCAGCTCTTCTAGCTCCTTTTGACTCTGATCACTCAGAGCAACAATTGCACTCTGGCGCTTCTGTGTCCGCTTCGACATGTGTGACATGTACTCTTGCTGCATGGATGCAAAAGAGTGTCAGTGTGAGGGCCACAGTGTGAATCAAAGCTTCTGGATCTCTATTCTCTATGCATGTGGCTACTCACACTCTCCATGCGTGTTTGGTAGGCCTCGTTCTGAAGAAACTCATTATCTCTCCGTCTGGATTTGACTGTGAGTTAAACTGTCTAAATCTTCAATGTTGATTTGAATGTGGTTATTCGCTTTTTGTATGCAGAAAATGCCCAAAGATGTCTTTGTAGGGTTCTTTTCAATCCATTGTGTCCAGGAACTAATTTTAGTATGATAATGAAACGTCACAGAACTTAACTGGGCTAAAGAAGTGTCTCTCAATCTTTTTCCTGGAGAACCACTGCTCTGCACATCTTAGTATTTTCTTCAGCTCAGCATGAGTCCTTATGTTAATAAATGATTACTTGGATCAGGTGTTTTGGGTGCTGGGAGAGCATTAAAAACACTGGAAAAAAAACACTTCAAGCTCAAGCAGCCTGCTTTCCCTGTAATAATCAGCCCTGCAATCAACTCTGTGTCCTGCATATTTTATTTAGTATGTTTTTATCAGAATTGCCAAGGTAACAAGAGGAAACTGAGGAGAAGGTGTCACCAATTACATTCTAAATCTCAATACATTCTAAACTGCAAAAAAGCAAACAAACAAAAAAACAGCAAAAAGGAAACTCTCTCAAAGTGAAAAACCATTATGCTAGTTAATGCTAATGGATTTGTGCACTATCGACACCGTTGTTTAAAAAACTTAGGACTCTATATGGAATTTTTGGGAAGCTGCTGTAATCCTCTTTTCATCTTTCTCTGGAGTTATGATAACTGTGCTAATTTCAAACCTAACTCTAGCTTCATTATGGCCAAACAGCTAAGATTTCAGAGTCAGGATGTTTGTGTTAAAAAGCCTGAGGTGTCTAAAGTGATCAAAGTGATCATTCTGAAGTGCCTAGTTTCTAAATCTAATGTGATAGTTGTAATAATCACACCTAACAGTAACATTTTATATGTAATTTTCATGCATTTATTGCCAATTAAATTTTATATTAGAATCAAATTCACAATCAGATTTACTACACAAAACGATTTTGTATAAGCTTTGGTTAAAAATCAGTAGTCTCATGTGACCAAAGACTAATTTTAATGTGGTACCAAAAAAAAAACCTCACATTTGAATATGACTGTAACAATATTGTATACTTCACAATACGAGCCTCTCAATTATGCACAAATCAAACACTGAGCAATGCATTGAACAGACTGGCGCAAATATTATTTTAATACTGACTAAAAAGCATGAGGTAAAATAAAAATAAACATGCAAGCCCACAATGAGGGCCGACCATCCCTGCCCTGAAAATATTCTTCCTCTTTGTCTCAAAACTGAGAGCAGAGAGGAACAGCATGCTCCTCATAAGCCTTTTAGACTGAGACTAATATTATAAAGTATTGCACTTTCCAGTGTTGAATGCTGTAATAAATTGAAAATGGAAACATTAACGTATTTCCATAAGGCAGATTTTCAGGCACTCCTGACTTCTGCGGCATCAAGATGTACAAACTGAGGCAGCACCTTACTGTACCGGACTGAATTATGGATTTTGTAAACTGTTACGCTCCTATATTGCCATTTGGTTTGACTGATGAGTTTTTCATGAATAACAGGATTTTTACTTTCAGACTTTGACATGAATGGGTTAAAATCCAACAGATTGCCTTTGGGTTACTGAGGTTGATCAGAGTTGGATCAGGTGGAGCTAAAAATCTGCTGCGTGTAGAAAGGATACAGCTGTTCTGCTCTCCTCTTCAGCAGGTTCAGTGTTTCAGTCAGTGTGTCGTACCTGAAAAGCAGAAGCCACACAACATGTTATGAAGGGAAGACAGTAAGCAGCGTAGTTAAGTTACTCGACTCCATGTTTCTCTCTCACTCCGTCTGGAGGTGTCTGTCTGCTTCTGAGCTCTCCTGCTGGTCTGTCCTCTGCAGAGCCATTCTGAGGCAGTGACTGAGGCGGAGAGATCAGAAGTCAGTGAACTAAGGTGCTAATCAAAGCCAGTGATCAGAGCAGAGGCAGATAGCCTGCTGTTATTTTATCTTGTCGTCTGTCCGCGCTGCTAACTCACTCTGTAGCTCGTTTCCGTCGCGGGCTGTGATTGGCTGCTTTGTAACTAAGCAACGAGGTACACAAATCTAACCGTTGCAGAGGAGATTTAGTTTTTACGTTTACTGTTTAATAAAAAGTTAAATCCATAAGCCGGTCCGAGGAGCTGTTTACCAATGAAAAACACGTTTACCTTTACTCACGTACTCCCTTTACTCACTGCTCTTATCTAATAAGTTCCGTGGTTCTGTTTTTGTTGTTGTTTTCACAATAAATGGCCTATTTATTTAACAGCAATAAGTGACCCTTCATCATTCTTACATTTCCAACATAGAGGGGGATCCAAAAGTCTGAGACCACAGTAAAAATCTAGGTTTTTTTTATTCAAATCCGGAATTAGAATTTTGAAAACTTTGAAACAAAGACGTATTAGGACAGTAAAATGAAGAAGAAATACTCAAGATCCTGCACCATTTCTAGCTGACTATTCAAATTTAAGCTAATTTGTTGCGTGTTAAGGCCCATGTACTCAAAAGGTCTCATCCCTGCCACTTAAACACTTCCCAGATTAAACACAGTTTTGGGTAGTAAGGCAGGATCCTGGACAGCCTAATATGGTTTTGCCTCATGTCTACAGTTGTGGGACAATTCTGGCATTAATGTTGTGAGCCAACAATGTAGTTGGGCCAGTTTGTGGCCAGATTTGGGCCATATACTTAAGTTCTTCTCACTTTATAATGTGTGGGCCATAAATATATTGAGCCAGAACAAACTAAGGATGTGGCCCACCAGTGGGCCGGACACATTATGCTAACAGGGTTGTTCAGACCACTCTTTGGTGGATTTGATCCACTGATCACTGGCATTTGCCTAAGCTTGTGGATTGCCAGCTGGAGAGCACGCTGTCATTAAAGCAAAGGGGTGACAAACCAAATACAAAAAAAAATCTAAAATGCATGATAAAATTTCAGACTTGTCTTTTCATGAAAAAATAAAACATATTTGTAATGAAAACCTGTGCATCGAAACAGAAGGGGGAGGGATGGTGTTGTGCCCCACAGCATGAAGAGCCTCGGTTTAATTCCCCAGTTGATCAAACAGAGGCCTTTCTGTGTGCAGTTTACATGTGTCTGCATGGGTTTCCTCCACAGCCCAAAGACATGCAGTGGTTATGGCATTCTGCAGTTTTCTTGTATAGTTTGGTCACAGATTTAATGATTTAAAATCAAAGTGGTTTCTAAAGACAAAGGTTTTCAGTTGAAATTTGTAGCACTGGTCAACAGCCTTTCTAAAAGGAAAATAACACGTAAGAAATCAGAGCAGCTTATAAGTAAGAATATTAATAATTTTTAAAGCCCTGCTCGAACTGTTTCCCCTGCAGGGCTGTTTAGGCTCCTCAGCCAGTTAAAGTGAAACGGTGTGTGTGTGTGTGTGTGTGTGTGTCTTTATAAAGAGTGCTCACTAGGTGTCGCAGGTCTCTCTGAGCCCCCCTCCCTCTTTCACTGACACACACATTCTCTCCTACGATAAACACAGAAGTAGCAGTAAGGGCTGGTGCAGGGAGACACTGCGACTCTCCGCATGTATCAACTGGCGAGTGTATAAATCGACTAAACTTTAATACAGCCTGACTGATTGTTAGGCGCTTAGGGTTTGGTTAGGTTGTTTCTTGGTCAGTCTGCCGGCTCCTCTCTCAGTCCGGGAGTCAGAGAGAGAGAGGGAGAGGGAGAGGGAGAGAGAGGAGTGCAGGACGATGCGCCGCTGAAGGCTCCAGGTTTCCGGTCATGGAGAAAGCGAATGCCCTGTAGCGTGAATGTGTTGACTCAGGCGACGTGAACATACAGTGTCGTTTTAAAGGCGATATCAGTGACGATGGAGCGGAGAGACGAGTTTCTGTGTGGGATCGTTGAAGGTAAGAGCAACGTGTTGTCTTAGTAAACTGGGCTTTGTTGTTGAGTGTGTGGATCATCACTCCATTGCAGTCTCCTACAGAGGCTGTACAGGCTAATCGACAGTCTGTCAGGCGGTTATGATCCATTCTTTTCATCACTATGAAAGTCTGAATGCAGTGGTTTTGTTATTTGACCCATTTCTCTTTTATAGCAGGAGTACTAGGGCACCCATCGTATGCAGCCTCAGTGCATTATAAATAACCACATTCAGAGGGAGTGTGAATAGGGGCTGCTCAGGCAGACACACACACACACACACACACACACACACACACACACACACACACACACACACACACACACACTCTGAGTCTAATTGGCCCAGCTTGTGTCTGTAGGTTCATGTTATATTATTGGCTGTGGATGCTTTTAATCTCTTGCCCAGCAGGGAAATGTCAGTGTGGAGGTGTTTGCTGCTCAGTCTCTTCTTTTTCTCTACTGACCCACTTCTGTCCTGCAGCAGCACAGTACAGTGTAGCCACACACTGTTAGCCTATGGCTGAGCTGGACAAGCCTTGAGCAGGCATCAGGTTATGCGGTACAGAAACCTCAGAACACCTTCCCACTGCTCATTCTTACTGAAGATTCATACTGCATGTTCAGAGTGCACACTCATACTCCACGTTCTTGATATTCACAGTGCAAAATGTTTCACATTTAAGCTGCATGTGCAGATACCAAGTTCTTAAAAAAGATCCAGAACATACATTGAGATTTATCATTGTTACTGAAGATTGAAACTATTAATGATGCATTAATTACACCAGACATGGCAGAAGTACACAAGTTCCTTAAGTAGAAGTACAAGTACTGTGAAAAGATACCCTGGTAAAGGTTGAAGTATAGTTTACATTTTGTACTCAAGAGAAATGAACCAAGGTTTTTGTAATTTAATGTTAATTCAAAGTACAGAAATAATGCTTTATACTAATGTACAATCTTACTAAAGCCTCATACTGCATGCTCATGATGCATATTCATAAGGAACATTGTTACTCAAGATTCATACTGCATGTTTGTGATGCATATTCATAAGGAACATTGTTACAAAAGATTCATACTGCATGTTGTGATGCATATTCATAAGGAACATTGTTACTAAAGATTCATACTGCATGTTGTGATGCATATTCATAAGGAACATTGTTACTAAAGATTCATACTGCATGTTTGTGATGCATATTCATAAGGAACATTGTTACTAAAGATTCATACTGCATGTTGTGATGCATATTCATAAGGAACATTGTTACTAAAGATTCATACTGCATGTTTGTCATGCATATTCATAAGGAACATTGTTACTAAAGATTCATACTGCATGTTGTGATGCATATTCATAAGGAACATTGTTACAAAAGATTCATACTGCATGATTGTGATGCATATTCATAAGGAACATTGTTACTAAAGATTCATACTGCATATTGTGATGCATATTCATAAGGAACATTGTTACTAAAGATTCATACTGCATGTTTGTGATGCATATTCATAAGGAACATTGTTACTAAAGAATCATACTGCATGTTTGTGATGCATATTCATAAGGAACATTGTAACTAAAGAATCATACTGCATGTTTGTGATGCATATTCATAAGGAACATTGTTACTAAAGATTCATACTGCATGTTTGTCATGCATATTCATAAGGAACATTGTTACTATAGAATCATACTGCATGTTCGTGATGCATATTCATAAGGAACATTGTTACTAAAGATTCATACTGCATGTTTGTCATGCATATTCATAAGGAACATTGTTACTAAAGATTCATACTGCATGTTTGTGATGCGTATTCATAAGGAACATTGTAACTAAAGATTCATACTGCATGTTGTGATGCATATTCATAAGGAACATTGTTACTAAAGATTCATACTGCATGTTGTGATGCATATTCATAAGGAACATTGTTTCTAAAGATTCATACTGCATGTTGTGATGCATATTCATAAGGAACATTGTTTCTAAAGATTCATACTGCATGTTTGTGATGCGTATTCATAAGGAACATTGTAACTAAAGATTCATACTGCATGTTCGTGATGCATATTCATAAGGAACATTGTTTCTAAAGATTCATACTGCATGTTTGTGATGCATATTCATAAGGAACATTGTTACTAAAGATTCATACTGCATGTTGTGATGCATATTTATAAGGAACATTGTTTCTAAAGATTCATACTGCATGTTTGTGATGCATATTTATAAGGAACATTGTTACTAAAGATTCATACTGCATGTTTGTCATGCATATTCATAAGGAACATTGTTACTAAAGAATCATACTGCATGTTTGTGATGCGTATTCATAAGGAACATTGTAACTAAAGATTCATACTGCATGTTTGTCATGCATATTCATAAGGAACATTGTAACTAAAGATTCATACTGCATGTTGTGATGCATATTCATAAGGAACATTGTTACTAAAGATTCATACTGCATGTTCGTGATGCATATTTATAAGGAACATTGTTTCTAAAGATTCATACTGCATGTTTGTGATGAATATTTATAAGGAACATTGTTTCTAAAGATTCATACTGCATGTTTGTGATGTGTATTCATAAGGATCATTGTTACTAAAGAATCATACTGTATGTTTATGATACATATTCATAAGGAACATTGTTACTATAGAATCATACTGCATGTTCGTGATGCATATTCAAAAGGAACATTGTTACTAAAGATTCATACTGCATGTTTGTCATGCATATTCATAAGGAACATTGTTACTAAAGAATCATACTGCATGTTTGTGATGCGTATTCATAAGGAACATTGTAACTAAAGATTCATACTGCATGTTGTGATGCATATTCATAAGGAACATTGTTACTAAAGATTCATACTGCATGTTTGTGATGTGTATTCATAAGGATCATTGTTACTAAAGAATCATACTGTATGTTTATGATACATATTCATAAGGAACATTGTTACTATAGAATCATACTGCATGTTCGTGATGCATATTCATAAGGAACATTGTTACTAAAGATTCATACTGCATGTTTGTGATGCATATTCATAAGGAACATTGTTACTAAAGATTCATACTGCATGTTTGTGATGCATATTCATAAGGAACATTGTTACTAAAGAATCATACTGCATGTTTGTGATGCGTATTCATAAGGAACATTGTAACTAAAGATTCATACTGCATGTTGTGATGCATATTCATAAGGAACATTGTTTCTAAAGATTCATACTGCATGTTTGTGATGCATATTTATAAGGAACATTGTTTCTAAAGATTCATACTGCATGTTTGTGATGTGTATTCATAAGGAACATTGTTACTAAAGAATCATACTGTATGTTTATGATACATATTCATAAGGAACATTGTTACTAAAGAATCACAGTGCATGTTTGTGATCCATATTCGTAAGGAACATGGTTACGAAAAATCATAATGCACATTTATGCTCCACATTCTTAATAAAGATTCATACTGCACATTCATTCTCTGCTCCTAGAATGTGCTGTTGATGGAGAGAAAGTTGAGGGTTTCTGTGGGTATTTTGTTCATGTCATTTGTTCTTTTGTATATGGATTTGTTTACCTATGTTTATGCATGCATATCATATGTATCTTCTGTGCAGGTTTCTATGGGCGGCCATGGTCCATGGAACAAAGGAAAGTCCTGTTTCAGTGGTGAGTAACACTGACATACAGTCTGATACAGTTGATGGTTAATTTCTTGTTTTCTGATTGGTATCATATGGGCATTACTGCAGCACTGGCTGTAGCTGGGATTGCACACTGTTGTGCACACTTGTGTAGGTGGGGTGGCAAATGGCCTTTGCAGTAGGAATGACTGGGCACTGGTGCCAGCATGGCTTCACTGAGCTGCAGTTTGACACACCATGCATTACTGTCAGCCCTCAGAGAAAGTAGCAACAAAGAATGGCTCCATTTCCCCTGGGTGAGGAGGTAATTGATAAAGTGATGATTAAAGTGGTGATGTAAGGGGTTAGATGATAATTGGACTGGCTTCAGTGAGAGGGAAAAATAGAGAGTGAGAAAAAGAGAGAATGAAGTGTGAGGGGAGACGCGTTGGTGTTTATTCAAGATTCTAGATTTACTGCCATACCAACTCAGCTCATGGCTGCGAATCAACAAGGAAAACACAAGGAGAACTGATACAGCTTACTGTAGGATCATAACACTTATGAACAGCTGCACTTTAGTCAAAAACAAAATGACATGCATTTAAGACAGATTTAAGTTTAACACTGAAAGCATAATAAAATGATTACATTATTTTCAGGTTCAGGATGATTTTTTCTTATATTCAGATCAAATAAAGTAATAGCGTTCATCGGTACATACCATATCTTTCGTAGTATATCTTTCATATACAGAGGAATCAATTATTATATAATTGATTAAAATTATTAAACTAAAATGTTTTTTGCTTGGAAGTACGATTCTTGAAAAAACCTTTAATCGTTATAGAAGATCCAGCCATCTCTGCATGCTGTATTGTGCAGTATACATTATATGGCCAAATGTATGTGGACACTCCTAGTGTTCTGGTGTTCGCGCCAGACCCATTGCTAACATGTATAAAATCAAGCACATAGTCATGCAGTTTCCATTGACAAACATTGGTAGTAGAATGCTAGATCTGCCCCAATCACCTGTAAGTGTTATTGCTGTGAAATGAAAAATCATCTTGGATCAATAACAGCTCAGCCACAAAGTGACAGACACACAGCCTTGCAGAGTGAGGCTGCTGAGTGCTGAAATAGCTCACTCACTAAAGAGTTTAATGTGGAGGATGAGTTTAATGTGGAGGAAGTCCTGTGGCATGCACAAAACCCTGACCTCAACCCTATTGAATATTTTTGGGATGAATTGGAATGTCGATTGCAAACCATGCTTTCTCAACCAACGTTAGTGCCAAATCTCTCAAATCCTTGTTTCACTGAATGGACATAAATTCACAGACATGCTCCAAAAAACTTCTTGTGGAAAGCCTTCCTAGAATAGTGGAGGCTGTTGTAGCAGCAAAATGGGGGCAAAGCCATATTATTGCCATGGTTTTGGAGTGAGATGTCTAACAGGTTCATGTTGTCACACATTTGGCTCCCTCTATGGAGGACACGGACTTCATCTGCCAGAATTCTCCCATCGCACTCCAATCTTGGAGAAAACTCCATTACCCAGGATTTTATGGAGTCTCAGGTGACTCCTATCAGCACTCTCAATCCCCTGAGTATTAACTGTGTTCACCTGTGTGTGTGTGATCATATGACAGGTAGTTTAGAGTATAAAAGCCCAGGCTTTAGTCAGACTCATCGTTTCCCTGACACTACTGAGTGGTTTCTTCCTGTTCTGATTGTTGACTGTGTTATTTGACCTTTTTGCTTTGTTTGTTCCATTTTTGACTTTTGCCTTTTCCCTTGGTACTTTTGCTTGTTTTTTGATCTGTGTTTTGAATTTTGGCTTGGAGTTTGACTATGCTTTGTGTTTTCCCCTTTTTTGACTACGGTTGGTTTGTTTTCATTAAACCAAACCACCTTCATCTATCATCCGCATGCGTCTCGTTTTCTGTCACCACGTTACACATGTAGATGTTATGGTCAGGTGTCCGCATACCTGTATCTGATTGTATAGGTCTGTTATAAATACAAATGTGCAAAATGCACCACAAAATATACATATTCAGATAAAGTATACACATCCACACCATGTAAAAGTGTATAGAATATTTACATTTACAGGTGGGATACGACTATAATAGGTGCAGATATGCAAAGAAAGAAATGTCAGATGTGTCATTCAAGTTGTACAAAATGTACATGCACACTATTTGTCCAAAAGTTTGTTGACTTTTTCTCATCTAACATGTCTTCTATAAATCAAATGGGATATTAAAAGAGAACACAAACTATTTTTAAAATGTCTGCATAATTAAATATACACTCACTGGCCACTTTATTGGGCACACCTGTTCAATTGCTTGTTAACACGAATATCTAATCTGCCAATCGCATGGCCACAACTCAGTGCCTTTAGGCATGTAGAGGTGGTCAAGACAACTTGCTGAAGTGCAGACCGAGCATCAGAATGGGGAAGAAAGGTGATTTAAGTGACTTTGAATGTGGCGTGGTTGTTGGTGACAGACGGGCTGGTCTGAGTATTTCAGAAACTGCTGATCTGCTGGGATTTTCACGCACAACCATCTCTAGGGTTTACAGAGAATGGTCAGAAAAAGAGAAAATATCCAGTGAGTGGCAGTTGTGTGGATGAAAATGCCTTGTTGATGTGAGAGGTCAGAGGAGAATGGGCAGACTGGTTCCAGATGGTAGAAAGGCAACAGTAACTCAAATAACCAACCAAAATCTCTGAGGAACGTTTCCAACACCTTGTTGAAAATATGGCACAAAGAATTAATGCAGTTCTGAAGGCAAAAGGGGTCCAACCTTTTAATAGCAAGCAAGGGGTTGTAGTCTTCAAAGCAAACTTTTTTTTCAGAGTTACTACTATTTTACAAGACATGTATAAGTTCACTGGTGCTTTGAATAAAATGGCTATATATGTTGTAGACATCACAACCCCTCACCACCACTGAACATCTGAGTCAGTAAGTTTCTATACAATTAACCCTTTCACATCAAACCACTCTGAATTACTTAGTTTGCTTCTAACTATTGATTTATGCAAAAAAAAACTGTGGAATTCCCCTTTAACCCTTTAAAATCCCAGGCTTACTACATCCTCAGGCTTAGTACGCAGTACCTAGATGGGCTACAGTGGAAAATACGTTATTCTCAGTTTATAGAAGTGTGTAAAACATACTATATTGCCAAGAGTATTAACTCACCCACCCAATTATTGAATTCAGGTGTTCCAATCACTTCCATGGCCATAGGTGTATAAACCCAAGCACCTAGGCCTGCAGACTGCTTCTACAAACATTAGTGAAAGAATGGGTCGCTCTCAGGAGCTCAGTGAATTCCAGCTTGGTACCATGATAGGATGCCACCTGTGCAGCAAGTCAAGTTGTGAAATTTCCTCACTACTAAGTGTTCCATGGTGAACTGTCAGGGGTATTATAATGAAGCGAAAGCGATTGGGAACGACAGCAACTTAGCCATGAAGTGGGGTCAGTGGATGCACAGAGGTCGCCAACTTTCTGCAGAGTCAGTCAAACTTCATGTGGCCTTCAGATCAGCTCAAGAACACCTTCATGGAGTGGGTTTTCATGACTGAGCAGCTGCATCAAAGCCTTACATCACCAAGCACAATCCAAAGCACCGAATGAAGTGATGTAAAGCACCGCCACTGGACTCAGAGCAGTGGAGCATGTGTTCTCTGGAGTGACAAATCACACTTCTCCGTCTGGCAATCCAATGGATGAGTCTGCGTTTGGCGGTTGCCAGGAGAACGGTATCTGTCTGACTGCATTGTGCCAAGTGTAAAGTTTGGTGGAGAGGGGATTATGGTGTGGGGTTGTTTTTCAGGAGTTGGACTTGTCCCCTTAGTTCCAGTCAGAGGAACTCTTCATGCTTCAGCAGACCAGGAGATTTTGGACAATTTTATGCTACCAACTTTGTGGGAGCGGTTTGGGGATGGGCCCTTTCTGTTTCTACATGACTGCACGCCAGTGCACAAAGCAAGGTCCATAAAGACATGGATGAGCGAGTTTGGTGTGGAAGAAGGTTGACTGGCCTCAACCTGACAGAACACCTTTGGGATGAATTAGAGCAGAGACTGCAACCGGGCCTTGTGATCCAACATTACTGTCTGACCTCACAAATCCACAGAAATTCCCATAAACACACTCCTAAACATTGTGGAAAGCCTTCCCAGAAGAGTTGAAGCTGTTACAGCTGCAAACGGTGGGACGACATCTTATGAAACCCTATGGATTAAGACGAGCGAATACTTTTGGCAATATAGTATAAGTTTGGTCCTGGCCATTTAAGTAGTTTTGCTGTGGTAACAGCCTGCATTGCTGTGAGGATTTTGATGTGTTCAGTCACATGAGCATTATTGTGGTCAGGCAGTGATGTTAGATGATTAGTTCTAGATCATTCCAACTCATACCAGTGGTATTGGATGATGCTCCATCACACCACAGAACTATGCACTGCACCACACCTATGCTGGGGAGCTTTACACCCCTCTAAATGATGGTTGGCATTTGGTACTGTGACCTTATGCACATGTGCTGCTGCTTCAAAGTGTCCCATTCATTTGACAGTGCATTTTTTTGGAGGTTTGTATGCCTCGATTGCCTGCGTCTGCATGGACACACCCCAAAGGAGCTGAATTCACTAATTAGAAGGAGTGTATGGATGCCGAAGGACAAATAGACTGTAAAACACACAGACATGAAAGTATGGACTTATAACTTATCTTAATTGTTCTTAAAGCTGCTCTCAAACAGCTCTTTCATGAGTTCATGTATGCTCTTGTTCGCGTGCTCTTGTCTGTCGGGAATGGTACCTCACCTTTTTTTCCAAAGCATAAGATCCCACGACACCTTCTGCTAGCGGTGTGTGTGCAGTGTGTGCGTGTGTGTGATTTGTCAGAGAAGAGCAAAAATGTGTAGGACACCATCTGCACAGGAAGAGAGGAGAAGAGAGAACATTCTACCCACACAGGAGGAGAGAGGAAAAGAGAGGGAGTGGGGGCACTGGTCCAAGATGAGCGATGGGTGAAGGGATTAATAGTAAAAGAGGAAGCAAGAGAGAGGTGTGCAGCGAGGATGTGGGAGAAGAGAATTTTTACACATTTGATCAATGCTAGTGATCCTGCTGATGCGCCGGGTGGAGCGGAAGAGAGCTGGGAGTAGATGTGTAGGTGATCTGTATTAGACATAACAGACAGAGAAATGCAGTAAGAGAATGGGTGATTTGAGATTAACTGAGAGAGAGAGAGAGAGAGAGAGAGAGAGAGAGAGAGAGCTGTAATGTATGTGTGAGAGAGAGAGTCTTTATAGCTTGAGCAGAGGTTGGTGTTCTGTGGGGAAAAAACAACGTTTGCAGTGTTCATGCGTTTGGCGAGAGGTCACCTCTGGGGAGGCATGTTTTAATATTTCAGAGAAATGCTAACTCAACCTCAGTGTATGTAGGGCATCTGCCTTAGCTTCTCTTTTAGACCCACATACACTGTCCAAACTTGTCCCTGCACAGACATTTAAGAGAGCAGGGGCTTAAAGTGAAAGAGCAACATGAACATGAATTAAACTTTATTTATATTACCGTATGTTGCAGTCACTCTCATCAAGAGAGACTAAAATATGGCAATATGTTTTTTGTTATTGTGAGATATAAAGTCAAATTATGATTTTCTGAGTATATCATGGGTATTTTCTGTACATCTACTCCACCGAGTAACTGCATGGAATATAAAACCTTATAGGATAATTACAGAGTCTCTAAACAACAACATGTGCATAGTGACTAGAAACTCAATTGTAAAGAAACTGAGATAGTAACAGTATGAAAAATGCTAATAAAAACAGAAAGTTGTGATGATTAAATTTCATTTTGATCTGTATTGCATTGAAAAAGGTACAAATCCACAAATTTTATATTTTAACTTGTGAACTTCATTGTTTTGTGTAAATATGATCTCATTCCAAATTTGATGCTGGCAAACAATCTCCGAAATGTTAGGACAGGAGCATGTTTACCACTTTCCTTTCAACACTGTCGTGTTTTGAATGTATTTTCTATAGGAGACAGATCTGGATTGCAGGTAGGCCAGTCTAACACTCACACTGTCTCATTACACAGCTGCTGCTGTTTAAGTACATGCAGAATGCAGCTTGGTGTTTTAATGCTGAAATAATGGATGTTCCTAAAGAAGACATCCTCTAGCAGGCAGAATATGTTGCTCAAAATATGGATCTGGCAAAATATGGTTCTGGTTCCATGACTCTGGCTTTTAAACTTTACACTAGTAACTGTCTAGATGGTCATTTATTGAATGGTCTGTTATTTCCATAAACAGTTGTTGAAATGTTGACTTGTCAGACCACAAAGCATGTTGTCACTGTGCATCAGTCCATTTTAGATGAGCTTGAGCCTAAAGAAGTCAATTGCATTGTACAGTCATAACCTTTATTTGTGGATGCAGTGATAGACAATGGTTATTGACAGTGTTTTGTAATCCAGAGCCCATGAGGTTATATCTATCACAGAAGCATCTCAGTTTTTAATGTAGTGCCATCTGAGGCATTCATCTGTGGTTTTCAGTCTTGCCCTTTACATAGACAGATATTTCTAGATTCCCTGAGACTGCTGATGATGTTATGCACTGAGGAGGGTGAAATACCTAAAATCCTTGAATTCACTCGCTGAGGAATATTTAAACTGTTGGCTTTTTGCTGATGCATTTTTTTTGCAAAGTGGTGAGACTCAATCATCTCACCCATCCCTACTGATAAAGGACTAGGCCTTTCCTATATGCTGCTTTTATTCCCAAGAATGACTGAATAACCTGTTTAGGATCTTTTTTGAACATATCACAATGTTTCTATTCTTAAATTGCCCTGTCACAACCTTTTTGGAGCACGCTGCAGGCATCAGTTTCAGAATGTGTGCATGTGATAATACAAGTCAAAGTTCATTTATAAATCACTGCATTTCACATACTGTCCCAACTTTTTGTGGAATTGGGTTTGTATATACACGTTACAGCGGTCTAATCTACTGTTTATAGCTGGCCACGACTATCAGGATTTTGAGAGTTGCGTGCTGCCTTGCTATCTGTACATCCACATATACTGTATGAACTTTCATGCAGTGTTTTTATTGAATGTTTGTTTTTTCAACTAAATTCTAGTTAACAATAGCATTCCTATAGCATTTGATTACCACATAAAGCTTATAACTGTATTGAAGAGAAGTCCCTGTTTTTTTTTTAAATAACAAAAGCTTGGTGTAGTTATTAAACATCTCATTGATGACATATGTTATTGTTCAAAATAATCACATTTTGGAATGTGTCACTTGAGAGATTAAAAGAGTTTAATGGTAGGATTTCCTGTGCTCAAAATTACTGGAGAAATCTTCACAGGCGGTCAGTACTGCACCAAAGAGAGCATGCAAAAACAATCTTGGTGAATGTCAGGGGCAATATGCAACACTGTTGTACACTCCAACCAATAGGGAACTTGTACCATCTGAGGTCAGTTGGGAAGGTGGTCTCTGTGTGGGGGTATCATAAGTACATCTAGAGCGCTGAGCACTGCATAGACATTTACATTTTTTCCAGCTAAATTCTTCTCAGCAATAGCTTACAGCTGCCTGCACTGGACAGCATGACAAAAAATGGGGCTTTCAGAGTAAAGGTATATCCGTGGGTTTTTCACAACTGCCTCCAGTAACATGTTGCACAAAAACAACGATCTGTGAATGGCCATTTTGCATGTCAGTCAAATGCATAATTTGGCAGCGCTCAGCCACATTATGCAGGGAAAAGTACCAGACTCTGTGCTGATAGGCAGATGTCTTGTTAGCGAGACTAACCTCATAGAAACAAGCAGCTGATTGGATGTCAGCCCATTATAACATTATCTTATTTGATTTAATTTAATCAGTGGCAGGGGTCGCTCTGTGTTTTTCTGGAAGTGGAAAAAATGTGAGGCGAACTGCATGGTCTTTTTTTCTTCACACTGTTTTCTGTCTCCCTGTTTCCCTGTTCCTTGTGCTGCCAAGCTGTCATTTCCATATGTTGTCGGGACTCAGAGCGCCTCGCCTTCCAAAATACATAAAAGATAATACAGTCAAAAAGAGCTTCAGCCAATGGTTCTGTTGAGGAAGGAGAAGGCCCTCTTCATTTATTAAGTTTCAGGTGACAAGTCGGCTCCCGGATCGCCAAAATGCAAAGATTCAACACATTACATCAGTTTTTATGTTTTTCAAATATGGTTAGAGAGTGCCTCAGGGCACTCTCTTCGCTCTTCCTCTCCAACCATTCTAAGGTTTCCATTGGCCATCATTATATTTGCTATGTTAAATTTACTTTTTGACACCTCTATGCTTTGTCTGACAAGGACCATTTTTACGACTCTCCATATTGGGCCTTTATAATTATTTAAGAGTTACGAACCATTCCTGCTCGCTGCTTATCTGTTTCCTCACTAAAAGCTAGCTTGTTTTTAATAAAAAGGCCATATTTTTTACAGCTCATGTCTGCTCGTCTCTCAAGGCCTTCTAACGCTGCAAGAATGCCTGGTACACCTCTCGCCTATTAGCATTAGGCCTAACTTTTCCTGCCTAAGACAGCCTGGGCCTTAGCTACAATGACTCTATACTCTATTTTAATAGTTTCTAAATTAATAATTGCTGCAAACCTTTTATTAACGATAACACAAGGATATATTTCATCAATAATTTTCCTCAATGTACAGGCAGAACATATAACTACCACTATTAACTAGCAAACATGGTGCTGCTAGCAAAAATAAGCTAAACCTACAAAAAGGCTGATGAATCCACAAATTTGGTTCTAGCATTTTAAAAATGTTTTCCATTAAATTTACACATTCATATGCCATATATTCTATGTCCCCTTGGTGTCATTATAAAAGAAAAACATGAGTTCCAGTTCACAAGTTCCAGTTGCCTGAACACATGAAGTCGACTGTCTCACTCAAGCAGACAATGACTATCTCACTTTTTTTGTTCTGTGTCTCTGTTTGCAGTCTTTACATTTCTCAAATTGTGTTTGCATCGATCACACTGGTCCAATAAACATTCATTTTACTCACTTACCTAAAGACAGCACTATCTTGCTGCTTTACCGCAATGGCTGTCACACTGGTAATGCTGTGATGTAGAACTTCCAGTAACAATTCTGGAAATAGCACACTCCAGTGCTCTCCTCTTTGGGTATAAATGCGGAGACACGGATCAGTTTCTAAAGCAGAGATTTCTAGGCAGGGTGTCATCACACCAGCAGTCATGAACTCTACTGACCTCTTCAGAGTCATACAGAGTGGAACTGGCCTCAGGTCAGTCTGGTATTAGCGCTATTGATCCAGGCCCCAGGACTCCGCAGGACACCTGACCCGCTCCATTATTGATGATGGAGAACAGTGGAGGAATCACTGCCATTATCGTCTCCCCTGCTGCCCAGGATGCTCGAGGAGAAGGGATGTGCTGTTTGTGGCTGTTTATTTGTATCTGTTTTTCTGTAGGTTTGAATGTTTTTTTTTTTATGATCCTATAGTTCATAATTTAGAAAAAGAATGTGTTTTTCTGTTTGTAGAGTTTATTTTTTCATGTCCTTATTGATTATAGATCTGAGAGAAACAGGAGGATACCGATATCTCTTTTATGTCTGTTTCTGTTACTTGGCAAGCAGAAACAAATGAAGAGGTTTTGAGTTACCAGGGCTGTAAAACTTTTATCAACAAATTTTGATTTAACTGTGATGCATCAAGCATTATTTTCTCTCTCTCTTTCAAATATTTTCTCTCTCTCTGGTGTTTATGTCTCACACATAATAAGGATGCAGAGGTGGGGTCTGAACACTTATCTCTATGGCCCTAAAGATGACCTGAAGCATCGGCTGCTGTGGAGAGAGGTGTACTCTGCTGAAGAGGAAGGTATGGCATTAATTTGCTCGTGCCAGGCTTATTCACTTTAGAAAATCTGAAGAACCGATCAGCTTAACCTCCTCTTTTAAAAATAAAGGTGCCAAAAGAAACCAAAAAAGGTTCTTTGGAGCATTACCATAGAATAATCAAGAAGCATTTTTGTAAATGAAAGTTATGAAAAGAAAGAAATACATGTTAACAAAGACACCGGCATACCAAGGTGACTTTAAGAGTAGCTCTTATTTACTGTGCTGCTCATTTTAGGGTAGCGCTAATGGTGCTGAGTTGTATGCATCTGGTCCAAAGTTTTCAGAAAAACATTGACTTATCATAGCTATTAGGTCTCAAAATATGATGTATGTCAAATTTGATACACATTGGCCTTTTGAACTTTGTATGGCAAATTTCTAACAAAAAAGTCAAAATACTTTAAAAAAAAACTATAAAGTGCTTGGTAATTACTTATATTTGTACTAGTGTATTACTTGTAGTTGTTGAACTCAATGGAACAAATTTCACAGTGGTTTTCTTGTGTTTTAGTATCAGGGCACACCAGAATTTTCATGTTATAATCACTGCCTATAGGAGCAATGCCACCAGTTAAACTCATGAATTTATTTTAAGAGTCTCTCTCTCTCTCTCTCTCTTTGTAGCCCAGCTGAAAGCTCTGGTGTGTGAGGCTGAGTCAAGGGGTTTGACATTCGTCTATGCGCTCTCTCCAGGGCAGGACATTGTCTTCTCCAGCTCGTCTGACCTCACGCTGCTCAAGCGCAAACTTCGACAGGTACACAGCTGCACACAGATCCAGCCATGCAGATTTAAATATCAGAAACTACAGCAAAAACTTTTACAGTTTCTTACAACTGAATTGAAATCTATGACGTTGATCAGTACAAGTAGACTACCATCATTTCATACATTATTTTGCAGTCAGATTGGCTTTATTTCACTGAAAACGCTGATTCCAAACTTTTGAATGTCAGCATAAAAAACACTATGTAGGAACCATCACTGCATGACAAGGACAACTATTTTTAGCTTTCACTTCCTTAAATGCTCATGTAGCCACACACTTCCACACATACATACACACAGCCCTACTTTATTATGTAGCTTACCATATTAAGATCCGCCCCAATCTGACAACTTTAGAATTTGTCCTGTTTAGCTCCACAATTCCCTAAAGTGTTACAGAAGCCTGAATCTTGCTCCACTTTCTGTTGCTCTTTCTCCTCTTCAACGCTAGGTAGCAGAACTGGGCTGCCAGGCATTTGCCATCCTGTTTGACGACATCGACCACTCCATGTGCCAAGCCGACACTGAGGCCTTCTCCTCGTTCGCTCACGCTCAGGTGTCTGTGGCCAATGAGATCTTCCGTTTCCTGGGGGAACCTCACGTCTTCCTCTTCTGCCCCACTGGTAGGACATTTTTCACATCATTCAGCAGCCTATCAACATCAGCCTCTGCTCAGTGATGATATGTTAGTGAACATCTTTAAATATTGCTTGTGTGGCTCTCTCAGGTTTACTGTACTTAATGACACTGATCTACATGGCAGCTTACTTAGTTTCACATTGGTTATATTTCTGCTTTTGTATGAATCATTTTTATGCTTATGTTAAGATTGCTCTCACACCATTTCTCACTTGTAAATGAATCTCCATAAAATATTTTTAACAAAAAAAAAAAACAATAACAGATGGTACATACATGCAGACTTGCACAAAGTTCAAAGAGTATAGATAAAGAAAGACTGATATAACTAAATGTAGTTCAAATAAAAAAGAACTGATCGGTTCCAAATGAAAGTTTACATAAAATTAGGGAAAATTTCATTTTTCACACACAAAATAGTATTAGAACAGTTTTCCATGCAGTGAAAATTCTAGGACTGTATAAATGTAGTGACCTTTGGGTGGCCAAGGTAACCTTAGGCGAGCAAAGCTAGGGCTTTTAGAATGTGGTGGCACAGTAAGACCCTAACGAAATAAAAAGTTATGCATTATTTTTTTTCTGTACATAACTAAATTTATCTTATCATTTCAACATTGAAAACTGTGTTAACGTAATGTATTTTAGTCATTAGACTAGTCACTATAAAATAAAGATTATACATACAAAGGTTATACATATGTCTACACACACACACACATACACACACACGCACACACACACATTATCTAAGCCTGATGATTAGAAAAGTAGCCAGACAGCACTGTGTAAGATTACCTACAACGCAACCATAATGCATGCCAATGGCAGATTTTCACCATAAAACAAAATTGATGCTTATTGATGATGGCTGAATGATAATGGTTGACTCATTGTCCATAATTGGGTGGCCATACAGGAATACCCTGGAATGAAAAATGTTTATATTTGTCAAAAATGTCTCAGATGAAGATGAAGATCTACCCATTTCTACCATTTTCGTATGACCACACATTATAAAAATGGCTCTGGATGAATGAGTAAGACGTTTTTCCCACATGTATTAGAGTAATGAAATCACTGAAGGGCATTACTTTGACTATGATATATTTAAACAACATCCATTGCATCAGTAACACGTAGTGCCTGGTGTACAAGTCATACATTCACTCACCTCCAAATATCAATCTTTCACATACATGTTAAAGAGAGATATACAAAATATACTCCCTCTGGAAGCTACATTCAAGAACATCCTATCCTAATCCTAAGAAAGGTAGCACTTTTGAAAGTCTTGCTGCATTACGAAGTAGCAGTAAGAAATTTCACACAATGTGGTAGTGCAAACTATGAGAAATGTCTATTAGTTTGTGCATTACAGTAATGTGATTGCTCACTGATCACAAAATCATGCAGGTTTAACTTTATTGGCTGCCCCAACCCCCAACCCCCGACTAAAGTTTACTGCTGCTGTTTGACCAGGGAGAGTGGAGATTATTTTACAACCAGCCAAGTTGCAGTTTTAGGAAACCTGAAGTACTGGGCTGAAGTACTTTGTCATAGTTAAGTGGGTGCAAACAGTCTGATAAGCCAGTCAAAAAAAAAAGGGTGGCACTTAAAATAGCCAGTGCCATGCCAGCCACCTTTCTGCCTTCAAAACTGTTTCATAATGACTAGTCTTGAGTTTTGCAGTTTGGGGGTTACTAAGTAAAGACATCCAAAAAAGTATAAAAGCACACACTAAACAGATTTTTTATTATATACTCAGCTCTGAGGAGAGCTTTAAGGTGAGATTCTTATATTGGTGGCTCTCTCTCTCTCTCTCTCTCTCTCTCTCTCTCTCTCTCTCTCTCTCTCTCTCTCTCTCTCTCTCTCTCTCTCTCTCTCTCCTATGTGGTGTAGAGTATTGTGGGTCTCTCTGCTCTCCCAGCGTGTCCAAGTCCCCATATCTGCTGACAGTGGGTGAGGACCTGCTGCCTGGCATCTCAGTCATCTGGACAGGTTAGTGTGTTGATCCAAGAGCAATTTATGTCTTTACCATTCCACTTAAAATAGCTACATGGACAGCTGATCCTAGTTTCACTCTAAAGCGCTTAATAAACAGGTTTAGTGCCTGTGTTTGTAAACAATCTTTTCTTGGTTGCTATGAAAGAGCTAAGCTAAAGCAGTAGTGGTGTTCTACATAAGGAAAACAACCTTTACTGACACATTCAAAAAACAGTATATTCCAATGCCTGGAAACATCTCACAGGTACTGATAACAACTATATAGTTGTAAAAGGTGCAGTGGGAGTGTGTTATTGCGATTAAAAGCACAGCTGTGATTTGGTCACAGGCATGAGCTGAAGGCTTATGCAACTTGAGTGAAATTTAGTTTTGTGTAAGTTTCAAATAACTCAAGTTGCATGTGGGTTTTATAGTCGAAAGCCATCCTAACGGCTAGTTAGTATTACTAAGCAGTCATGGGCTGGAGTTTGGGGAACTGGCCCTGTGACCAGAAGGTTGCCGGTTCGGTCCCCAGTGCTGACAGTCCATGACTGAGGTGCCTTTGCGCAAGACACCTAACCCCCAGTTGCTCCCCTGGCGCCGTGGATAGGGCTGCCCACTGCTCTGGGCAAGTGTGCTCACTGCACCCTAGTGTGTGTGTATTCACTACATACATAGGTGTGTACTACACATACATAGGTGATTCACTTCACAGATGGGTTAAATGCGGAGGTGGAATTTCCCCATTAGTGGGATTAAAAAAAGTATCACTTAAGTGCCATCAAGTTGTTTTTGTCTCCTGGTGAATGTATGGATAGTGTTTCTCCAAAATATCCTGTCTTCCAGCTACACAGCTAATAAACAAACAAGGGGGCAGTGCAGCACAGCTGTTGTTCTAAGCTTAAATCATAAGCCAGATAAAGGTAAAGCTGTTATTCATGTTACGCTCAAGCATTTAAAAATATGGTCTGTATTACAGAGTTTGCTTGTCTAGCTAATTAGCTCTGTGGTTAGCCTAGTCAAGGACAAGTTCATTCGTAGTGAAATATCCCCTCTTTAGTGTCCCCTCCTCCTCTTGTGCTGCGAGTGGCCACTTGTGTTACGTATGTGTTATGCTTTACCGAATGGTGAGGCGAGGTGAATAAGGGCATGTTAACACCAGCCAAATTTTAGGCCTGATTAAAGCTGCAACTGAGCGTTTGCCTTTAAGATATCCTGATTAACTGATGTGTTGTTTTGTCTTAAATCTCTCCAACAGGGAGCAAAGTGATCTCGCGGGAGCTGAGTGCTGATTCACTGGTGGAGGTGCAGTCGGTGCTGCAGCGCCCTCCCCTGGTGTGGGACAATCTTCACGCTAATGATTATGATTCTCGCCGTGTCTTCCTGGGGCCCTTCAAGGGCCGGCCACCTGGCCTGCGGGCTCACCTCAGGGGCCTCCTGCTGAACCCTAATTGCGAGTTTGAAGCCAACTACATCCCTCTACACACACTGGGGACCTGGCACAAAGCAGGGAAGGAAGAGAGAGAAGGTGAGAAAGGAGAGGAGGCAGCGAGAGAGGAAAGAAACATTTGATGAGTGATGATAGGGTGCAGAAAATGGGAAGGGGAGAAAAAGACTGTGATGAAAGAGGACTGTGAGAATGAAGGAGTTTGTGAGATTGTGTGGGAAATGGAGGATTTGATTGTGCCAATGAAAGACAATATGTCCTGTAAGAAAATGACAGAAGGTCAAAAGGGCAGTGGCATTCAATTGTATCATAGAGGCATAGTGAGAAATGTGTTTGGTGGGTGGGAGCTAAGGGAGATGTAGATGGAGATGGGGAGAGAGTGAGAGAGAGAGAGAGAGAGAGAGAGAGAGAGAGAGAGAAAGAGAGATAGTGTTTCATGCTGTAGTGAGGGCTGAAGAAGTGGAAAAACTGTGAACATCAAGGCCCTCAGGCCAGAGGTTAATCGTCATGTTACAAAAGAGCAGGTGCCCTATGACATAATATGATTAGCTTTTTTATCATCACAAGGGCTCAGTGGGCAAGACTCACTCTGCACTAACACATACACACATTCAGTCGACCACATTTTATGTCTATAGGGAGATTCTCTTTACTCTCTCTCTCTCTCTCTCTCTCTCTATATATATATATATATATATATATATATATATATATATAGTTATTGAGCATTGTGATATCACACTGTCACGATTGTTACATCCCTGGTGACAACATTGGAGTATTTCTCACATCTGAAATTAACCTGTGAAATAAGCTTTTATACATAATAGTACAAACTTGTGAAATAAGTGTTGTGATGTCACATTTGAATGTTTGAACTCCCACAGTCAAATGATATACTTTGTTGATTTTCTGAGTGAAAATACATCAACTTTTAATATGCAATTTTTCTGCCAATTTCAATGTACATATTCATACTCACAAATCAAAAATAAAGCAAAGACAATATATAAACAACTAGACAACTAAACAGCATCACATAATTTAATCGGAAACTAAAGTGCTTGAATAGAATTATATAAATTGTCCCAGTTTCTTATTGTTGACTTTACTATATTAACCTTGCCTTGCAGTGATAAAGGAAGATTATTCCATCGCTGACTATCAGACTGAATGTCATTCTCTTTAATAATTCTTGCTATATCTGGGTGTAAGGGGGATTCCTTATGTGTATATATATATATATATATATATATATATATATATATATAAGGAATCCCCCTTACACCCAGATATAGCAAGATTTATTAAAGAGAATGACATTCAGTCTGATAGTCAGCGATGGAATAATTAAGTGGCATCTCTATAGATTTGTCTCGATTTATTTTGTATCTGAACAGGTTTCTGAACTCCATAAATAACCATAAAACTTGAGGGATTGCAGATTCAATTTTGAATAAATAAGAAAGTAAATCCGCAGGGTCACCAAGCTCTCCCTTGGAGATAGGGTGAAAAGTTTGGTGATTCGAGAGAGGCTCAGAGTAGAGCCGCTACTCCTCCATGTTGAGAGAAGCCAGTTGGAGTGGTTCGGGCATCTGGTAAAGATGGCCTCTGGATGCCTCCCTAGGGAGGTGTTCCAGACATGTCTGACGGGGAGGAGACCCCGGGGAAGACCCAGGACACGTTGGAGGGATTATATCTCTCGACTGTCTTGGGAATGCCTTGGTATCCTTCCGGAAGAGCTGGAGGAGGTGGCGGGGGAGCGGGAGGCCTGGGCCTCTTTGTTTAGGTTGCTGCAGAGTAGGTTGTTAGGTTGTTGCGACCCAGACCCAGATAAGCGGTTGAGGATGGATGGATGGATGGATGGATGGATAAAAAAGTAGATAATCAGCAAAAAGTGAAGTATAATGAGCGTGAACAGTTGTAAGAGTTATGAGGTTATTCTCATATGATCATTTGTTCTAAAGGCTCAAGACAGAGAGAGAAAATGACAGGGGAAAGTCTTTTAAATGTCAGAAATGTACAGTATGCCTAGGAAAAAATAAACAGCCATAAAGGTTACAGCAGATGTGTTGTATAATGTTAACACTGACCTGTGTGGGTGTATGTGTTTGTTAGGTGAAGAGCATCAGTACTGTCCAGATCAAGCTCTTTCTGCTGCGCTGCAGGACTGGATGGATGAACTGAGTCAGCCGCTACAGCCTGGTACTGACTCACCTGCAGCCTTTTAACAACTACTACTCACACATTACAGACACACAGCTTACTGTTATGTATCAGTATTTTCTGATGCAAAAGGAAAATGTTATATGCATACTGTAAATGCATTGTGCACTGAATATGTGTTAAATTTTTGCTATACTAATTTATAACTTATAAATACTAATTTACTAACTTTCTCATAGCCCCTCCACTCGGCGCGTGTATGTTGGGGTTTTCCCCGGTGGACGAGAGGGTAGCTTCCCTACGCCTTCGGGTTGGGAACGGGTCCTGACTGTTATCTGTGCTTATGCACCGAACAGCAGTTCAGAATACCCAGCCTTCATAGAGTCCTTGGGAGGGGTGCTTGAAAGTGCTCCTCCTGGAGACTCGATTGTCCTACTGGGGGACTTCAACGCTCACGTGGGCAACGACAGTAAGACCTGGAGTGGTGTGGTTGGGAGGAATGGCCTCTCTGATCTGAACCCGAGTGGTGTTCAGTTTTTGGACTTCAGTGCAAACCACAGTTTGTCCATAACGAACACCATGTTTGAACACAAGGATGTCCATAAGTGCACATGGCACCAGGACACCCTAGGCCGCAGTTCAATGATTGACTTTGTAGTCGTGTCAGCGGACTTGCGGCCATGTGTATTGGACACTCGGGTAAAGAGAGGAGCTGAGCTGTCAACTTATCATCACCTGGTGGTGAGTTGGATCAGGTGGTGGGGGAAGATGCCGGTCAGACCAGGCAAACCCAAACATAAAGTGAGGGTTTGCTGGGAACGTCTGGCAGAAGAACCTGTCAGATTGATCTTCAACTCACACCTCCGTCAGAACTTTGACCAGATATCGGGGAGGTGGGGGACATTGACTCAGAGTGGGCCATGTTCCGCTTCTCCATTGTTGAAGCGGCTGACTGTAGCTGTGGTCGCAAGGTAGTTGGTGCCTGTCGGGGCGGTAATCCTCGAACCCAGTGGTGGACACCCCAGGTGAGAGATGCTGTCAAGCTGAAGAAGACATGGTTGGCCTGGAGGACACCAGAGGCAGCTGGCAGGTATCAACAGGCCAAGCGATCTGCGGCTTCAGTTGTTGCCAAGGCAAAAACCCGGGTGTGGGAAGAGTTCGGTGAGGCCTTGGAAACTGACTTTAAGTCGGCTCCGAAAAGATTCTGGCAAACCGTCAGGCGACTCAGAAGGGGAAAGCAGTGTGCCACTAGCACTGTATATAGTGGAGATGGTGTGCTGCTGACTTCGACTGAAGACATCATTGGGCGGTGGAAGGAATACTTTGAGGACCTTCTCAATCCCACCAACACGTTCTCCAGTGAGGAGGTAGAGTCTGGGGACACGGGAATAGGCATGTCCATTACTGAAGCCGAAGTCGCTAAGGTAGTTAAAAAGCTCCTTAGCGGCAGGGCTCCAGGGGTGGATGAGATCCGTCCCGAGTTCCTCAAGGCTCTGGATGTTGTGGGGCTGTCTTGGCTGACACGCCTTTTCAACATTGCGTGGACATCGGGGGTGGTGCCACTGGATTGGCAGACTGGGGTGGTGGTGCCTCTTTTTAAAAAGGGGGACCGGAGGGTGTGTTCCAACTACAGGGGAATCACACTCCTCAGCCTCCCTGGGTCTATGCAGGGGTACTGGAGAAGAGAGTCCGGCTTATAGTCGAACCTCTGATTCAGGAGGAGCAGTGCGGGTTCCGCCCTGGTCGTGGAACACTGGACCAACTCTTTACCCTCTCCAGGATTCTGGAGGGTTCATGGGAGTTTGCCCAACCAGTCCACATGTGCTTTGTGGATTTGGAGAAGGCATTCGACTGTGTTCCCCGGGGTATTCTGTGGGAGGTGCTTTGGGAGTACGGGGTACATGGCTCTTTGCTACGAGCCATTCAGGCCCTGTACAAACAAAGCAGGAGTTTGGTTCGCATGGCCGGCAGTAAGTCAGACTTTTTCCCAGTGAGAGTTGGACTCCGTCAGGGCTGCCCTTTGTCACCGATTCTATTCATAATTTTTATGGATAGAATTTCTAGGCGCAGTCAAGGGATGGAGGGTGTCCGGTTTGGTGACCTCAGGGTCACATCGCTGCTGTTTGCAGATGATGTGGTCCTATTGGGGACATCAGGCCGTGAACTTCAGCTTTCCCTGGATCGGTTTGCAGCCGAATGTGAAGCGGCCGGGATGAGGATCAGTACCTCCAAATCCGAGGCCATGGTTCTCAGGCGGGAAAGGGTGGAGAGCCCTCTCTGGGTCGGGGATGAGCTCTTGCCTCAAGTGGAGGAGTTCAAGTATCTCGGGGTCTTGTTCACGAGTATACTAATTTACTTTAGTTTTAATATTGATCTTACTGTTATCTATCTTTACTATATCTGTGCTTTTACACTGTCAGTGTATGACAGTGATAATTCAACCAAAACTAAAATTTTCCTATTTAAAGCTTGTTTGAAATACCAAATAAAATGACCATATTTATATTATAGACACTGCTACTCCTGGTTACTATCACAACTGTAAACATATTTCAGATGGTAAATTTCTTTATTCCATCTCTCATAAAATCTCTCTGAATGACAGCTCATTACATCTCACTGACTGATTTGTGCAGACATTTTGTAAAATTGGTGGAATACTACAATTAGAAGTATTAATAAAGGGGAATTACTTAAGTAAGAGTGTATAAGTAGTTTACTGAAAAAGATTCAGTACTTACTTTGAATGACTTTTTTAGATATTCACAGTCACAAACTGAAAGCATTTCTAATTCCTGACAGTCCTGATCACAGTATGCACCACTAGTGCACATGGTTCTGTGTTCTGTATAAGGGACAAAATTAACCTATAAGCATTCCTCCCATAGATGATTAAATACTGCTTCCTAGTTTATCTGTTTAGAATAAGTAGATTTTTTGCTTTGGCATTAAAAAAGCAATTAGTATTTGATTAAATATCAAATGAACAAGCAGATAATTCAGTTTAAATATATTTTTTAATGATAGACATGGACAAAAAGGACAAAGTGCCTGTTTTTAACTAAGACTAGTTAGCTAGTCTGCTAATTACTGGCATTCTTGCTCATTAAAGTAGTAAACTAGAGTGTGCTTCCTTAAGGTTGTGACACTAGCCACACACATTGTCACCGTAACTTACCCGTGAGTTCTCTCTTGTATCCGACTGTGCAGCTGATTAGCTAGCTTAACCGGTTATCTCCATTAGATGTATTGTTGTTAAAAATAAGGCTTAATTTCTCAGTATTTAGCCTGACTATGTTAGCTGCATTAGTCTCGTACCTCCAGTGCAAACTAAAGAAAAATGTTTGGTCTGTTAAGTGGACAATGTCCACTGGCAGTGTTATTTAGACCAGGATGAGCTTAATCTGTGTTCTGTCCTTCAGGTCGGCAGACCAGGCCTACAGAGCACAGGTCGTCGGGTCCCTCCTCCAAACACAAGCCTTCTGACAGCTCAGACAATCAGCATGGGGCTCAGTCCAAACCCTCGTCCACTGCGGGGGCCTGCTCCGCCCAGTCACATAAACCTTCAGCTTCTAGGAAAGAGACTGTCGCACGGCCCCTGCGGAGTGAAGAGCGGGCTCATGGGGGCCACAGTCGAGAGAAAGCACCAGGAAAGGGCCTGTGTGCTGGGAAGGGTCCATTGAGTGAGGCACAGGTGCGACTGCTGGTGGGCCTGTACTACCTACCGCATGAACACGGCCCACCAGCCCAGAGTCTGCTGCAGGACCTCACCTGGCTCAAAGCCAATTGCCACTACGTCAGTGTCAATGGCAACGGCAAGAAGACCCAGCCACAGAAGGTCACTATAAGTGGTGATGATAATGATGTGGATATGTAAGAGATGGAGAGAGAAAACTTGGAATCACTGTTTCCATTAATAGAAAACCAGTTTTGTTGCAGGTTTAATTACTCTTAACATGCTAGTCCTGTGCTGCATCACAGATTTCAAATGATCAGTAGGAAGATGAAAAAAGAAAACAAGAAGGATAAAGCTTTAGAATATAGCAAAATTTATTAATCAGGAATTAAGTTATAATATAATGTGTATTTTAAATGCTCTTTATTTGATAATCTCAGGGCAGATAACTTGTAAACACACAATTACAGCATTACTCATCATTTAATAATTTTGTGTTTAATAAAATAGTAATAAAATAAATTGAAAAAAATATTTCTCTTTTGTTCCTGAAATATTGAACAAAACATCCACAAATACCCTTTAATATGTATAAATCTACAGTATATGTTTTTGTATATTTAACCCTTAATTATGAAATTATTACTGTGACAAGTGTTTCCAAACTTTTGAACAGTAGTGAATTTCTTCCTCTCCGTTCTTTTTAGTACCATATGTTTTACTTTTAAATGTCACCCTCTAACTATCTTGAACTCTCTCTTAAATATGAGTTATCCTCCCACTCTTTGCACATTTAGTAAGCTGCTTTGGAAAATGTGTTTTTCAAATCGACCTTTTCTAGTCTATGAACATTTTTCAAAATGCCACCTAAGCACCTCTCTCTTAATTTAGTTTTCTGTCTATTTTTTCTAATAAATCTCTCCATCCCCTCTCTCTCTTAGGTGGAGGAGTGGCGGGCGAGGGCGGGCCGGTTTCTGGCTGCGTGTGATGAGATTGCTGTGCTGCATGGCTGTGTGGTGAACAGTGTGAACAGGGCTGTACTTTATGACCTGTACCCCTACGTGTGGGACCTGAGGAACACCATACTAGTAGCCAAGGCCTTCATCAGCTGGCTGGGTGAGAGAAAGCATGAGAGAGTGAGACAGAGAGAGAGAGAGAGAGAGAGAGAGAGATACAGGAAAGAATAAAAAGAATGGAGGAACAGAGAACATTCGTGACTTGTAGCAGGAGTTACGCTGGTTTTGATAAGCAGTAGTTGTTGGAGGTATCACATATAAAAGTGATTTGCAGAGTAACATTCTCTCATGACACGGGTTTTACCGTATTGTGGATGCCAAGAAATGCTATGACAAAACAACTCCACGTACATTCAGGAAAGTGGCAAGTTGTTTTAAGATGGGGCTGCTGAAATATTTAGCAGGATACAGAGTAATTCCAGCCGATGCTCACCCTGCTGTCTCTGCTCTGTCTTACTAGACAAACAGCAGTAGGAGATTATTAAAATGAATAAGACAGAGATTATTGTTTTGGCTTAATTTTTAAAACCAATATTAGGCTGCTTCAGGGCACAGACCTAGCCAGTAGTGTATGGCTACTACAGATTTTGAAAGTATATGAAAACAACTAAGTTAAAATACAAACTCTGGCATACAAAAAACACAAGTATGGCTTTTTTCCCTTTTTTGTGGTTGCAGTAAACCATTCCTGAAATGTTGGTGTGCTGCATTCTACTCTGCCCTTCTACTTCCCACATCCTTACCGACAATACAAAATAAAACTTAATTTGAAAAAAAATTTACTCAACAAAATGTGACACACCATTTGACCATTTACACAACTATTCCTATAGTCCTATTAACTGATTATTACTTTGCGACAGTAGTTTCCTAATATGTTTTTTTGCACTCATGTAATGTGGAATAACAGATGTGCCAATGTGGAATGACAGGTTGTCTTTGTTAGCTATAGCAAGGTGTGAACTTTTAGAGACCAACTGTGAGGTGCAAAATACAAAATACGATGTGCAAGGAGGCAAAAGCTAACAGGATTGAGGAGGAGAGAACTATATCATGATATCATATCATTATTACCTAGGCACTGTTAGATCTTGTGATATAAAGGTCATATCACTCCCCTTTACCAAGCAGCTGATGTATGACAGCGTCTTTTACTGCTTTCTTTGATCCTTATATTTTGCACTTCCCTCTCCAACCCGCTTTCTTTGTACCTCTACCTCTTTTTCTGAGTTTTTATTTTTCTTTTCTTTAGAGGGGCGTGTGATGAGTGAAAGTTCTCCACTGGGTTCCTGGAAGAACTGCTTCCACTGTGAGTAGAGCTCAGTATGCCCTGCTATCATAGCCATTTTACAAACTGACCTCCAAAAAAAAGTTGGAACAGCAGGTAACCGTACAAAGACATTTAAACAAATGAACTTGTATACAGTCATTCTAAATTTGATGCCTGCAATTTGTTCCAAAAAAGTAACAAATATGTTACATCACATACAGACACTGGCTTTGCATTGGTATCAATAATCCTTGTCTTCTTTGGCCCGGAGAACACAAAATAATTAGAAAGATGGACTCCTCAGACCACATCACATATTTCAATTTTACATCAGTTTGTTTCAGATACGCTTTAGCCCAGAGAAGTTGGCAACATTTCTGGATGTTGTTTATATAAACCGTGTTTACTTTGGGTTTACCGAAGTATTCTCTAGCCCATGTGATTATATTTATTATGAAAGCAAGCCGTTTTTTTAATTCAGCGCTATCTGAGAGTTGAAGGTCACGGGTATTCAGTATTGATTTTTTTAGTCTTATCATTTACTTACAGAGATTTCTCTGCATTCTCTGAATCTTGTGATTATATTATGCACCATTAAAGGTGAATTACCCCAAATCTTTGCAAATCCTCATTGGGGAACATTGTTCATTTTTTGGCTAAATGGCGAGGATTGCTTTAATCCATCCTTGCTCATAAAGGTCACAGGCCTTTCCTGGATGCTCCTTTATACCCAAGCATCAACTGTTTAATATGTTTTCTAGTCCTAAATTAAACATATCCCAACTTTTTTGGAACATGTTGCAGGTATCAGTTTTAGAATGAGTGTATATGTATAATACATACTGAAATTCAAAAGGTAAAACATTGTCTTTTCACTGTTTTCATTTAAAGGAAAAAGTAAGTTTACAAATTACTTTCTCTTTGTACAGCATTCAATTAATTACAGGTCAAAAAGGATGTGCAGATCAGTGCTTTCTGTTTTTATTTACATTTTAACTACTGTCCCAACTTTTTTGTGTTGGGTTTGTACATGACTATCCATTTTTCCAAAAACTGAGACTGAGGAGCCTCTTCTGAACAGGGTGTGGGGCCTCATCAGGGGCGGAGCTTCTAGGTGTGGAAGCAGAGCCCTGGGTGTTCAAAGGGGGACTCTCAGGGGAAGTCCAGGTATGAACAACATCGGGCATGTAGTGTAGATATGTAGCATAATATTTGAGAACAGTTTGAACATGACTTCTTTTTCCCTTTAACCTGTATTCTTCTTTAATAACATGTTTCTCAGAGCTGATCCACATTTGTTTTGGTATGTAAAGAACATTATCAAACAAAGCTGAAGATTTACTCAGACACTATTGTAATGCATTCAACAGTAAAGGCAGAACGCTTCGCATTTTACATGCAGATCCTTTTTACTATACCCAGGTGGAGGAGCACAACTATTCTGGAGGCAGATTTTAATGAGTTAAACAGGACATCACAATAGTCCCTTCTATTGTATTGCTGATGATACCTTAGATAACACAGGGTTAATCTTGGCCTCTCGCTCTCTCTTTCTCTCTTTACTCTGTCCATCTGGAATAGATGCTTCTTCCTGTTGGCACCAGCAGTGAGCTGTTCAGCCACCCTCCTCCTCTCTTCCCCACCTCTCGCCTCTACAACATACGCCCCTTCCAGCACAAAGACAAGGTGAAATATATACAGACACACGCAAAGATGTCTACACACTTTCGCACACACTTTCGCATATAGACGGTCATAAGCCACAAAAGCGTTTAAAATTATTTGGGCAATTTGTTTGTTGTTGCACTGCATACATTTTTCAAATAAATAGAAATTAACATTAATACAAATGAATAATTATAATAATAATTGTAATAATTAATAATTATTAATTAACAAGCACTTATTTATATCTTTGGTCTTTGGATCTGTCATTGCATGGATTCTTATCCATCAATTGCATCAAGCACATACTTGATTTAACTTAATTAAGTTATGGGTGTCAAACAGTTTACCCATATAAAATGTTGTGTTTGCAATTTTCTCTGAGCACCACCTCACTCTGCTCTCTCTCTCTGTCTCTCTCTGTCTTTCTGTCTCTGACTGCCTTTGACTACATTTGCATGTGCATTTAACTGTGCTATGAAGGAGGCTGTTTAGCTGTTTATCTGTCAAACAAAGCAAAAATACATTTCTGATTCTGCATGAAGTAATTTGTATGATTATCAGACATCAGATTATCACAGTAAAGGAAATCAAAACAGGTTAAATTACTGTTGTTGACAATGATTTCTGCCCTAGAAATGTTCTGTAAGGGGAGGCTGTAAATATACCTCTATAAGTTGAGTAATCCTTATAATCACCAATGTGAAGTGTTGATTAGCTGAAATAGGTACCAGGAATAGGTACTACATATAACTACATATATGTACAGTATTGTGCACTTTTCACAGTATTGTACATACACTCACACATACCCACAAATTATTCTCCTAATGTGTTGTTGAATACAACAGCTATGAGAGCTTTAGAAGTAGCTAATGATTTGACACTACTGTTGCCCTGTCTACACTCTAATGTTTGCGTACTTATCTTCCATACCACTAGGTGGAGCTGTACCGCATGGTGCGTCAGCTACATCAGAGGGCTAGAGGTGCTCAGGACTCTGCTGTGGTCCATCCAGACTTCATTGGTGACAGGTTACATGCGTTTATATGTGAAAAACACCTTGACATAGAATAACATCCTTGTAAAATTCATGGACACTTGATCTGTGGCTTGAATTTCGGTTACATTCAGCAGACAGGTCACTGTGCTCCCAATGCAGTAAAAGGTAAACGGATGTCAGTTTAGCCACAGAAACTAATCATCTCAGTGTTTGCATTAAAGTGCTGCATGTTGCTGAAAGATATAGTGCACCTTTCTAAAACGATTATCCCTTCATTAAGAAAAATCTGAACTTATCAAACCCATTGTATACAAGTATTTTGAGGTTTAAGTTCATAGGGTTTAAACAAATGAAAATATTTGGACATTTTGTGTCCATATATGGAATTAATTGTTTTCAGGACAGGCAAACAAACACCTGGACAATTCAGAGAAATTCTGGATGGATGGCAACCCTAGCAATGTCACTCCCTTCATTTCAGATAACTTCACACATAATTTAACTTTTAAAAATGGTCAAAAATGGGAGTGACCGATTAAAAGGAAGGTGGGTGGGTGATAATATACAACACAACAGAACAAACAGAGAAAGTAATAACACAATTACAATACAGATGAAATGCAAGCGTGTCTTTACAAAACAGGTTCACAATCTAGGACTGAACCATGTAATTTAGGTCTATAGCACCATTAAACCAGAGGGGGCGCTGCAGACACTAAACTGACCATGATGAGGATTTTATTTTGACTAATTGAAAACTGTTAACACTTGAACTAGACTGATGTCATTTATTATTACAAAGCGCACAGTCTTTAATAGAAAAATCTGCTTTAGGGTGCAATTGCTCTTTAAATCATAATAATCCAATGCAGTCATATTAGTAGTATCCGACTCACTTTCAGGATGACTGCTAATGTGTATGTGTCTTCAGGTGTCTGGGTGCGTCCTTGGCGCTGTGCCCAGAGTACAGCTTTGTTCTGGAGGATGAGCTGGGGGTGTGTGGGTGTGCTGTTGGCATCCTTGATGTGCGCTCCTTTGCCAAGCGGTGTCAGGCCTCCTGGCTGCCTGCTATGAGAGACAAATACTCTGTGCGTCCGCACGGATCCAACGGACACACTGCTACAAAGGTCAGAGTCCAACTCAGGACAGACTAACATGCATCTATGATGTCTTATATCATCACCAAACAAAACCAAAATCTCTTTTTTGCTAATATAATTTGAAAATGCTGCTACTACTGTTTACACTCACTGCTAGGAAAACCAGCATAGACCAGCATTGCTGGTTACCAGAAAAAAACATGTGTTGTGTTTTGGATGCTGCTCGGCAGCAATGGAAGTTAATTTACTGGTAACCACCAAAACATGCATATGTTGTATTTTAACACTAGCATTTTGGTCAGCCAGCATGACCATGCTGGGATGACCAGCTAAACCAACTCCAAGTCAGCATAGACCAGCCTAGACCTGTGGTCGGTTGTGCTGTTTTTTCAGCAGGGCTGTGACAAAGTTTCATTATGAATGGACTAACAGAAATGGTCCAGAATGACTTTGAATAAAATCTTGTTGCATTAATGTAAATTGAAAGTTGAAAATGTGTTTGTCATTCTCTGTTAAGTTGCTTTTTTGAGATATGGGCTTTTTTTCCAACAGCAACAATACAAGCCTCTTTAATGCTTATCCAAATAGGGTTGTTTTAACAGCCTTAACATTCTTACAACAGTCTCACAGTGTAAAATATTATGTACATTGACTAGATGTTATATCACTTGCTTAGGAATCAGTTTTTGCAGTGTAATAACTGAATAATAAATCTAAGATTTAAGGGGTAAGTACAAGTGCTATAGAGTAGTAGTGTTCAGTTCACTTTTGTATCCTGAGACGAAAGCTTGTGCTGTATACAATGCACAGAAATGTCCTTACTCTCTCAAACACAACACATACAGAACATTCACCATTTGCCTCCCTCTCTGTGTGTGTTTCTCCTGTGTGCCTGCAGGAGGCTCTGCAGAGTTTTCTTGAAGAGCAGGATTACCCAGACTCTCTGCTGTACCACTTCCCCTCTCAGCTTCGGCTGGAGGCTCTGCCTGAACTGGTTGACTGCAGCGTCAGCAGAAGCCTCCTCACCTCCCTGCTCACAGCACTCAAAGCCAATGGTGAGTGAGAGAAAGGGAGAAAGAAAGAAAAGCGTTGCCTTTCAGATTCATATAATATTGCCTTAGACCTCTGAAACTGTGTTGGTATATAAGTGTTGAAGTTTATGATAGTAGACTTGCTCTCACATGACATCAGTTCAATGTGCAGGAGTGTTAGCTAGAGTATATCATGTTTGTAGCATTATTAATGTTTCATTGTTAAACAACACCATCATTCAGATAGTCCAGTGACACTCGGAGGAAGAAATGTACACAGGCAGAACATTGGGTTTGGAAGATTTTTATGTACCACAGTGTGTAACAGTGGCAATTTAGGCATGATGTGAACTACAGAACAGCCCACAATTTCAAAGGTTCTATTCTTAGAACAACAGTTATCATTAAGGAACTTACAGCACTTATATTATGATTTTAAAAACCATAGTTATTTAGGAAAGCATTTTTTATGACAGTTTGATTTGATTGCATTACTTTGGTCTTATTTAGAATTTTTTACAATTATAATTATCACTGGAGGAACTACACAGTAAATCACAGACAGTAATAGAAGCTTTTTCATTATTTTTCAAAACAGGAAACAAAATGAATGCATAGGTAATTGTCAGTTATTATAACTGCTTCTAATATAAGAAAGGTGGTGGTAGACAGAAAAAAAGTATGGATTCAAGATTTGGCTACATTTAAAAATGTAACCCAGTGTTTGGGGCTTGATTGGCCAGTAATTTTGATTTCTATAGCCAAAGATCATGTTACAAAGTTTGTAAGTAAAAGAAACAATAAAATAAGGCATTGAATATTGTAGAACCATTAAAAACTCTCTTTCCCTGTTTCTCTTTATCTCACTTTAGGCTCCCAAGGTGTGTTTTGCGAAGTGCAGCCCACAGACCGGCTGAGGCTGGAATTCCTCACTAAGCTAGGCTTTCTGGAGATCTTGCGGGGGGAGGCTCGCTCCACAGAAGGGCTTGTTCTTGGCAGACTGCTCTAGAGCCTTAATCAGCCTATGAATGACCACCAGGGACCTAAATGGATTTTTCTGACAGAGATACACAGCAAAGGGCTCTGAAGTTAGAGATTAAAGGAATACTCTAGCATTGCACCTCTGTAGTATATGCTTAATTGCTATGGACAATAATATTACGTTTTCCTTTTTCAAAAGAAACGGAAACAAAAAATATATTGATTAAAGAAAAAGCCTGAGGGAAATGTGCTTCAGCAGCAGCCCTTTGACTTTTATTATAAGTGTGTTCTGAGAGCACAGACTTTCTGTTGCTTTTCAGTTCAAGGAAAATTATTCTTCATGGTAATTGACTATATGCTATATATGGAGCAAATAGAGATTAGGTTGAAAAGCACTTTACTTTAAGTAAGGGCCAAGTTCAACGAATATCTCATTCAATCTCATTGTTAGTCATGTTTGAGTGAAGTATAACCCTGAGTTTTGCAGAAGAAACATCGTTTAGGGCTGAAGGGTTACTTCCCCCAGATATACATGTGGCTGACAGCTGAAAGCATGTAATAATAAACGTCTGTGTCAGAACAGTTTATTTAGAGTCTACCTACAGAACTGAGCAGAAGAGTTAAACTGGGCTTAGTTCACGCTGGTGCTGGGGCAGCTATTGCAGGTACGAGGGTCTCCATCAGCCCTCTCTGTTTACCGGGGCATGGGTTCATAAAGAGTCTGGCAGGACAAGCACTGATCTACAGACACTCTGGTCCTCAAAGCTAGTATGCTAGTATGGGTCCAAGATTTTGTTCCTACTGAAATGGGCTGGAACTGTGCGATTAACAATCTGTACTGGAACTTGATCTATTAACCTTTATTCAATGAAGGGATTAATTGAAGCATTATTGTGCATTTTCCTCTCACTTTGTCTACTACAGAGCCTTACCCCAGCTGGTGCACTTGCAGTTCTCATTTGTGTGTGCTTGCACAGACGGTCACATTAAAAGAGTGCTAACAAGCAGCCTCTGTGCAACCTGTAGAGACGTGTTTCAGAAGCATATTTGAAACCACTGGTGACAAAAATCATACAACCACTTTGTGTCGTTTGGCTCAAATACTGCACAAGATGTCTTTTCCAGGTTGTTCTGGCTTCACATGCATATATCACAGCAAGATGATGTTTTCCCCATTAAACCAACAAGGCTCTATTTACTGAAGGGCTGGACTTTCCATAAAACAGCCATTATCGAGCATTATGAGCTCATGTTTCAGCCAGTGAACTGAACTTGTGCTTCTTTGTGCTTTTACATGCATTGCCTGTACATCACACGAGTCTGTCCTAAATGCATGCTTTGTCTGGGTGATGTCACTTGGAGATCAAGGCTACTAATTACTTGGATTATGGATGTTGCTGTTTGATAGGAACAAAAGCTTAGACCCACACCAGCCTGTTTATCAAGAAAACTGGCCACCATTGGTCTGCACTCATCTTGTTTACTGTGTAATAGCGATTACAGGAATCTTTGCCTCTGCTCTAGATTCTCTATGAATAACACCCCCTGATCACTACATCATTACCCAATTCAGTTTGATTTAATTCAGTTTACTTCTTTCTGTTGGTTTCTTTAATGAACAGGCATTTCTTCCAGTGGATCATTTATTCATAGCTTTTGGTGATGATGTGTAGCTTGTTATGAGTGGTTACAAGCTTGTGTGTTGGAACTGCTCATCACTTTAGGAGCCTAAAGCACAATGACTAGGTTGTCGTAGATGGTGGTTAGGATGTTGTAGGAGAAATAACACTTAAATAACACTGTCAGCTCTACTATCCTTTCTATTTAGTTATGTACATACAAAACATACGCAGACATAGTCACTGACCACTTTATTAAGTACACCTACCTTGTATGTATGCTCATTGTCCATTTTATCAGGTCCACATACCATATTGGTGCACTTTTACAATTACAGACTGTAGTCCATTGGTTTCTATGTATTAATTGGTAGCCTTTGTTCAGCCTTAATGGTCAGGACCCCCACAGGACCACTACAGAGCAGGAATTATTTGGGTGGTGGATCATTCTTGCACTGCACTAACACTGATATGGTGGTGACATATTAATGTAGTCCATATTATAGTAGTCCATCAACCAAAATATCCAGTCAAGTGTCCTGTGGGCAGTGTCCTGTGACCACTGATGAAGGACTAGAGGATGACCAACACAAACTGTGTATCAGCCGATGAGCTACTCTCTCTGACTTTACATCTACAAGGAGGACGAACAAGGAGGTGTGTCAAACAGAGTGGACAGTGAGTGGACACAATGTTTAAAAAATCCACTAGCACTGCTGTGTCTGATCCAGCACAACACACACCAACACTCTACCAAATCACTGCTGAGAATGATCCACCCAACAAAATAATACTTGCTCCTGACCATTGATTAACATGGGAAAGCTAACAGAATATACAGAGAAACTGATGAACTACAGTGTAATCATAGAAATAAAGAGTGCCCCTGAAGTACTTTCCAAAAGTCGGAGTCCAAAATTCATTTATTCAATTTACAGTCAAAATGGCTATTGAGTTCAAGCTATTCTTTTTTACGTTCTGAATTTTAATAGAAAATTACACAGAAGCCTCACTAACTAAGTATAATATCATATAAATACAAAACAAAGAGGTTTGCAGGGATATTTTTCTGCACCTCCAGTTCAGTCTTAGAAATTGATTGTTGTTCACTGAAGGTGAAGCCTGGACTCTGGGGTGGTCAGTCCATTGTTCTGAGAACACCAGCAGCTTCTTTGTTCTTTTAATTATTTTTTGAGTTCCAGTTTTGGAAACTATCACTTATGTTCTTGCATAAGTTCTTGTTCTTTGACTTTCCCCTTCCTGAGGCAAGTGGACTGTTTTATATTTAATATTGTATGAAATATCTCCTAAAAAATTAATAACTAATACTTAAAGGCTGTTTTGACTGGAAATTACATAAATGAGGGGTGGTTTCTAATTTTTGCACGGTGTTATATATAAAATGGACAGGGGCGTAGATACAAGGTAGGTGGGCTTAATGGTGTGCTTAAAAGTGGCCAGTGGCTATATTTACTTTAATGTTTGAGTCATACTATACAATGACAATACCGAAAGGTAGATGCTCTCTCTTTCTCTCACTCATTTATCCACTCACACACGCGCACACACACACACACACACACACACACACACACACACACACACACACACACACACACACACACACACACAGACAGACAGACAGGGTGTGTGAAGTGTATTAATTAAGGTCTTGGTATCTTTCCTGCAGGAGTTAACATGATGAATCACTGAATGCCACTATGAGCTTTTTATAGCTACACTTTTTCTGCAGAGGATACTTCACTACCTACAGACACACACACACACACACACACACACACACACACACACACACACACACACACACACACACACACACACACACACACACACACACACCGGTGTATAAATATCTCTGTGAAGGAGAACTATTATCATCAGTTTGAACCCTCTTACTGCATGCACACACACACACATTCACAGAGAACATCACTTCTGCTCACGGTTCTCTTTTACCAACAGCTCATGATTGCCATAGCAACTAAAACTCTTAGGTCATACAGCTTTTTTTATCTCCTGCTAGATATTGTTTGGTTAGAAACAATCATTATTACATTATAGCTCAAGGATGAGGTTATTTTGCATGTTGGCATTCTTGATGTTGTGTTTCACTTCACTTTTGCACTCATTTTTTGGCTGGTTTTAATATTGCTGCCATGGTTTGTTTACTAAAAGGCCTCAGATTGGGCTAATAATGATACTGTATTGATAATGTAAAATCCATTATGTTGGATGTTTTTAAAAGTTCTTTAAAAGTTATGGTTAAACTTTTTTGTACTGGAATGAAGTCTGTTTACAGTACTATTAAAAACCTTTTGTTTTAACTCAAACTCAGCCTTTATATGGGTTATTACAGTTCACTACAGATGTTGGACAGTTTTTTGGCATTCACATTTACAGGTCATTAACAGTTGTGAACTATAACAGCATGGCTACTTTTTTCTTCTATGTTTGTATCACTTGTATATTTAAGAACAGACTAGTTTTACACTATTATAAAAAACATTTTTCACTGTTGATAACACAACGACATTGGACTAAGTGGAGCCTGCTCACTTTAAAAGACCTCACAATAGCTCTAAGTTTCCTTACAATTTTAAATTGACACATTGTTTATTGTTTTACTGTGTACGACACTAGGAACAGCAAAAACAACACTGAAAAGAAAAATTAAACAATCGGAAAGAGTGACATTGTTTGAACAGGCTGTCATAATGTCAGGAAAATGAAGGCATTTGGAGGATTTGAAATTAAAATGAACATGTACAGATGGCCATGATTAAACAAACTTCCTGAAATGGAAACAGCCTAAAAAAGAACAACCGAATTCAAAACTGAATGCAGCTACAAACCAAACTGTCTTTACAATGTCAGCAGTTTAAAACCACAGTTTAAAAACTAAATGCAGTGTAACATATGCAGCACAGATCTGGTGAAACCTACATTGAAAGTATTATTGTTGAACAGCCTTTCATATCTATCACTTCTTTATTCTACATGCATGTTTTCGTCTGTTTGTTTGGGTTTTTTCACCTCTGAAAGCTGATCAAAGCACCCGTCCTACGCGGCCCACTCCAAACTGTCCAGCATTACACTGGCTCTGTTGTTCCTGAGGAATGGCTTGCTTTTCCTCCAGAAATTCTTTAAAAGTGAAATGTGTATAAACACATTCCGTGAGAGCTAAAGACGAGGATAAAAGTCAGGCCTGTTACTGCTGGTATTGCCACCAATAATGTATACTAGCACAATGTATGCAATTTCATCCTTACACTAAATTTTATTGATCAGCCAAGACATATACTGGAAGACCAATGAGGCTAATGAGTGATGGAAGCTCATAGTGCCCTATTTAGCATTCTCATCAATAAATATGAACACGAAATCCAGGCTTCAGGAAGGCTGCAGCTACTACTGTTTGTAGATTTCCAACTTACTTTTCTGTTTTATTGATGTCATAGAGTGTCAGAAACTACAGAAGTAAGTATTTGAGATTATTAAACATGGATTGAAAAGTGTGTAAAAATATGCAAATGTTGGACACATGTATTGGCTCCTCAAGTACATTTGGGTTGAGCAAAACGTACTGGAATGACATCTGTGTACAGTACTATTAAATGTTTATTTGTTTTAACTCAAACTCAGCCTTTATTTACAGTTCCGTAAAGATGTTGGACAGTTTGTTATTTATAAGTCATTAATTGTTAACAACAATATTATGTCTACTTTTATATGTATGTATTCTGAGATCTGTAAAAGCAGAGAAAAGTAAGTTGTGAATCTACAAATAGTAGGTGTACCATTTTTGAAGCCTGGATTTTCTGTCCATATATTTGGGTTCAGCAGAGAATTGTCTGTCTGTCCTTTCTGGACTGGCCTGCCAAAACTCACCTTTGAGCTGATGTATGGTTTGTGGGGAGAGCAAGAGTAAATGCAGTAGAAGAAGGAGGATGATAGGGGGACATTCAACATAAAGCAACCTGCCTCCAACCATAAACTCTGCCTGTCCAAATTTCATTTCCTAACAGGGTTATCAGAGGGAAAATTGATGGTTGCACCCAGGCTGCCCACACATATTTCTATTTTAAGGAGTTGTTTTTATTGCAGAACAAATTTTACACCCCGTGGGATGCATTTATCAGACTTTTCAGAGTGATGACACAATCAGTTTTTGCTTAAACAGAGCAGTTACACAGAGTGGAAACTTTTGATGAATATGGTGTGTGTGTGTGTGTGTGTGTGTGTGTGTGTGTGTGTGTGTGTGTGTGTGTGTGTGTGTGATCAAACAAGGTTGCTGCTTATGTTGTTCTCAGTCCATTGGCTGGGAGTTTGCAGGTACTGTTCAGGTGAGTTTTGCCTAGACTGGATGCGGTATGAAGAGAGGGCTCGTCCGGTCACTAAGAGCATCAGAATAACAGTCAAAGTGGCTGCCCAGCTACTGGAGGGGAGACCCATCTGCACAAGAGCACAGGTCAAACAAAACCACTTAGAATAGATGTTCAGGAGAAGATTAATAATTATAGAGCACAATAGATATCAAGAGGACTTGTGTCTGCATTTTGTATATCCATTCACCGGCCACTTTATTAGATACACCTTGCTAGTAAAAGGTTGGACCCCCTTTTGCCTTCAGAACTGCCTTTATTCTTCATGGCATACTTTCAACAAGGTGTTGGAAACATTCCTCAGAGATTTTGGTTGGTTATTTGAGCTACTGTTGTCTTTCTATCATCTGGAACCAGTCTGCCCATTCTCTGACCTCTCATATCAACAAGGCATTTTCGTACACACAACTGCCACTCACTGGATATTTTCTCTTTTTTGGGCCATTCTCTGTAAACCCTTGTGTGTGAAAATCCCGGTAGATCAGCAGTTTCTGAAATACTCAGACCAGCCCGTCTGGCATCAACAGCCATGCCACATTCAAAGTCACTTAAATCACCTTTCTTCCCCATTCTGATGCTCGGTCTGCACTTCAGCAAGTCTTGACCACCTCTACATGCCTAAATGCATTGAGTTGTGGCCATGTGATCGGCTGTTTAGCTATTTGTGTTAACAAGCAACTGAACAGTGCCTAATAAAGTGGCCAGTGAGTGTATATTCTAGTAGGCCATATACAGTGGACAATAAAAATGAAAGTAAGAATAAACATAAAACAACTAAGTGTGTTTGTCAGTATATTGTAGGTCCTCTCCTTTGCCATGTTTTCATAAAGTTATTATAAGAAAGCTAATTACATGGGGACTAAAGCATGCATATCCATTAAGTAACATTTTTTAAGAGTCTTTATGGACACCTTATTCCAGTAATTGCAATATGTTTTATGAATTAAATGACATTGTACTGATATTAAACTAAAGTGATGAGTGTTTGCCCCACTCATAATGTGAATAAATTAAGTATCATTCCCTAGTAATGGAATTTATAAATCTAGATAAGAACACCATTTATCAACTGTATGAAAGCTTTTGATGCCCTCAACCTTAAGTGATCATTTTCATACTCATTTAAACATACAGTTAAGGTCAAAATTATTAGCCCCCAAGGCGACGTAGGACATTTTTCCTAACATTCTGTCCAATATTGACATAATTTATAAAACTTTACAGAGCAAAGCGTTCATCACTGTAAAGGTTCCCATTTGGCACATTTTTGATATTTCAAAAAATCTTGTGTACATTTTCTGTACTGTATAATAAATGTTTTGAAAATTGGGGTGAAATGTCTTCTTAAAAGCCATTTATGCAGTTTTCACAAGGATTCTGACATTAACCCATGTTTTCTTATTTGGGATTTGTTTGTTTTGAAGAAATCTTTTGGTGGTCTAACTTGGTTGGTCACTGTTGCATGTTCTAGCAAGACAATGACTTGAAGCACACATCCAAGTTGGTCCATAACTTTTTGAAGGACGCTGAAATCAAGGTCATGGAGTGTCCTCTCCAATCCCAGTTCTCAATCCTTTTGAGAACCTATGGCAGAAGCTCAAGGTTAATATCCATGCTGGAAAACCCTGACTTGGTGATTTGGATGAGCTGCAACAATTTACCATTTAGGTATGAGCTAAGAGACATTGTTTGAACAGGCTGTCATAATGTCAGGAAAATGAAGGCATTTGGAAGATTGAAAGTTAAAATGAACATGTACAGACGGCCATGATTAAACAAACTTCCTGAAATGGAAACAGCCTAAAAAAGAACAACCGAATTCAAAACTGAATGCAGCTACAAACCAAACTGTCTTTACAATGTCAGCAGTTTAAAACCACAGTTTAAAAACTAAATGCAGTGTAACATATGCAGCACAGATCTGGTGAACCCTACAGTGAAAGTATCACTTTCAAGTGACGTGTGCCAACCTAGTAAGGAACTACAGTAAAAGGCTGCTGTCAGTTCAGAAAGGTTACACTATAGATTATTATTGTCAGTCTAATAAATTTGGCCTTATCATGTTTGTTTTTTCATGTTTCAACTCAGTACATCAGTAAAATATCTTCATCAAACTTAATGGAGATTTTGTCTTTGCTCATTTGGAAGTAATTATACTGCACATACTTTTGCTACTGGTTATTTTCTTGGAAAACTAAGTGTGATGTCATAAATGTAATGATGTAATAAAGGGGTTAATAAGTTTAGCCTTAACTCTGTGTAAATACTAGTGGTTAATAAAGTATGACATCTATAATCCTTGAGTGAGAGCAGAAATCCTCTTTGAACATTTCTGTGAGAAATGTGGATCGAGAATGGCTTGCTTCTGAATGTACCTAAGTATTAAGAGTAAAGCAACTATTACAGTGATTTTTGTTACATTATGCTGATGATCAGTTTCTTATAAAGAGCCCTGAATGCCATAGATTTGTTTTTCTTGCATCCTATCCATTCTTCAGTGCTATTCACAGATTTCTCCTCTACTCCACAGTCTCCTCTACTTACTTCCCAACATAATTCCACAAGTTATCAGTGGGATTCAATTTATGATGTTTACAAGATTTCTAAACCAATAACAGTCATAATTAATTTTGACCATTGGCAACCTCCCTTCTTTAAATGTACACCAGAGTGAAAGAAGGATGGAAATGTTAACATAAAAATTATTTATGACTGTTGTTGGTTCAGAAAACCCATACAAACATCATAAATTATCATAAATTGATAAATTTGCTAAAGCTGTTTAGCTCGGCACTGAACAGGCAAATTTATGGATTCAAAACCGTTTTTTTTTTTTTGCAATGCAGTTTCCACATGTGGATTGTATTGGAAGTGAATGCATGTCTTGTTGCAATATCAAGTCATTTCTTCAGAAATACTGTGGTGCAGTGGGTAGCACTGTCACCTCACAGAAAGAGGCTCAATTCCTGGCCGGGCGGATGTGGAGTTTGCATGATCTCCCTGTGGCTGTGTGGGCTTTCCCCTGGGTCATCCGGCTTCCTCCCAGAGCCCAAAGACATGCAGTCAGGCCAATTGGACATGCTAAATGGCCCCTAGGTGTGAGCGCGTGTATGAATGTTTATGTATGACTGTCTGCACCTGCACCCGTCCAGGGTGAATCCTGCCTTACACCCATTGACTGCTGGGATAAAGTGAATCCTGCCTTACACCCATTGACTGTGTGTGTAAAGTTGCCCTTTTGATTCCATCTTATCGCAAAATCTTGCATGAATCATGTCTGAACTTATGTGGCTGTGAAAAGTCATCTGCCTCTCACCATGTATAACTGGTAAATTCATGTGTCCATCTGGTATTTTGTGTGAAACTGACCAATGGACACTCAGGAAATCACTAAGGGCATACCCATCATATTGTAAACCTTTCGTTTTTCTTTCAGTCAACGTCGGAGACATGTGAAATGGTGTGCAAAGGATTTTGGAAAGTAGTGATGATGATAATTGAGCATTTCAATATGAAATATGCTAGAAAATATAGATAAATAAAGAAAATATGCAAAAAATGGAGAAAACGGCCTCTCTGGACCCCAGAGAGTTAAGTGAGCAGAGCGTTTAGATCCCTTTACATAAATATTTGATAAATATCAGTGTACAATATGTTAATATGCCAGTACCACTTTTGTATTTCTATATTATGTGTGTGTGAGAGAGAGTGTGTAGTTTGTGGGCTCACATTTGCCAGCACATTGCTGAAGGCGATGTCTGCATATGAAGAGAGAAAAGCTGTATGAAAAAAGAAAAAGTGGAGCTCATCATTAAGAAAAATAGCACAGCTAAGCAGGGCTGAGGTTGCACTACAGATATATTTCAGGTCTTTAAGGGCCAGAGTCAGTCAACCTGGCCACAAACTCACTGGTTTCAATAGCTAAGTTGAGTGATTAAAGCTCTCCATCTAGCATGTTATGGCATTTTTCTACAAATTGTAGTGCATAATTACTGTTAATTTTCTAAGTTTAATATATTGGAAAAAAGACCCTAAAATATAAGCACATGATGAAAAATTATAATGGTAAAGAATAAATGCATTTATAAAATATGGATAAATAAACAATCAACAATAATCAGGGAGAATAACATTGTGGTTTACCACAAATAATAGCAAAGACATGAGTTCTCCAGTTCAAGGTGAACAGTAGTCCTCCTACAGCCATACAACCCAGAGCTCCATTAAAGCCTGTTAATCCTGAATACAGTGCATCCTGTCGTACAGAAACAGAAAGACCTACAGAGAGAGAGAGAGAGAGAGAGAGATAGAAAGAGAGAGGTTTCATATTACCAGGTTTTGATATTCATTGACATAGTTTTAATAACAAATAACATATTTTAGTTACTAGTGGTAAACATGAAAGGTTTCATTATCATTAAATCTCAATTTTCACTACATTTTCATTCCATTATTTTGGTCCCAGTCAGAATTCTTAAAAAACTAAGGTGAATATACAAATGTGACTAGAAGAATATGTATTGTGCATTATAGACAGAAAATACAAGCTTTTTATTGACCTTTACATTTAAAAGCCTCAGATTTTATTTTGGATTATTAATCATTATCATTGATTCTAAATATGTTGTAGCTGATTCACCAGTGATGCGTCACAACAGAGCGATAGATTTTTACACCAAAGTTTAGTGTGTTTGCGCTCTTCATTGATACATAGTTCTTATGAGTGCATGTTTCATTTGGAACAGTCACTCTGTAAAGGGCAGCTGATGTTTAAGTTTTTGGCTGCAGTGCTGATCATGGCCAGGTGGAGGCGCTGTATACTTAAGCATGATTTCTTCTTTCTTCTCTACACTCCAGTGCTCATGATCAGCCTCACCCTCCTCTCCCTCTCTCTTACTTCTTATCACCCCACCCACAATTTATTCTCTCTATCTCTCTCTCCCTCTCTCGCTCTCTCCCTTCTTGTCTCTTTCCAAACTGCACACCCTGAAGGCTGTTAAATGTGTGAATGGCCCTCAGTCGCCACAGTGAAGCCTGTGAACATCCACACCCTGCTCTCTCTCAGACAGTTAGACGTTAAACATGAGGGTCTTCTTGCCACACTAGCAGTTGTCAGCAGTAGGAGAGTGTACCCGCTAGTGCATGATAAGGCAAAAATATAACACGAAGATAATGGAACTCATTATCTTCATGTTATATTATATTATCTTCATATCTATCTTATACACTAACTCATATCCAGCTCCACTGACATTTTCCTCACACAGGCAGGAAATGAAGCCTGCAGCTTTAGACTGCAATCCTCCGGCTCCTGGGCGAAGCCAGACTATAATGGATGACTGCTGCAGACCAGTCTGTGTGGGGGCGTTCCTAAAGGGTGCTTGCACAAATACTAAAGCAACAAGCCACTTGAGGCTGACTGTGCATTACATTGCATGGTTAAGGGGTCTTGTTAGGCACAACCCAAAGCCAATTAACCCCCCCAATGCAGTGAAAGACCTCAGGTAAAAAAGTTACATGGTAATATACACCAAGCTCAACGCACCATGTAAATTGTATTATTAATAATAAACATCTTAATAATTTTTATATCCAGCTGTGTAGTTTGCTGACATTTGCATTTACAGCATTTGGCAGATGTTTTTATCTTGAGTAATTTTAATCATGTTACGTAGGCAGGTGAATGTAACATTAGGCATTTTGCTGAAGGACTTTTATTCGTATAGCACGGCATGTTTGCCTGGGGAATCAGATAGTGAGCTGTAGCTGCCAAGTAATATAATGGTCATAGATTATTCCATAACCAGCACAATAACTTTTAATGAAGTAGTGCAGTTTTCCCAACCTGATCCTCATGACCCCCAGACAGTCTGTATTTTTCCTTTATTCATATTTGGTATTTGTAGAAGGTCATATTTTCAGATTCTTAAAAAGAGTGAAAGAACTTTATTCAAAGAGGTGCAGGCAGACAGTGTAGATCTTTCAGTCTTTTAGTTAAGTGGCTTTTGCGAATGGGAAACGTCTACACAATTGCAAAAAAGACAGCACTGATAACACAGTGGAGAAAGGACACACCCTGTGCTCCATCCTTCTTTCTCTTTCTTTGCCTTCAGGACACTTAACAGATTGGCCTCTTCCTGTATTTTATTTTCCATCTCTTCTTCAGTGTTCTCTCTGCTCTCTTACTCTTACTTAAGCATATTGTTTTGCTAATAACGTTGTTAAGACTTGCGGTTTCTAATTGTGTTCTGTTGTAATCAGTAGTCTATTGTTAATGTACAGGGTCTCACATGTACAATTTCAGTGTATCTACAGATGAGACAGGAACTGTAAAATGAACAGAGTATAATAGGCTGTTTGATTTAATTATTCCTGTCCTAACCCACTGTTTCATGGTTAGCATTAAAGTGCCTGGAGCACAGGTGTAGGCCCAGCGTCTCATCCTTTCTCTCTCTCTCTCTCTCTCTCTCTCTCTCTCTCTCTCTCTCTCTCTTTCTCTCCCTCTCTCACACACACACACACACACATTAAGAGTTGCTGTTAGTACACAGCTATAATGAGTCATTGTGTACTGCATCACTTCCCATGCAAATGCTATGAGTCATTTCTCTCTTATTCTATTAGCATTAATGCTCTCTCTCTTTCTCTCTCTCTCTCTCCCCTCTCTCTCTCTTTGTTTTATCTATCAGTTCTTCAAGTGGTTTTTTAGTATATAAAATGCTCAAAGAACCTTTTTCATGATTTCAACCTTTTTGAAAAGGGTTCTTCTTTTATTACATCCTTGACATCAATAGAAGAACATTTCTTGGTGCTTGCAGCACCCTTTTTAAAAAGTTTCCTTACTGAACCACCTACAGCACATTCTCCATCAGCCTGAAGAACTTTTTCACAATGCAATGGGTTCCTTGAGTGTTCATAGATCCATATAGAACCATTTTCTTGAACCATTTTCTTCTCTTGAAAAGCCATAATTTTTAAGATTGTCGAAAAAGGAAAACAGACATAGTCATACACATAGAAATTGTTAGTGATCTATAGATGATCTACAGATGTTAAAATTGCTAACTAATGAAATGAAACTGATAGCATTACAGATGTTAGGTTTAAGATTAGCTTTAGGTTTTGGGCTGAAGTTAAGGTTAGGGTTAAATTAAGAATTAAATTTAGGATCTCGATGATAAAAGGTTTAGTTTAGGTTTTGATAAGGTTAGGTTTAGGTTTAGCTTTAGATTATAGGTTGAGGATAGGGTTAGGGCTAAGTTTAGAATTAGGTTTAGGTTCTGGGTTGAAGGTCAGTTTGGGGTAGTTTTAGGTTTGGGGCTAAATAATGGTTCAAGTCAGATTTAAATTAGAATTAGGATTAGACTAAAATCTATTACATATAGCATCAGTTCAGCTGTATTCCATAAATATTTAGTCAAATGAGGATCAAAGTGAGGATCTGCAAAGCATTTACAGTGGACTCAAACAAGTGTTATAAAAGGAGATATTTACAATATTATTCATTATTTAAATAGACAGAATACGTTTTTTTTTTAATATAATCTGGTGCTTTGCCTAACTGCTCATCCCTTAGATTTCTCTCTGTTCTTCTCATTCTCTCTGTAACCTAACAGTTTAATTTTCTAATTTACATTTAAACATGAAGGATAACTTTTCTGAAGAGCCAAAGTCTGACAGGTCTTTGCATATTCAGAAAGTAAAACGCTGTTGAGAAGGCTTATATAACCCATACTGCATATGTCATCTGATGCCAATAACCTACATTACGCATCTGTGCCCTGGTATGGATTCATCTCCTTTTATCTTCAGCATCACCATGGTGACGGTGTGTGAGTGTGTTTGTGTTCATCTGTTCACCCCGAAACTGGATCCAGCTCTGGAGAGTTTTATATTTGCTCTAAATCTAGTGCCTCCTCAACTCTCCAAGGAATTCATTACTGGCACAGATGACTGTAACACACAGTGTTCATAATGTTATTGGATTATGAATCTCTATTTCTACAACTCACTATAGTCGTATCACTTGGGTTCACAAAATGATTTGAGTTGTACAACCCCATTTTCCAATGAAGTTGGGACGTTGTGTAAAACATAAATATAAACAGAATATGATGATTTGCAAATCCTTTTCAACATATATTCAATTGAATACACTACAAAGACAAGACAAGACACTCATTTTGAATTTGATGCCTGCAACACATTCCAAAGAAGTTGGGACAAGGGCAACAAAAGACTGGGAAAGTTGAGGAATGCTCAAAAAACACCTGTTTGGAACATTCCACAGGTGAACAGGTTAATTGGAAACAGGTGAGTGCCATGATTGGGTATAAAGGGAGCATCCCTGAAAGGCTCAGTCGTTCACAAGCAAGGATGGGGCAAGGTTCACCACTTTGTGAACAATTGCGTGAGCAAATAGTCCAACAGTTTAAGAACAACGTTTCTCAACGTGTAATTTCAAGGAATTTAGGGATTTCATCATCTACAGTCCATAATATGATCAAAAGATTCAGAGAATCTGGAGAAATCTCTGCAAGTAAGCGACAAAACCAACATTGAATGCCCGTGACCTTCGATCCCTCAGGCGGCACTGCATTAAAAACCGACATCATTCTGTAACGGATATTACCACATGGGCTCAGGAACACTTCAGAAAACCACTGTCAGTGAACACAGTTCGTCGCTCCATCTACAAGTGTAAGTTTAAACTCTGCCATGCAAAGCGAAAGCCATAGATCAACAACACCCAGAAACACCGCCAGCTTCTCTGGGCCCAAGCTCATCTGAGATGGACTGACACAAAGTGGAAAAGTGTCCTGTGGTCTGATGAGTCCACATTTCAAATAGTTTTTGGAAATCATGGACGTCGTGTCCTCCGTGCCGAAGAGGAAAAGGACTGTCCAGATTGTTATCAGTGCAAAGTTCAAAAGCCAGCATCTCTGATGGTGTGGGGGTGTGTTAATGCCCACGGCATGGGTAACTTTCACATTTGTGAAGGCACCATTAATGCTAAATGTTAAAATGTTAAAAATGAGGAAATTTAGAAATGGCCTTTTCTGGAATGGACCAGATGCAGAGAGAACCTTTAAATCTCGAAAGCTCTCTTTAAGTTTTGAGTTATATGTACCACTATGCTACATCAACCTGTGCATAACCACAAAGCCAAAAAAATACACTACTGGGTCATTTAATACAGGAGATATAAACTACACTCTATGTGACTTTTCATACTTGTGCGTTATTAGGTTTTGAACTTTGCATGAAAAGATTTCAGATTTTAGGAAACTGGCAGATGGTTATAAGTAGCTTATCAGTCTATTCTGCTTTGGCAAGGAATTTCCTATTGGTCTATCCTGTTTATTATCTACAACCCCATTTCCAAAAAAGCTAGGATGCTGTGCAGAATGTAAATAAAAACAGAATGTAACAATATGCAAATCATGTGAACTGCATTTTAAAAAGAAAAGCCTACATAGACAACATATCAAATGTTGAAACTGAGAAATTGTGTTGCTTTTTGAACAATATATGCCCACTTTGAATTTGATGCCAACAACACGCTCCAAAAGCACTTGGCAACTGAGGAGATCGACTGCTGTAGTTTTGAAAGTGAAATGTTTCCCATTCTAGCTTGATATAGGATTTCAGCTGTGCACTGATGACAAGCTGAGTGGTCTTCAACCTGGAGGACACAGTGTGCATGATTTCCAAAAAGAATTTTAAATGTTGATTAGTTGTTCCACAGGTGTCACGATTTGCCCCTCCCAGTCTTCCAGGTGCTTTTGTTTACTTGTCCATGTGATTTTTGTTTTGATTCTTCCCTGTCCCTCCCCTTTGTTTCTAGACTCCGCCTTTGATTGTAACCACCTGTATTTGCCACCTGTGTCTTGTTGTCCCTTGTCATCCCTGTTGTATTTAAGCCCTGTTTTTCCATGTTAGGTTGCTGGTCTTTGTATTGTTTTAAATGTTTGATGTATGGTGTTGTTTGGTGTTTGGATTTCTGTGTCTCTATTTTGTTATGTCTGTCCCTCCTGCTCTCCGTGTTGGCTCTCTGACCCTGCATCTCTGATCTTGACCTTGACTCTAGATTTGCCCTTAATAAATCTCGCTCTTCTCATCATGTGTGTCCGCCTCCTCATTGCTCCCCCACGTTACAACAGGTCACTTTTACACTTCTCCTCAGTCCATTACAAATGAGCTCAGGCCCATATAAGGTGGCAGCATTTATGGATCATGTTTATGTGCAATTTCACCTTTGCATTTTAAGCATTTTAAAGTTTTAACTTTCATTTGTGGATGCAGTGACAAACTGTTTCCAGAGACAGTGGTTTTCATTAGTGTTCCTGAGCCCATGCAGTGATTTCCTCTACACAATCATGTCTGCTTTTAATGCAGTGCCACCTGAGGGCCCAAAGATCACAGCCAGCAAATGCTGGCTTTTGGCCTTGTTCCTTGCATACAGAAATTTTTCTAGATTCTCTGAATCTTTTAATGTAATTATTACCGTAGATGATGAAAAGCAAAAGCTCTTTGCTATTTTATGTTGAGAAATATTATTCTTGAATTGTTGCACTATTTGCTTGTGTAGTCTTTCACAGAGTGGTGAACCCCTCCTCATCTTTACTTCTGAAAGACTCAGCCTCTCTGGGATGCTCTTTTTGTGCTCAATAACATTACTGACCTGTTGCTAATCAACCCCCAGATTTTTTTAACATTACACAAATTTACCAGACTTTTGTTGCCCCCATCCCAACTTTTTGGAATAAGTTGTTAGCATCAAATTGAAAACGGAAAATTTCTCAGTTTCAACAACTGATATGCTGTGTTTGTATTTTCAATCAAATATATGGTTTAAATGATTTGTCATTGCATTTTGTTTTTCATATACATTTTGCACAGTATCCCAATTCTTTTTTCCCCTTGTCTGCCCACACATTGTTCTTTCATAACAACTGTTCCTGGTAAAAAAAGAAAAAAAAGGTTATAAAAAAGTTGGCAATAATCCTGCACTGCCAAACTGAATTATGTTTTGTACTGACACTAGGCAGATTGGAAAGCAAATCTATCATTAATATTAGCTTGATTACACAATAAAACTTTCCTAACAGTCTCACCCTTCACACACATAAAAAATAAAAGTCACCTTGAAATGAATAACTCACTCTAAAGGGGATTTTTGCTAATGTTCTGTAAATCTCATGACAGTTGCTATGTGAAAACATGTGTGAATATGTGTGACAGTTTTGGGGGTCTCTGTGTTTATTTTTGAAAGACTTGGCAAGGCATATATCGCACTTCAGACTTCAACTGAAGGTCAAATTTTGCTCATAGAGGATGATGGGATGTGATGGTCAAAGCTGACCCCACCCCCCTCGTCCACTCCATTCAGCTCCATATGTCACTGCAGATTTTTATAGCGAGTGACACCTGAGCCACAGAGCACTCATGGGGACAAAATAGTCAGTGCAGCCTCACGGTCATCATTCCTGTTCAAAATGGATTTAAAACATAGATTAAAAAAAAGAGAGACTCACAAATATGATATTAAAAATGTTAATTGCCCAAACACTTCTGACACTTTTTGAACCAGACCACAAGAACTCAGCATATCTCTTACACAGTCTGTGGAATTACAACACATCCTCGAGTAGAATGTAAATATTGCCAAAATTTGAAAAAGTACCATTCACTCTTCAGTCCATATATGATAACTAGGCTGCACAAACAGCTCGTTTTGAATTCACAGTTTTTATGATGACACAAGAACACAAAATTCTTCTGCCTTCTGACAGCTGGGATAGGCTCCAGCACCCCCACGACCCAGAACGATGCTTAGTGTGTGTGTGTGTGTGTGTGTGTGTGTGTGTGTTAAGACAGCTGGGTTGATAGTTAGGTTGAACAACAATATGATTAAAATGTGGAAGGTGCCAGTATTACCCATTAGGATATACCAACCAGGCTCATGCTTTATATCAATCCTATGTTATGATTAACAGCACCTTTATTAGAGAAATAAAAATGTGATTACCATTAACATCAGCTACTATTCTTTTCATAAACTTGTTATCTCAAAAAGTTATGAATGAAAACAAGTAGTAAATTTTTTTGTTTGCAGCTACTTGCCACATTGAATTACATGAATTCAAAGCACCTGGTTTTCAGTGTACCAGGATTCCTTATCCCATGAGAATCAGTCATAAACATCACATATGTCCAGTGGTAAAATTGTATTATCCTGCCTCCTCACATAAAACTATTTCTATCTAAATAGTGCTTTAAAGGTCCTGTAACAAAAACAGATAAACAGAGATGGAAATGGCCATGTAAAGATGAATTATGGCCTAAACCCACACAAACATCATAAGTGGATAAATGGAAAAATGTATGACATGGCCTATTTTTGCATCTGATTTGAGTGAGCTTCTGTGAACTGTGAGCTTTTTGTGTATTAGATTACACAAAGTTCGGTTAGGTTACTGTAGTTTTCAAATTTTAATAATTTGCATCACCCAGCTTTTCTCAATCTTTGCTCTCTAAACAGTTCAAAACAAACAAACAAACAAAACATACAAGTGTAGGAGTTTTCTTGCAGAAGGAGACAGCGGGTCTCTCTGGAGCATTTGTCCTGAGAGAGAGTGACGCATGCAATTTCACTCTACATTTCACTCTGTTTCATGCTCAGATGACCACTGAGCCGTTATAGGGGAAGTGAAATTGGATATCAGAGAGAGAATCCTTCCTCACAGAGGAAGAAGAAGAAAGAGAGAGAGAGATAGAGAAACACTACAAGATGAGTGGAGAGGGATATTGATTCTCTCTCTCTCTCTCTCTCTCTCTCTCTCTCTCTCTCTCTCTCTCTCTCTCTCTCTCTCTCTATCTCCTCCTCTCTGTCTGTCTGTCTCTTGCCCTGCCATCCTCAGCGACTGTCTTCTTACCTCACTCTCAAAACACAATGATGTGTGTGTTGCGCTCACGTGTACACGCATGCATGCATGTGTCAGACGGCCATGTGAGACACTAAGGGCCTATAATTATGAACCATCATTCATTTTTCCATCCTTCCTCTCATTTCTCCATGTCACTTAAGCTGAGCTCACTGTTACTGCACTGTCTATAATAGCACAACAAGAGAAACACAGAGAGCTCTTAGCTTAGTGATCCAGACAGAGATTCAGATCAGTGTTTTTAGCAAGCATCTTAGAGGAAGCTTGCTAATCAAGAATCACTCCCATGTCGACCACAGCACATCACTTTCAGGGGTGTGGCCATAAATCTGTGCCCATCCCACAGACTCCTCGGACTGAAAACATTGAAAATGCATTGAATTTACTTGATTGAAATGTGTGCATCATTTAAGCATGGATAAAATTATATATTATTACAATAAATTTGTTTGATACGTTTGATACATTAACACAATTACAGACTGCAATAATTGTGTTTACATAATATGAACAAGCATAGTACTTAGCATAGTACTAAAAAGGGTTCTGTGACTCTATAGTACAATAGCGGTGCTATATAGAACTCATTTTAAAAGAACCATAAACAACCGTTTCTCCATCACAGAGAAGAACATATAACCATGAAAAGTTTAAATGATTCTTTGAGTTTATATATAACCATTGCCTTTACTAAAGAACCCCTTTTTAAGCATTTGTAGTATTTCTAGTGGATGATTGTGACCGGTCACATTTACTCAGTTACAGCTGCTGAGAAAATATTTGTGTGGATTTCTACTTTCCTGAGTATTTTCAAGTAAAAATAATTGTACTTATGCTAAAGTATATTTGTAATGGAAGAAAACTACTTTTTAGATGTTAATTTATTAAGCTACCTTTTGGTCATTAACAATAAGGGATAGATTTAACTAGGCTCAAACTATAAACTGGGCAAGAAAGCATGGGATTATTTCAATATAATACATAATTATTTTGAGAAGATAAAACATTGTTCTGATATAATATGTCAGAAACTTGAGAAAATAAGGGGTCAATTTGGCTACATTCACATGACAAGCCTCATTGCTCAATTTCGATTTTTTTCCCAGATCCAGTCTTGGATCACATTCATGTACGTAAGTGGTTCAGATTTGTCATTGGTGTGAGGGAAGCTGTGTCCTGAAACAACCCGCATGCGCACATCCTGGTCAATAACGTCACATGTATGAACAGTATGTGTAATGAACAAAAAACAACTAACCATCAGAACAAGATTTTGTCTGGAAGATAATAGGCTCTAAACAGAACAACCAGATGTATTACTTTTGTACTGTTTACTGGAACTTCAGGTTAGGGGTGGGCAATATGGCAAAAATATCACAATACTTGAAAATATTTTTAACACATCAAAAGACAATATCAAAAATACAGTTAGTTACAGTTGTTTCGTGTTGCTTACGTGTGATGATATTTGTGATATACTCAGAAAAGCTGAAATATTGTGACATAATTTATCCTGATAACAATAAAATACCTTTATACTAGCCACCTCTACTTCACCACTGCCGTGTTACTACTGAATGATGTGCATGCACAGTGAAAATAATACCACATGAACTCCAATTTGTGTGTTCTCTTGAAGGTCCCATGGCTCCATGGCTATAAATCATATATATATATATATATATATATATATATATATATATATATATATATATATATATACTGCTCAAAAAAATAAAGGGAACACTCAAATAACACATCCTAGATCTGAATGAATGAAATATTCTCATTGAATACTTTGTTCTGTACAAAGTTGAATGTGCTGACAATAAAATCACACAAACATCAATGGAAGGCTGATCCAACTTTGATGTAATGTCCTTAAACAAGTCAAAATGAGGCTCAGTATTGTGTGTGGCCTCCACGTGCCTGTATGACCTCCCTACCACGCCTGGGCATGCTCCTGATGAGGTGGCGGATGGTCTCCTGAGGGATCTTCTCCCAGACCTGGACTAAAGCAACTCCTAACTCCTGGACAGTCTGTGGTGCAACATGGCATGGTGGATGGAGCGAGACATGATGTCCCAGATGTGCTCAAATGGATTCAGGTCTGGGGAACGGGTGGGCCAGTACATAGCTTCAATGCCTTCATCTTGCAGGAACTGCTGACACACTCCAGCCACATGAGGTCTAGCCTTGTCCTGCATTAGGAGGAACCCAGGGCCAACCGCACCAGCATATGGTCTCACAAGGGGTCTGAGGATGTCATCTTGGTACCTAATGGCAGTCAGGCTACAACTGGCGAGCACATGGAGGGCTGTGTGGCCCTCCAAAGAAATGCCACCCCACACCATTACTGACCCACTGCCAAACCGGTCATGCTGAAGGATGTTGCAGGCAGTATATCACTCTCCATGGCATCTCCAGACTCTGTCACGTCTGTCATGTGCTCAGTGTGAACCTGCTTTCATCTGTGAAGAGCACAGGGCGCCACTGGCGAATTTGCCAATCCTGGTGTTCTCTGGCAAATGCCAAGCATCCTGCACGATGTTGGGCTGTGAGCACAACCCCCATCTGTGGACGTCGGGCCCTCATACCATCCTCATGGAGTCGGTTTCTAACCGTTTGTGCAGACACATGCACATTTGTGGCCTGCTGGAGGTCATTTTGCAGGGCTCTGGCAGTGCTCCTCCTGTTCCTCCTTGCACAAAGGTGCACAAAGGTGGAGGTAGCAGTCCTGCTGCTGGGTTGTTGTCCTCCTACGGCTTACTCCACGTATTGTACTGGCCTGTCTCCTGGTAGCGCCTCCAGCCTCTGGACACTACACTGACAGACACAACAAAACTTCTTGCCACAGCTCGCATTGATGTGCCATCCTGGATGAGCTGCACTACCTGAGCCACTTGTGTGGGTTGTAGAGTCCGTCTCATGCTACCACGAGTGTGAAAGCACCGCCAACATTCTAAAGTGACCAAAACATCAGCCAGAAAGCAGAAAGGTACTGAGAAGGTGTCTGTGGTCCACTCCTGCAGAACCACTCCTTTACTGAGTGTGTCTTGCTAATTGCCAATAATTTCCACCTGTTGTCTGTTCCATTTGCACAACAGCTGTGAAATTGATTGTCAATCAGTGTTGCTTCCTAAGTGGACAGTTTGATTTCACAGAAGTTTGATTTACTTGGAGTTATATTGTGTTGTTTAAGTGTTCCCTTTATTTTTTTTAGCAGTGTATATATACACACACACACACACACACACACACACACACACACAGACATGGCTATAAATCATATATCATCATATATCATATACCATCAAAACTCTTTTGTCACTGAGCACAAACACTGCCTGCTGTATAAGAAGCTTAAAATAGGTTTTTCACAGGTGTTAAATAACATGCCGTCAGCATCTATCATCAGTCTTGGTGAATCAGAGTAGGAGATTTATTATAATAATCTCATCCCATTATTTTGTTCTCTGAGAGGGAAACTCCTATAAATAAATTTACAGTATTTGTGAATAAGCGCAAAATAGCATGACAGCCCTTTTCATCTTACATTATTCCTATTATTTAGTCAATTACAAAAGTCACTCTTTGACATAAAAAGATGTGAGCAAAGGTCATCACTGACATCAATGGTCAACAATAACAAGAATAGATACTAACAAACTTCTGCTGCCATACTGATGGATGCCAGATATACTGAGATGTTCTAAAGTGGATCTGTAAGTTATCTGGTACATTTGTGCATTTACTCTAGTTCTTTCTGGAAAAGTTCTTACCTTTATTGCAGACATTATTTCATAGCTATAACAATACAGTTTAGTGATTTTCATTCTCAATCACACCAACTAAACCTATCAATTACCACCTGAATCAGGTGTATTTTTGCAGAAAAATCTAACTGTACTGAAATCTGGATCGCGCCTGACATACAGGGATCAGTAAGGCACATTCTAGGTACAAAGCAGAGGTTGGAGCCCGCTACCCACCCAAGACCAACAGCCCCAGACAAAATACTGGGTTTCATAGCAAAATAATAGATGTAGTTCTTGTTTTTACACAGTATTCTTGTCCATTTTAAGAATTGGCAGACATATTGACCCCTATTTATCAAAGTTGCATACTGTGAAATCGGACCATAAAATAAGCAAACGCAGATTTCAGACCGTCTCGTTCTGAATGTCTTTCGCCTTTGACATATCTGTATGACCAAACTAACATCTGGTAGGACTGCATGTAAATTTGGGTGAAAAATTTAATATCTAAAAAAAAAAGATTTGTTAACTAAGCAAAACCTTTATCAATATCTGTAATGGCAATAATAAGAATACAAATAATCATAATAAAAAAAAACAAAAAAACATTAGCACTAGAGTAATATTTACACATGGCAGTCCAGTACAAAATTTGATGTATGTCTTTTATACATTGCCATAAACAAATGTGCAACCATTCCATGTCCATTTAAAGACATATTACACTGTGCTTTTGTTTTATACTGCTGATACCGCCCAGAAAATTTATTAACAGCAACTAATACAGAAGCATCTCCTACACAACAATAATACATATTTTAAAGGTATTATTTCAGGAAAATGATCACACTACACAATTACATCATCATCATCATCATCATCCTCATCATCGTTAACCACTTAGTCCAGATAGGGTTACGGCACAAATACTTCATTCACTGTCTTAAAAAATATATTTTAAAAATGCTGCTTGACCTCAAACTCTACCTACCAGCATAGCCATTTGCTCATGAGCTTCTGAATGCTGTCATGTTATTGGCTCTGTACCAAAAGCTCTGCATGAATGAGGGTGTGCTTTATGTAAATGATTGTAAATGGAGTTCTGGCAGGCTGACGCTTGATTTCACACACTGATGTTGATCCATCATTTATGCTCAACCTCATTTTGTCTGCATGTCATATGAAAGTATCAGGAATCAGATGCAGAGTTGTTCGTACATCATGAGAAGTGGTCCAATCTGCGCTCTTTTTTAAGCAAGTCCAATCTGCTTAATACTATTTTGCATCTTTTTTTAGGAACTACGGAATTGGGGTGGCAAGTGCTATGGAGCTGCTACCTCCTGCCACCCTGTAGATTAGCCCCATGTGCAAAATTATAATTTCTCCCAGCATGAAATTTTACTTAGCATGAAAAGTACTTAGTCACAAAGCAAAGCACTGTGTCTGTGATAATCCAATTAGTGCGCATGAGTGAGTTTGTGTTGGGCTCAGGTTTCAAATTTAGTAGCATTAGTCAGGTCTAATTTAGCTGGGCTGGATTTCAAAAAATGTACGTGTCGGGATTGAGTTTCAGTTTCAGGCCTGTGCAGACCTCCAGCATTGGTCTGTAGTTGCCCTTAGAGGGAAGCACTTTGCATTTGACTGACTGGCATTCTAACTGCCTTCAGACACCCACGCTGAGGCTGATCATTTGTGTCTGCTGCTAATGATTAGGCACTGCTTGTTGCTACACATTCTACATTGGCTATGCTTTCTCAAGCCCTCCAAGTGGCTTTATGAATGCCTCTCTCTCATTTTCTCTCTCTCTCTCACACACAGATTCTCTACTCTAGTCTTACAGCAGTAGAGAGAAGACCTAAAATATGAGTCATACAACACCAGGTACAGAGGGTCTACAGAGGTGGGGCAGTGTGTGTGTGTGTGTGTGTGTGTGTGTGTGTGTGTGTGTGTGTGTGTGCGTGTGCGCGTGCGCATGTGTGTGTGTGGAAGCAAAGGATCATCTCCTCCCCTAAAGCATCTCACACACACATCATATACCCTGTAGCTTGGTTCATCTTCAAAGTCTGTATGTACTATTCCACAAGAGCTGACTGTCAGAGGAGTCAGACTATCAGATGCTCAGGGAGAGAGACAGAGAGAGAGAGTGACAGAGGGAGAAGAAGAAGAAGGGATGTGTGGGTGGTACATCTGCATATCTTTTGAAGTTGCATCAACTGAAACTTCTCCACAATCCTGCTATTATTCTCAGAGTCTGAAGGACAAAATTCAGCACTGAGTGATGAGAAATGTTAAACTGGCTTAAAGGAAAATTACAGTACTTTCCTTAAAAACATATATTTTCCAGCTTTTTTTGCATATTTTTTTCTTTGTGGAATTTATGGTTCAAATTTACACATACATTTCACAGGGCACACAATCTGATAAAGAACAAGACACATGCAGTTTTATAGCTTGTCTGTCACTGTTACACTGCTATATGCGCATGTGAATGTGATATATTCCCCTACATCACGTATCCTTCTCAAGTGTTCGAACACATGAAACAAGTATGGTCAGAGTACTAACTATCAACCTAAGAGATGAATGAAAGAGTTCAGTGCAATGTTCATGTTACAGTACTCAATAATTCATACAATAATGTAAAGAAGCGATGTTGAAGCGCTTTATGTTTGTCCTAGACCTAAAATCCATCCATTTTCTAATCCGCTTCTCCGTCAGGGTCACGGTAGACCTAAAATGAAGTCTTAAAAGTTTTACAGCACACAGTGTAGACCTCACCTGCAAGTGTGCCGATTCCAGAGCCCAGCAAGGCGTGGAGGGCCATGATGGGGGAGAAAAGCAGCACGGCTCCAAGGATAAGCACTGTGGGCCCCAGAACATCACAGGCATAAATCTGCCCTACTCCCAGCACAACACCCTTCAGAAGCTAAGCAGAGAGGAAAGGGAGTTTCATTAAACTATTCAGATGCAGTCTGGAAACATTTCCACTCCCCATTCTCATTTCCCATTTTTTAGATATAAAGCACCTCATGGTGTTTAACACTTACTCACTACATACTTACCTAAATCAAGGTGTGCTAGGTTGTGTGACAACTTCGTTTTAGCTGAAATGGCCATTATGAGCACGGGAGAGGTGCATGCTTTCTATTTCTTTATAGCTTTGATGGACTGACCATGGGCTGGGATAATTCCTGGCAGGCTGCCATGGGTGTGGGCAACAGAATAAATGTCCTACATTTGCATACTTACTTACCACCTCTTTACCCAAATCTAGGCGTGCTGAAATAACTATTGTGGACATGCAAGAAGTGCATGCTTTCTATTTCTCTATAGCAGAGATGGACTGACCACCAGGAGGATTGGGAACATTTCTGGTGTGCTGGTGTGTGTGGGCCACCGAGAGAGTGAGAACTAAAGAAATGTATGGCTGTTATCTTGCTGTAGTCCAATATGAAATTAATGGAGACTGCTCTAAACAAATGGCATGTGCTGGGCGAATACAGGAGTGCAGTTATCTAGATACATTAGAGACCCACTGCACTCTCAGTGTGTGGCCATCGGCAAGTCACACAAATACCACTGCCTCAGAACAAAACATTATAATAACAAGGAAAGTTTACCCATGAAGTCTAGCTAGAGAGAGATGGTGAAACCTCCATTGCATAGAAGGGAGGAGAGTGCATGATAAAAAAAAACAGAAATTTACTTACTAACAAGATGCAAAAAAATTAAGAAATGAAAATATACTGTTTTTTTTAAAGATATCTGAGTGAGGAACTGCATGGCCAAAGTGCAGAAGAGGTAGCCAAGTTATAACTTATGTATGTGTTTCCGTTATTTTGATTATGTAAACTTAAGCTTTCTTAACGTGAGATAAGATACTGTAAGATATGATATAATTCCATAAAAAAGACATAATTTACTTCTGTAATATGAATTTGTAAAAAATCTCGTGATCTTATCAGATCTTAATTTAGGATTAAAGGACATGAAGTTTCTGTAAGACAGCCCCTGGCTTATAACTCACTAAATAACTAGCACGTCAGCAAAGTAACTAATTTACTATTACACAAAATAACCAACTACCTAACTAACCAACTTATTAACTTGTTACTTAACAATGTTACTAGCTAGCTTACTCACTTACTCACTCGCATTTAGCAGAAGGAATATTCTCCGGAGGGAGCACTCAGTTAGCTATTATGCCCATTATTGAAAGAGTGTAAACCCACACTAGCAGGATCTCATTTGCAGTGCTAATTTGAGTGTGTATGTACCATGTAAAATGACCAAAAACATAGCTTGTAAGTAAGCAAATGCTTTAATTGCTGATGTTCTTGCAGTAGTAAAACATTAGGGTATGATATCATGTGGGGATAATCAGACAGCTTCAAAGCTTCAAAGACCCCCTTTTTTCAGATACATATAAAACTGGAGACCTACTGTACTGGTCTAACAGGACCACCCTTTGCACCACTTATCAATTAATTTCTGTGTAAATCTGAGTTAATTAACTAAAGGTTTCTCGATAGCATAAAAGTAGCATCCTAATGTCTCCTCATTCCCTGCCACGTAGGGATCAGGGCTAATGAGAGGCTGTGTCTGGACTTTCAGATGTAGGCTGCATGATGAAAGACTCTTCCACAGTAGGAGTCAGTGAGGGAGGTAGGAGAGCCCTGCAAACTTCTATTCTCCCTGAAAGACTATTCATGACACCAGGAGATGAAAGAAATTAATCTATAAAAGTTATGGCTGCCCTTTCACTCTTTTTTATCTCTCCCCAGCTGTCTTTCCCTCTCTCTTCATAGTTCTGTGTCCTCCTTCCACCCCTCATTCACTCCTATCTCAAGTCGTCTCCATGGAAACATGCCGGATGCACCTGATGCTGGGGAGCTGTATATTTATGAGGCCTGAAAGGCCTCTGACAGGGCGGAACTGCAGCAAGGCTGCGAATCACAATGAGTAGAGCAGCTCTAGTGCCTGAGGCTTAGTTTGTATGGCAGTAGTCGCTGTAAAACTAGGGAGTGAATACAGAAACACCTCCCTAACTTTTCTCATGGCAATCAGTTTAATCAATTTGCATATAGCAAGTCATTCCATTGTCAGTACTAAACAGCTTATGTATGCTACAGGGAATGACACAGAATACAAAATGCTTTGCAAAATTCATACATGTCTTCAATCCTCTGTACTTGTGAGAAGGGCTCAAGACAGAACATTGCTGTCCTGGTACCAGATGCCTTGAGTTCTGAAGGGACGAGTGGTCACTAGAAGGTTTAATTTTGAAATCAAACAAAGTGGTACCGGGTTGGTTGCAATACAGTTTGTAGTACCCAAGTCTGAAACCAGTCTCAAGACCATGAATTGAGGTCTTGGATTTGAGAGGGTCTTGTCTCGTGGATGTTCTTGAGGCCAGCTGACAGCAGGGTTTCCTAATTGGTATTAATTAATCTTTTGTTTATTATCATTATAAAGTGCCAACACCAACATTCAAACAGAATAAAACTGTCCTTCTTCTACATGTATAATACAAAACCATCACTCCAATTAGCTAAAAGGGAAGGCAGGCCACTGCTCTCCTGGTTCAGCAGCCAATTAACCTTTGTTATTTTGAATAAGCTAATGTGAACATTGAGAAGAAGGTTTTATTATTAACTCCTGGTCTTGGCCTTGTCTTTTACTTGACTCATACTCAATGTGTTTTGCTCCAATCCTATTCTAACACATCTGATCTATATGTTGAAGGCCTTCAAGGGCATCTGTGGCATTAGATCAGAAGTCTTTGGGGTGAATCTTCAGGACCAGGTTTGGGCAGCTCTGACATGGACTGATCTTAGATCAGCATTTTTACTCTGAGAAGCTTGATGAATTTATTCCCAGGTCTACAACAATGGCCCCCATCATTTGTCTGTCAAGCCCTTGTAAAAAGCTGTGTTAGATAGCTAAATCATCATTAGCCACCACAATGAATAATAATGAATTTGTTAATGATGATGGATATCAAAAATTTAAGCCTGTTCTTTACAAGGTATTGCAGATTAGTTCCATAGACTCAACAGAAGATACTCTGTGCCTTTGCTGATTTCCAGAGTAGATTCCAAAGAACTTGATGTTTCCCAGCAGGTTTTACTAAGGGTTTCATGTTATTTGTGCATTGTGGTTATTATAGCCAATTAGTTGTGCATTTGGCAGCTATTTATCTATGGAAAATGTCTAATATTCTTAAAGAAGCAGGGCTGATTCCACAGTGATTGCATCAAGATAAGGTATAAAATATGAATAGGATCAATGTCGCGCTCTGTTTCTCTTTCACACATGTACACTCAGAGTTGCTTAAAAGGAAAGAGAAACCTTGAGTAGTAGACAGAGACAGCTGCTTATGTGTAATGAGAATTCTAGATTTTGCCTTTTGGCTAATTTCACTGTGTTCTCTTCATAATAAGCACCACCATCATTAAACTCCTGTCTTTGATAAGCTGGGTGGGTGGAAAAAATGCAGAGAAGAAAAGAGTAAGGAGCCAAAAACACACTTGAATTAAAGAAAAAGTATCAATATTTAAATATACTCAGTTATGTTAAAGCACGAAGTGAACTTTTTAACACAAACATGTATTTTTGGTATTTGGTGGTCCCATGTTGGCTGGTTACTCCAGCGTGGCTGGCTGCTAACTCACTCGCCATACAGGCGCTGATGCTTCAATGCCAACAAAATGTTTGATTGACCAGCCCTTCTTTTGGAAATGTTCTTTTCTAGTTTGGTAATGCACTCTTCCACACTTTAACTGATATCTTACACATCTACTCTTTAGTCATCAGTTTGGGAAATGAGTAACAGTTCATTCTTTCCACCAGCCTTACAGATTTACAACTATGCAAAGGTATCGCAGGCATAGTTATAGTTGCTAAGCTATGAAGGACCTAATAGGTGAACCAGTGTAAATTTTATGTAACTTTACTTACAGGACATCCCATCCTGAATTGGACTTTTGATACATTCTGTGATATAAGAGATTAATCATGTCCCAGACCCCCAGGACCCCCTATATTTGGTACCTTGATCATACTCAAAACCCAGAAAAAGGAGTACAATAAAAAAGAGAAAAATCTCCGGGGCTTTGTGATTTGTAACACATACTTTGAAGGTCTAAATGTAAGTATAAGTATGTCAATATGCTGAATATATTCAATTTCAATAATACTTAAAGAAAACTTTAACATTGTGACAAAGTACTTTCATCCCTGTCCATTAGTGAAATCATGTCGTCGTACAGGATTGGAATGACCTCTGTTGAGTGTTAGTGCGTCACCTTTGTTGAGTGTGCGGCATGTTGTTTTTACTCACCTTCGGCATGTGTAGCTGTGTGTTGTTGTTGATCAGTGGTGCCCCCAGTGGCTGGGCAGGGTAGTTGGGGTAGTAGGGGTTACTGGTGCCTGTGCAGGACAGATAGAGCAGCAGAACTGTGTTGAAAGGAAACACACTCACAGGCAGATCCCATCGGTCCAGAACAGGGGCCAGACCACTGGAGACAAATGTTCTGAGAGAGAGAGAGAGAGAGAGAGAGAGAGAGAGAGAGAGAGAGAAGCACTCCTGCTTCAGATCTGAAAAAATTCGCAGGTGTTTCTGTCCATCTGTCCATCCCACTGTGAGAACTCTACACTATAATTCTGAAAGGCTGTGTTACTGATAACAAAGGAAAAAGATAAAAAAAGATGAAAATTTGCACATCAAACAAAAAAGTGGCTGGTGTTCTCAGAACAGTGGCATGTCCACCCCAGAGTCCAGATCTCAGCATCTCTGAATGTGTTTGGGATTATCTGGATCATAGGAAGCAGAAAATGAACTTTGGATATGTGGAAAAATATCCCTTAAAAACTGAAAGCAAGTCTCCCAAAAAGGATGGATGCTGTAATAAAGTTTGGATGCACTAAACAGAAAGAAAGACTTTTAAATTGATATATTATTTAAATTGATATATTATTGATATCTTTTTTTTATATTATAATTGACATATACTTAATGGGTATTTTGACAGGAAAACAAATAAACACAAATAAGGATGGTCTCTGACTTTTGCACAGTACTGTATAAAACATATTGGTCTACATAACACATATGAGACACGTTTGTGATGTGTGTGTCTTACGTTGTAGCTCCAGCGAGACATGCAGGAAGTAATAGCCACCAATACCAATCTCCTGCAGCGCTAAACACACCTATCAGCAATGCCACCAGCATGCCATTATAACCATACTGACCCCTCGACATCTCCACTCTGTACCACATAAACAAACACAAACACACGCATTCAACAGTTATTACCTGATGAATAGAAAAAATAACACAACACACATGGCTGGTTCTGCAAAATGTAAAAAATATATTTTCTACATTAACTGACCACTTTATTAGAAACATTCGTGTAGGACCATTATTAGCTTAGACACTGATGTGTGTAAAAACCTCAGCAACATCGCTGTGCCTGATACACTCGTACCAGCACCTCACATGATACCTACTACCACACTATAGGTTCATATGCTATCAGACAAAAAAGGACACGCAGGTAAATATTAGTCCTCTGAGGATTTTTCTTAAATCTATTTCAAATGATTTTTCACTTACCCCAGAAGCAGTCGATAAGCCAAGACATATTTGACATTTGACATGTGCTTCTTTAGTTCACAACGGAAAATGATAGACTAATGTTACTTACAAACTATACTTGGATTGTCACCGATCTCATCTGGGTAATTATATGTCAAAATCTTAATTTATTTGCTTCAAAAATCCCCCGAAAAGCTACATTAAAAAAAAGAAACAATAAAGAAAAAAAACAATTAGTAAAATAGCATTGATACACTATACTTCCATAAGTATTTGCTCATCTGCCTTCACACGCATATGAAATTGAGTGACATCTCATTCTTATTCCATAAGGTTTAATATGATCTTGGCCCACCCTTAGAAGAAGAATTAGAATTAGAATAGAATGCTAGAATTGCAGCTATAACAGCTTCAACTCTTCTGGGAAGGCTTTCCCAAAGGTTTAAGAGTATGTTTATGGGAATTTTTGACCATTCTTCCAGAAGCACATTTGTGAGGTCAGACACTGATGTTGGATGAGAAGGCCTGGCTCATAGTCTCCACTCTAATTCATTCCAAAGGTGTTCTGTCAGGTTGAGGTCAGGACTGCAGGCCAGTCAAGTTCTTCCACACCAAACTCGCTCATCCATGTCTTTATAGATCTGTCATTTTACATGGCCCACCACTCTGTGACTGAGTTGCTGTCGATCCCAATCTCTTCCACTTTGTTATAACGCCACTGAGAGTTGACTGTGGAATATTTAGTAGCGAGGAAATTTCACGACTGGACTTGTTGCATCCTATCACGGTACCATGCTGGAATTCTTTGAGCTCCTGAGAGCGACCCATTCTTTCACAGTGAGTGAATACTTTTGGAAATATAGTGTAGGTTTATTTGTTTATTTGCATATTTAAGTTAAAACTAGTCCTATATGATCATCCGCACAACATCCTGTCTTCTAATATTACTCCACTTTCAATGTGGACAGCATGGTGTGTGTTGTATGTCAAAACATCACTACACATTTGTTGACATTTGTTAGTATAGCTATGGCTTTATAACTGTAAAAGCTACAAGTTGCATCTTGAGCAACAATAAAGCTGTGATGTGGTATTCCATTTCATATAAACACTAAACCAAGCAAAGAAATCTAAGTGCAGCCTGGTGTATTAGCACTGATTCTCTAATAATGCACAAACACTGTGGCTTTTGACAAAGAACCAAAACCTAACAAGAGCGTAAATTTAGTAAAAATATGCAAAATCTCAATGCATGGAGTGATTAAGTTTTACCTGACAATTGCAAGGAAGGTTGCAAACAGGACATTTGAAAATCCACAGGTGTTCCAAATAAATTTCTAGGCATGAGAAGTGAATTTGAGAAGTGAATTTACTTTTTCTGCTTCTTTGTTTTCTGTTTTGTGCTCTCTTTGTTGTCGTCATGCCATATGCACCTACATGTAGAAATAAACATCCCTTCTTTTTCCTGTCTTCGATGCCAATCAGTGGCTCTCACTCCCCACAATAGAGACATTCCATCTTGGTTGGCATCATTTGGCACTTTCCACAAGTAAACCCAATTCACACAACTCACATAAGTGCAGATTTGCCTGGCAAGTCATTGGTGAGTCCAGAATCCTGCTGATACATTTATTCATGAACTCAGGGTCAAACATGCACAGTTGAGGTTCATTTGTGCTGAAAATGTGGTCATCAAAATTGTAACCAAGCATTGTTTTAATTTTCCGAGTGCACTAGCTTAGAGTGGACCTTACTGTGTTTAGAAATTCATACAGCCCCAGCATTTGCTTATCTTGGGTAAAAGGTACCACATAATGTGCGAAGGTAAAAGTTGTTCACAGCGGTTCACTCACAATGGCTGCCCCACTCACCTATGCAGAGGGATTTATTTTTATATTTATAAACTAAAGTAGGTTGTAATGTGTTCTAAACCACATGGATTTGTCTGTGCAAAACAAATGAAGACCTGGATGGGTTTTGAGTGAGAGGAAAGATGTTTTTGTACATGTATTTACAGAGATGAGTTTAGTGACAGACAGTCCAGTGTTTGTTAGCAACATTAGCCTAGTATCTCCTGCGGAAAAATAATGAAGCAAACATCAGATACCAAACATATCTTGGCTGATCGACTGAATATGGGGTAAGTGATAAATTATTCTCTAAACTATTTCTTTAATTTTCTTCAATTGTGTAATTTAAAGTTTTATATGTACAGTACATCCACTTTCTTTGAAACAGAACCGATAAACTTTAAACTAAAAAAAAAAACACTTTAAAACATATAAAAAATCCAAAACTGGTATTGGTATGTTCAATATTGGTATGTTCCCTACCTACAGGTTCTGATCATTTATCATTGAGGTCCTCAAATTACCCAAGAAAATTCAGTTTAGCATCTTGTTTTTCGAGGTTGTACAATATCAGCGTCACTGCTGTGCTGAGAATAGGCCACGAAACCGTTAATATCTGGTTGACAGGGACTCTGCTGTCAGAAACCGACCAATAATGAATGGGTTAGAGCAGAGGCATCCAAAAGTTTTTTAAAGGGGCCCACATTGGACCATATAGAAATATCTGAGGGCCGGTCCTTCGTTTCCCAAATTTATCATTTATGTTCTTTGGGAAATCCTCCACTGATTTCCCTAACACTTATACATCCTACAGGGTAGGTGTATTTAGTGTGAACTTAGCTTAGTGTAAAAATAGTTTCTGAATATTTGGTATTCAAAACATGAAAAGCACAAACATTTAAATAGGTCATTTTCACTGAACTACTTAATTTGCTGTGAAAAAAGCTGCTGCTGTGAAAAAAAGGTCCTGCTGCTTTACTTTTTGTCCCCTCTGTGTGGAAGTACAAAGAAGATGTTTGTCCACTAATAGAGTGGATTTACTGATTATTGGGCATAATATCAAATACTTTTACTTGTGGTATCATTACAAACTGAAAGAAAAAGCAAAATACGCATCTGAAAACATCTGGCTCTGCGGGTGTCATGCTTTCCTCACCGCTCATAGCCAATGATGATGGCCGTGACTGTGGATGCGAATAGTCCTACGCTGCCCAGCACAGCCTGCCAGGGGCTGGAGAGAGTCAGAGCTATCAGAATCAGAGCTCCACTCACAGGATTATCCACCATAATCACACTAGACACACCCCGCAAACTCCACTCCAACAGCTGCACAGACAATGGCTGGTCTGAGAGGAAGAGTAGAAGAGAGAGGGAAGGAGACAGACAGACAGAAGGGGAAAGGGATAGGGTGTATTCAGAGTGGTCCATATATTAACTCTTTCACTATTCACTACATACAGTGACAGGAAAACGTATGAGAATGTAGTTTTCTACATTAATTGGTCATAACATGTGATTTGTTCAAACAGAATGTGCAAAACACATACAGTGCTATTGGAAAAAGTAAGTGGACCCTTGAATTTAATAACTGGTTGAACCTCCTTTGGCAGCAGTAACCTCAAGTAAGTGCTTCTGGTAGCTGGTAGTTCAAGAGAAATACTCGACCATTTCTCCTTACAGAACTGCTCCAGCTCAGCCATATTCTTCAGATTTCTTGTGTGAATGGCTCTCTTGAGGTCATTCCTCAGCATCTCTATTGGGTTATGGTCTGGGCTCTGACTGGGCCACTCCAAAAGGGGAGAGTTTATTTTTATTTGAAGCCATTCAACTGTAGTTGAAGCAATTTTTGGCAATCAGGTCATCCCAGGAGGACCAAAGCAGCTGATGGCAGGAACATTGTTACAGCAGTGAAGAAAACCCCCAAAATAACATCCAGGGAAATAAAATAGAGTCTTTAGAGTGTGGGGGTGAATGTTAGCACCTAAACACTAGTAGACTTCGAGAGAAGGAATACAGAATCTAAACAACAAGATGCAAAACTCTCATCAGCAGTAAAAGCAGAAGTCAAGGTTGGAATTGCAAAGAAGTGCAAAGGTGATCCCAGACAAGTTCTGGAGCAAATAATCCACCAGTCCATAAGTCATGTCTTAACAAGTAACAGCTAAGCACTGCATATACACAGCAACAAATGAATTCAGAACTAAGCAATAAACGCACTGGCATGGAAACAGCAGTTTGCGGTGGATTTTTTTTGCATTCCATGGAAAAATAAACAATCCAGTATGGAAGAGAAGATTGTGAACATGTGATGTTGTTTTCACAACTTAACTGAATAAAATCCAATTGCTAGGCTTGTTATTTCTTATACTTTGTTAGGACACCCAAATTGACAGCTTTTAAAACAATGGTCTCTGTTGAACCAGTAAAACAGCAGCATCAGTCCAGAAACATCCGCATCTACTGAGTCTGCTGAGTGAGAGCCGGAGTCATGGATGTTAGATAGGTTGTCACTGAACTGGATGCTTTTCCATATGTGGAGTTGGAAGTTAAACCAACTTCAAGTTTTAAGCTGAAAATAAAACTAAAGCACATGGTATGTATAACCTAATTTATATTATCAAAAAACTACTCTTGCAATTAGCCTTTTCTTGTCAGGCCATGTTTTTGTCTTTCATGTTCTGTATCTGTGTGATTCCACTGATTTCCCTTACACTCCCACCTGCACACCTGGGTGGATTTAGTGCATACGTAGCTCAATGTGAAAACTAGTTTGCATGGTGCAACTGGTTTTGATAAAGTAATGTGTAAACCTGAGCCTTGTACACACTTATGTTCAACTAGCTTACATTTGAACTTACGTACAGCTGATGCAACTGGCCTGTGTTCTTCTTTTATGATACAACCGTCAATAGCAGTGGAATGAATTCTGACATGGACATGAACATCTTGTCTTCTCATGTCCAAGCAAATTGTCCCAAACATTTGTTGGGTGGAAGGTCATAATGCACAAGACAATGACCCAAAGGATATTGCCTACTTAACCAAGGAGTAAAAGAAAAAGAAAGGGAACTGGCCAAGTCAGTCTCATAATTCAACTCAATTGAGCATATACTTCACCCGATGAAGAGCAAACTGAAGTCAGAGCATCGCCGAAATAAGCATGAAGCGAAAAGGGCTGAGCTAAAGGCTTAACAAAGGCACTTCAAATTAAATGATCAAGAATGTGATGTCAGTGGAAGTTATTGAATGTACAGAGTTTGAGACCAAATACTAACTGTAAGCAATAAAAGTAATTTTCCTTTCAACCCTTAACTGGCTCTTACAGTGTGTGTCCCAATACTTATGCACAGCTGAAATTGGTAAACACAAAAATAACTTTTTTTTCCTGTCACATAATGTTTATGTTGTTTTATGTTGGAAAATAAAATATGACATTCTGTCTTTAGTCCCATCTTTTAGTCTGGAACACAAATTTTATGGATGTGTAAAAATAAATTATTCAATTTTACTTCATTCTGCCAATATTTTTGCATCTAACTATGGATATACATGTGAATATGTGTGTGTGTGTGTGTGTTAGTGTGTAATCACATTACAGTAAGTCTTCACATTTGATTCTCAAGGTCTTCACACATTGGAAGGTAAGAAAACTGAATATTTATGCTTTTAGCTTCTCATAAAGGAGAAAAACAGAGAGAGGATGATGCACATTTGTTATCTCTTAAAGCAGTGGTTCAGCCAAGAATTGAATGTACATTATTTTCCTCTCACCCTAAACGTAGATCAGTCAGCACATGTTTGGTGTCTGAAGTTTCCTTCTTAATTTCGCACTGCAGCTACAAGACAAATGTAGTTAACAAGTAATGGAAACTTATAGCAACCAGATAGTATCATGCAACCATCATGTCTAAGTGATTCCACACTTGCCCCAAACCATGTTGAGTTGATTAGAGATCTCAGTAGGGTCAAATCACAGTCTGACAAAGTTTCGGGGCACAAGAGACCTAAAAAAATAACAAAATAAACAGCTTGTTTTTGTTGATGTATTTTTGTATCATCCATCATGGTGCAACAGCCTTTTGTTTTCAGCACAGTTATTTTTCTGCACACCTTTGGTATTTGGGGGCTTTACATGATTTTAAACATGGTAATAGATAATGGGTTATTGTTTAGGTAATTATTCAGCAGCTTTTCATCTTTTAGCTGCCTTGGGCCTTGTGTTCTAAGGCTGCTTCAGGCCACTTGGCAGTCAGAGGCACCTTGCTGATAGCCCCTCTGGCCTGATCAGTAATCCCTCTCAGAATCTCAGCCAGACTTGCTTGTTTTGTTTTAGTACAATAGGGCTGCCCAATCCTGGTCCTGCAGTTCAGATGAAGGCCTTCTGGATTATCTGGATCAGGTGTGTTAGATTAGGGTTGGAGCTAAACTCTGCACGGTGTTAGGTCTCTAGAACCTGGACTGGGCACCCCACTGTACAGCTTATTATTATGTATAAAAATGGTCAACAGTATGTCCAGTGTTTCACACAGTGTCAGAGATTTGAGATTAATTCACCGCAGTTAGTAACGAGTGTGTAATATTTTATGCATGCAGTTTTGACTATGACAATTGTTAGCGACAGAAGCTGTGTAGCTCCAGTGCAAAACTAAAACAGATACCAAATATTTTGGCTGATTGACTGCATTAAAGTGCAAATAAAGTATAAATCTGATTTTTTGGGTAAACCGTTCTTTTAACTGTCAGCAGGTGTGTGTAATGAGTGTACAGTGCTATGGACTCTTACCCTGCATGAGTGTGTGGAGGTGCTGCATGTCTCCGGTGCAGTAGAGCAGTTTGTGGAGCAGGCGCTGCCTCAGGCCCTCCGACCGCTTAGATGACTTCTCTTCAGGGGACATTCTTAACAGTCACTACAGCTGAGCCTACTCTCTCTCTCTCTCTCTCTCTCTCTCTGTTTCTCTGTCTCTCTTTCTCTCTCTCTCTTTCTCTCTCTCTCTCTCTCTCTCTCTCTCTCTTGCTCTCTCTCTCTCTTTCTCTCTGTCTGTCTTGTTTACTCCAGCTTCATTGACCCTCTCGTCTTTTCTGTCTCAGTTCACTTCTGCTTTTCTGTTAACTATGTTCTTTTGCTCTTTAACATTTGCGTCTCTCTGACTCTCTCTATTTCTTTCTTTCTGTTTTATGGCTCTTTCACACTCTCTATTTTCCCCTCTTCTCTTTCTCTTTCTCTCTCTCTCTCTCTCTCTCTCTCGCACTTTGTTTTTTCTTTTTTGCTCTCACACTGACTACTTCTCTGTGTTCTCTCCCTTTCTTTCTTTCTTTCTTTCTTTCTTTCTTTCTTTCTTTCTTTCTTTCTTTCTTTCTTTCTTTCTTTTACTCTCTCTGTCCCCTTTGTTTTTTTGTTACTTATTGGGCCCTTTTGGACAGTAATGGTCAAACTCTGTCCTCTAGCTCCTGCCCATCTTTACCAATTACTTAATGTTTTGTTACTCTTTCATCCTGTTCCCGCTGCTTGAGTGAGAATAGTAATGAATGAACACTCTTAGAATCGCTGGAACAAATCTGTTTGTGCTGAAAATAGTGCACATTTCCATGCATTGAATTCACTTGATTCAAATGTTTTAAATTTTCTGAAAGCATTAAATGAACTAAAGGTTCTAAATTATCTAAACATTTAACATTTTCTTGAGGCTCTAAACACTTAAAATTCTAACTTTTCTAAAGGTTCTAAAGAGTCTGAATTATAATAAAAAGTTCTACATTTATCAAAGGTTCTCATTTAAGTGTTTGAAATGATCTAAACAATAACAATTATCTAAAAGCTCTAAATTAAATGAAAGTATTACATTTTCTTAAGGCTGTAAATGGTCTAAAAGTTCACAAACTTTTCAAGGTTTTAAATGTTCTAAAGGTTCTGGATTTTTTAAGGTTCTAAATTATCTTAATACTCTAGATTCTCTTATGGTTCAAAATGATATAAAAGTTCTAGATTGTCTTAATGTTCTAAATGATCTAAAACTTCTAAATCTTTTAAGGTTTGAAATGGTCTAGAAGTTCTAATTTATCTTAAGGTTCTAAATAATTTAAAAGTTCTGATTTTTGTAAGGTCTTAACTTATCTAAGCAATGCCCAGTGATTAGTATAATGACTGATGGAGAAGGCATAGAAGTGAGAGAGTGCACGTGTGTGTGTGTGTGTGTGTGTGTGTGTGTGTGTGAGAGAGAGAGAGAGAGAGAGAGAGAGAGGGAGAGTGAGATGATATGGTTGTACTCATTAGTATTCCATGCTTTACTTTCACCTTAACCGAAGGCCAATAGGCTGGATGTTTTCTCAACAGGGTCCACCAGTCCACTTTAACATTTAAAGTGCACACACTTGAATAAATCCATATAAATCAGGAGCAATAAGACCTTGACTGTGTGAGTGTGTGTGTGCAAGTGAGTAACTGAGTGGGTGAGCGAGCCCTTCATTTATAATAATACATGAACTGAACATTCTTACAATTAAAGAAAGTCATGTCAGTTTCATTTGTTTTGCACAATTTTTTGTAAAGCATAACACTAAAAAATGTATTTAAGAAAAAGTTGAAAAGTTTTAAGGGGGCATTTACACTGTATTTTGAAAAGCATTCTTGTCCTACTTGTAACACAATATGTAGGAATGTGTGTGTGTGTGTGTGTGTGTGTGTGTGTGTAGGTGTGTGTGTGTGTGTGTGTCAGGTGCAGAACACACTGCAGTGTGGGTTGAGTTCACAGAAGAGTTCTCATAGTAACAGTAACACTGCTGTTGATGAGTTTCTAGCACATGCACACATCTTTCTCTTTATCGTTCTTTCTCTCTCCTCTCTGACTATACATGAAAAATTACAAAATCACCAGAAGGAACAGTGTGTGCATATACGTGTGTGTGTGTGTGTGCGTGTGTGTGCACGTGTGTATCAGGGGTCCAACTAACTGACAGCAGGAGTCTTGAGGTTTGGAAACTGAGTGACAGTCTCCTTGCGTAGACACAAACAGTCAACCACTGCTTAATGACAACAGCTCACACACACACACACACACAGGCACACAAGATGCACAGGCTGTCCTGCTGCTGCACTATTCATATTATATTATATACTGACCTCTGAAGTCATGTCATCCTTCTGTAGTTAGCATCCTGCCCATGTTAGGAGCACTGGGTCTAAGAAGTTTGTATCTATGGAAAAATTGTATTGTCTTGTGTACTTATTCCCCTAAATAGTCACTGGATTCTCTGAATCATGAGGCCACTTAATCAAATCACGAATAATGCTACATTCAAGCTAACACTCTCGCATACTGAAATGACGTAGCATCAAAGTCTACTCTTAAACTTCAACACTATAATATACCAACTCCAGCTACCCAGACTGTAGTCTAGTGCCAAAGAAACTTAACTATCACTGTCCACAAAACTTTTTTGGGTTGCAGAGCATATCGTGAAGTCAATTCATGGCACAGTGGTTTTAGCTTGTATGTAGCAATATTCATATTTTGGCTTCATATTGCTCTCGTAATTCAGAGGATCTGGCAACATCTATGCAGTTTGGAGCATCTTGTGACCACAGGACACAACAGCAGCTATTTTTAAGAGCATCACTCATTCTTAATGTGGGTATGATACCACCTACACAATGACAACACGACTACAGAGGTCTATAAAAATTGAAATGGCAGTTACCCCCACTTCCAGTTAACACCATGCCCACTTTCACTTCAAATGTGAATACAGAGACTGATACTAAACTTTTATGTTTGCACACTAAATAGATACAGACACAGATAGTGGTGTTATATTACCTCTCTGCTGTGTGGGTGTTTATAATTACTTGGCTGTGCACTGCTTTGGCAATTAAGCTAAACCTCCACCCTTCTATCTCTGCTTAGTGTTCTCTGGAGTGTGGGTGGGGGCTGAAGCTCCAACACAAGGGGATTGTTTGGTGTTAGTGTGTGTGCGTGTGTGTGTGTGTGTGTGTGTGTGTGTGTGTGTGTGTGTGTGTGTGTGTGTGTGTGTGTGTGTGTGTGTGTGTGTCTTAGATCAGTGATCAGTGGGGCAGGGAGAGGATGTCTGAGGTTGAATACCTAGTTGAAGAGAGTAAATGCTTTAAATGCCTCTAAACCTTATACTTTAGAGGAATCATTTATGTGTCTGCTTATAGGGTTCTGCCTGCCTTCTCTCTGTCTACTACACTGCAGAATGTGCAGAAATAAGGGCACATTCAACACAATGAGCTTTCCTAACATTCTTTTCTGTTTTCACACAAGCTCATAATACTTTATGTCTTCACCCTGTTACTGTTTATTACAAATGCTAACAAGCTTTTCCCCAATCACAAATACTGTGATAAAATATTCCACAAATACTCCTCAATCACAAAAATTCAGGAATCAATCAAAATGTAAATATGGTAACAGGCCAATCACACCTGATTCCTTTTTCTAAGTCCAGCCCAGGTGTTGACAATATATAAACAGGGGTCACTTGTCGAGTCAATTTGTTCACAATGGACAGTCCGTAATGGGCTCAGCACATATTATGCAAATGATCACTCTTATATGTATAAGCAAAAGAGGGATGACAACATGTGGTCAAACAATGCAGATGAGGTGGAGTAACACCGCCCAACACCGTGCAGGACGTTTGGCATTTGCCAGAGAACACCAGGATTGGCAAATTCGCCACTGGTGCCCTGTGCTCTTCACAGATTAAAGCAGGTTCACACTGAGCACATGTGACAGACGTGACAGAGTCTGGAGACGCCGTGGAGAGCGATCTGCTGCCTGCAACATCCTTCAGCATGACCGGTTTGGCAGTGGGTCAGTAATGGTGTGGGGTGGCATTTCTTTGGAGGGGCGCACAGCACTCCGTGTGCTCGCCAGAGGTAGCCTGACTGCCATTAGGTATCGAGATGAGATCCTCAGACCCCTTGTGAGACCATATGCTGGTGCGGTTGGCCCTGGGTTCCTCCTAATGCAGGACAAGGCTAGACCTCATGTGGCTGGAGTGTGTCAGCAGTGCCTGCAAGATGAAGGCATTGAAGCTATGGACTGGCCCGCCCGTTCCCCAGACCTGAATCCGATTGAGCACATCTGGGACATCATGTCTCGCTCCATCCACCACGCCATGTTGCACCACAGACTGTCCAGGATTGGCGGATGCTTTAGTCCAGGTCTGGGAGGGGATCCCTCAGGAGACCATCTGCCACCTCATCAGGAGCATGCCCAGGCGTTGTAGGGAGGTCATACAGGCACGTGGAGGCCACACACAATACTGAGCCTCATTTTGACTTGTTCCACTTATTTTTTTGAGCAGTATAGATTTATGTACAATATGGGAACAACAGTTGTTAGTGTTTTAAGTTACTGTGCTCTGACTGACAAAGTATTCCTCTTAGAAGAACAGTAGTGTTGATGTTTTGATGGAACTAATTTATTTTGAGGTGGTTCTGTCGTGTTTTACAGCTGTAGAGCATTTTGGGTATCAAAGAATCTGTTGTACTGAGCTGCATGTTTCTGCAGAGAGGGGTGTGAAGAGATTTGCAAAAATGAATTTGGCATTGAAAAATGCTTCTTAGTGACTGTAAAAGCTTTAAGTAAGGATTATCCCTGTCTTTCTTTCCCTTCTAGCCTACTCCTCCCCCAAATGGGAGCACATTTCAGCCACGTTTGTGAGTGCCTAATTCAACATCCCACTTTCTGTTCCAAACAATGAATTGATATTGAGGTCTGGTGATGTTGCTTGTAAGTCCCAATGCACAATTCAAATACAGACACCCACTTGTCATCCTGGAATTTAGGAGCATCAGTGCTGTGCTCTGCTCTAACATGAAGCACAAGAGTGTGTTACATATGGACAGGAACTTGAGTCCAGTGATACCTGACAGGATTGGCACTGAAGAAATGATGCATGCGACTAATGCTATTGCATGCTAGATTTTGAATGTGTGTGTATGCAGCCAGTGATAGTGACACCACCATTGATGTAACATGTCCATTAATCATTAAACTGACCTCACGTTTCAATGCCACTGAATGCATGAGCAATGTTGTGTCTGTGTGTGTGTGTGTGTGTGTGTGACTTGCACTTTAAAGGTTATTCAGACAAATGCAGACAAATGATCCAGGAAGCCGTCTGGCAGGCTGATTAGTGCTTTCCAAAGCAGAAAACATTTCCTGTTTACCACTTTACCACAGAATGTGGAACACAGCGAGGGCTTGGTGGTAGGTGGTAGACAGTGAGTGGTTAATGGTAAATATGATGGTAGATGATCAGTTGATAATAGTGGGTAGTTAGTGATAGACTGTGGGTGATTGAGGTAGATAGTGGATGATTAATGTAAGGCACTGGGATGTTAGTAGTTAATAGGTAATGGGTAGTTAGTAGTAGATAGTGGGTGATTAGTGGTAGATTTTGGGTGTTTGAGGTAGATGGTGGATGATTAGTGAGCAACAGTGGGAAGTTAGATGTAGATAGTGGGTGTTAGTTGTGGATAGTAAGGGTTTGATGGAAACAGTGGATGGTTGGAGTAGCTAGTGGGTGGTTAGTGATAGTGGGTGATTATGAGTAACTAGTGGATGGTTAGTGGTGGATAGTAAGGGGGTAGTTGAAACAGTGGGTGGTTGGAGTACATAGTGGGTGGTTAGTGGCAGATAGTGGGTGGTTATGAGTATCTAGTCGATGGTTAGTGGTGGATAGTAAGGGGTTAATGAAAACAGAGGGTGGTTGGAGTAGCTAATGGGTGGTTAGTGTTAGATAGTGGGTGGTCATGAGTAACTAGGGGATGGTTAGTGGTGGATAGTAAGGGGTTAGTTGAAACAGTGGGTGGTTGGAGTAGCTAGTGGGTGATTAGTGATAGTGGGTCATTATGAGTAACTAGTGGATGGATTTTGTGAAGATATACCAGTAATTTTAGTTACAATTTCGCTACAGACTTGAGGCAATCCGCCTCATTAACTGGACTTGTTTGTGCGATTGTGCAATCCTGACTGAGACATGGACAGTTTGAGCAAATCGTCACACCCATTAGTAGGCTTAGCTCAGGTGTTGGCAATAGAAATGTTAACAAGAGCCATGTTGTCCTTTCAATAAAAAACATTTTATGCCTGTTTTATAACCTTGGCTGTAAATATGTCTCATTATGTGCTGCTGTGCTAGTCCAGGCTAAAATTATACATAGAAATATTTCTTTGCTCTGCTTTAAGTTTTAACTCGGCTGTAGCCGCTTTTCTTTGCACCTCAGACAGGGAACTTTACCACAAAAGATTTGTTGTAAAATGTCTCTCGATGTTAGACTTTTTACAAGACTGAAGTCACTTCTCATTCTCAAGCTTCTCGTTCAAATTGTCATGTTCCAACTTAAAGGGTGCCTGATGTGCCAGAAAGTAACTGCTGCTTCATATAAGGTGGAACAAGACAAGTCAAACAAGAAGCTGGTGAAAAAGAAAGCTACAGCCTCACGACTTAGTGTTTAACAGGTTCTCACTGCACATTAAACATATCAGGAAAGCGGCTGCAGTGCGTTTAAATGCAGATGAGTCAGTTTGTCTCGTAATTATCTAAGTTTGTTTTAAATCTCACTCTTTGCCATTTTGTTAGCTACTAGGCGAGACTATTATGTGCATCAACCTTCAGCATTAAAGGATGGTGAATTAGCAGTTATGTGTTAACAAAGGACTCTGAATGTCATGTCTGTACATATCTTGCTGAAATGTTGACACAAAGTTGTTTTTTTTGTATTCGGTTATTTTTGTTGATTTTTGTTAGAAGAAAGTAGGAAATATTGACTTTGCCTTTACTTAATCAAAATTTTTGTTGGATATCACACCTTTCGTTGTGTAAGTTTGATTGTTGGTTACACTTGAACTTGGTCTGTTTATATATTTGCAGCTTTTCAATTGTATGTTTCTTACTGGAACAGGATTAAATGCAGTGTCTTGTTCACACTTTCAGTTGGGCTTCCTCTCTAACTTGTTCAGTAAACAGTTGTTTACTTACTCTAATACTGCACTGGATGCTCAGCATCAAACTTTTTTGCAGGCTGGAGCATTTTGATATTTTGATGTTACTGTTTTTGGTAATGAGAGATCGAGACAAAACGTGTGTGCATGTGTGTGTATCTCTGCAGGCTATGTTAGTCATGCAGAACAGAGGCATCTGCCATGCCCCACATTGCTAATGGTTCTCCTGGGCAATGAGACAACCCCTCACAGATCAGCATGAGCATGCCTATTTGTGTGTGTGTGTGTGTGTGTGTGTGTGTGTGTGTGTGTGTGTGTGTGTGTGTGTGTGTGGATGTGTGTGTGTGTGTGAGCAGGTCTGTGTGTATGTGTGCAAGCAGGCCTGTGTGTATGTGGTGACTGTGTGGGTGTGTGCTACACCCCTTAGAGATCACATAGCAGAAGAGCAGAGCAGCATAGTAACTCAAGCATGGAGCTCAGGGGAGAAGTCAGGACATGTGTGAAGAATATAGCTCTGCTTTATCATTTGTTTGTTCATACACCCACTCACTATGGCCTTGTTTTTATTTGTATTTTTGCATGCATGTATGTGTGTGTGGTCATGTTTGTGTAAATCTGTGTATGCACTTGTGTATGTGTGTGTCTGTGGAGTTACCATATTTGTATTTACATAAACATATACGTGTGTGAATTTATATAATAACACTACATTTTAATATCATAATATATTCCTGCACAGTTTAATGTGCCGTCACTTTAAATTTTATTAAGTTAAAAAATAAAACATTAAAAGAGTATTTGTGGCATGTATGAAAAATTGGACAGCCTATGTTTAACAATTACCCTAAGTTAGTACTTAGTTCCACTCCCCACTGACATATATTACAGCTTTCAAATGCATTTTGTCACCAGTTAGGAGTCTTTTTATTCTCGATATTCTCTATTTTCACTCAATTATTCTTGTAAGATTTGCTCTGCAGTATTTGTTGGCAGTTTTGTATGCAAAGCATGTTTAAGATCGTTCCATACACACTCACCATACACACTGTTCAATTGCTTGCTAACACAAATAGCTAATCAGCTAATCACACGGCCGCAACTCAATGCATTTAGGCATTTAGAGGTGGTCAAGACAACTTGATGAAATGCAAAGTGAGCATCAGAATGGGGAAGAAAGGTGATTTAAGTGACTTGAATGTGGCGTGGTTGTTGGTGCCAGACGGGCTGCTCTGAGTATTTCAGAAACTGCTGATCTGCTGGGCTTTTCACGCACAACCATCTCTAAGGTTTACAGAGAATGGTCAGAAAAAGAGAAAATATCCAGTGAGTGGCAGTTGTGTGGATGAAAATGCCTTGTTGATGTGAGAGGTCAGAGGAGAATGGGCAGACTGGTTCCAGATGATAGAAAGACAACAGTAACTTAAATAACCAACCAAAATCTCTGAGGAACGTTTCCAACACCTTGTTGAAAGTATGCCATGAAGAATTAAGGCAGTTCTGAAGGCAAAAGGGGGTCCAACCTTTTACTAGCAAGGTGTACCTAATAAAGTGGCCGGTGAGTGTATTTTTAAATTTTGTTCAGGTCAGGGGACTGTGAGGGCCATTACAAAGAGTTCAAAGTGAAGTTTGATGTATGTTTTGGATCACTGTCCTATCACAAAAGCTAGCCTCTTTTCAGCTGCACTTTCTTGATACCCCATATCACCTGTTTCCAACACACCTCTGGCTTATATGATTTGCATACTCTCAACTGATGTCGACTTTTGTGATGAGGTCACAGGACACTTTCATGCAGGTCATGTTTGTGTAAACAACAATGCACAGCAGAATGGTGCACCACCACTCTTGTGTCAGGTAAACCTTCCTGCAGGTACTCTGATGCTATATAGGGGTCTTAACCGTGTAGTGTGTACAGTCATGGCCAAAAGTTTTAAGAATGATACAAATATAAATTTTTACAAAGTCTACTGCTTCAGTTTTTATAATGGCAATTTGCATATACTCCAGAATGTTATAAAGAGTGATCAGCTTAACAGCAATTAATTGCAAAGTCAATATTTGCCTAGAAAATGAACTTTATCCCCCAAAACACATTTCAACTTCATTGCAGCCCTGCCTTATAAGGACCAGCTAACATCGTTTCAGTGATTGCTCCATTAACACAGGTGTGGGTGTTGATGAGGACAAGATCAATCTGTCATGATTAAGTAAGAATGACACCACTGGACACTTTAAAAGGAGGCTGGTGCTTGGCATCATTGTTTCTCTTCTGTTAACCATGGTTATCCCTAAAGAAACACGTGCAGTCATCATTGCACTGCACAAAAATGGCCTAACAGGGAAGAGTATCGCAGCTAGAAAGACTGCACCTCAGTCAACAATCTATCGCATCATCAAGAACTTCAAGGAGAGGAGGTTCCATTGTTGCCAAAAAGGCTCCAGGGCGCCCAAGAAAGACAAGCAAGCGCCAGGACCGTCTCTTAAAAGGGTTTCAGCTACGGGATCGGGCTACCAGCAGTGCAGAGCTTGCTCAGGAATGGCAGCAGGCAGGTGTGAGTGCATCTGCACGCACTGTGAGGCGGAGACTCTTGGAGCAAGGCCTGGTCTCAAGGAGGGCAGCAAAGAAGCCACTTCTCTCCAGTAAAAACATCAGGGACAGACTGATATTCTGCAAAAGGTACAGGGAGTGGACTGCTGAGGACTGGGGTAAAGTCATTTTCTCTGATGAATCCCCTTTCCGATTGTTTGGGACATCTGGAAAACCGCTTGTTCAGAGAAGACGAGGTGAGCGCTACCACCAGTCTTGTCTCATGCCAACTGTAAAGCATCCTGAAACCATTCATGTGTGGGGTTGCTTCTCAGTCAAAGGAATCGGCTCTCTCGCAGTCTTGCCTAAAAACACAGCCATGACTAAAGAATGGTACCAGAATGTCCTCCAAGAGCAACTTCTCCCAACCGTCCAAGAGCAGTTTGGTGATCAACAATGCCTTTTCCAGCATGATGGAGCACCTTGCCATGAAGCAAAGGTGATAACTAAATGGCTCAGGGAACAAAACATAGAGATTTTGGGTCCATGGCCTGGAAACTCCCCAGATCTTAGTCCCATTGAGAACTTGTGGTCAATCATCAAGAGAAGGGTGGACAAACAAAAACCTACAAATTCTGACAAAATGCAAGCATTGATTGTGCAAGAATGGACTGCTATCAGTCAGGATTTGGTCCAGAAGTTGATTGAGAGCATGCCAGGGAGAATTGCAGAGGTCCTGAATAAGAAGGGTCAACACTGCAAATATTGACTTGCTGCATTAACTCATTCTAACTGTCAATAAAAGCTTTTGTTACTCATAATATGATTGCAATTATATTTCTGTATGTGATAAAAACATCCGACAAACACACATAAAAACCAGAGGGCAGCAGATCATGTGAAAATATAATATTTGTGTCATTCTCAAAACTTTTGGCCATGACTATATATATATATATATATATATATATATATATATATATATATATATATATATATATATATATATATATATATATATATATATATATATATATATATATATATATATATATATATATATCCATCCATCCATTTTCTAAGCCGCTTCTCCGTCAGGGTATATTTATATATACAGATGTTGTCAGCATGCTAGCTGGGGCTTTCTGGTGTTTTGCAGTGTTCTGCAAATCAGTCAGGATGTTATATTGTCACATAGCATCAAACCTGTAGTGGAGAAGTTCTTGGGTATTGCACCCCCTTTTAATACTCAACATAAACTGTGATTACAAGTCGCCTGTCTAATGCACCTCATAAAAACCATGAAATAGTTTCACGCAGCTGACATTTTCTCTGTTAATTTGCTGCCTCTTAGACTGTTTTTAACTGGACCCAGCCGACCAATTTTGGATCAAGATGGCAACTGGAAAAGATCAAGTGCCCGTAAAAGAGGGTTTATTATTGGGGCACAGATGGCAGGAGCTTTTAATTACATTTACATTCACAACATTTAGCAGATGCTTTTATCCAGAAAAACTTACAAAACTGCTTTTGCTGTATACACAGTTAATATCTTTGCTAGTTACAAATAGGTTAGAGAGCAAGCTAGTCCTGAGCTCAGATTTTGCTAGAAACAAAAGCCTAAGTTGAGACCTAGAGAAAAAGAAACAGAATTAAACATAGCTGATGCAATACATTTTAAAAAGTGCTGTTTAATACATTTCAATAAGTACTTCAGTCAAAAAAAATGCTCAGTTGGCTAGTGTTTCAGTAGAAACAGACACAGAAGTTAAATCTGCATTTAGATCTAGGAAAAACCTTAAATACACATTCACTGAGTGTGATGGGAGTGGTCTCTTCCAGGATGGCGATGCCCATATCCACATGTCCCCACATCTCAGACCAATTGAGCACTTATGGGAGAGTGTGGAGCACCATGTTAGAGGGCATTCTCCACCACCATCATCAAAATACCAACTGAAGGAAAATCTTTGTGAATTGTGTTCCATTCCTCCTGTACAGTTCCAGAGACTTGTAGAAACTATCCCAAGGCACATTGAAGCTTTTCTGGTCATTCTTACTAAGGCACTTCATGTGCTTTTTTTAAAATATTTGTAGCTGTGTGTGGGGTAATTATAGTAGTGGTTGTTAATGATCTCGCAGTAGCACTGCCTTTATTTCTAACCACAACATAAACGTTCTCCCACTCACGATCACTCGTACATGCTTTTTCCATCCATCCTCCATCTCTCTCTCCGTTTCCATGGTGACCAAGGCTATCTGAAGGCTAAGAGGGATTGTGCATCTTTTCCATGCTGTGTATAATACATCATACACTCTCCTAGTCTTACCTTCTGTCTTCTCTATTCATTATTAAAGTTCTACACAAGCACATAGGCCTACCCACACACACTAGACTCACTGTAGTATATTCAGCCTGCTGTGGTGTAGAAATGGCTCTGATGACTTTTGCTCTGTTTGGATCCTCAGATGTCTGCAGGTTAATTAGATCAGGCAGCAGTAACTGTTTGGTAAAGCAGCCAAACTGGGTCATGCTGTTGCTCTCAGGCACAGAAGTGTCAGTTTTGTATTAGGGGTTTCAGTGAGATAATTGCTAACAGACCGAAACACTTATAAGACTTTGAGACGTGTTCCTCATTACTGACAGCAGGGCTGAGAGAGAAAGAGAAAAAAGAAGAGAGGGAAGAAGGACAGTCATATTCTTTATTGTTTTATGTTAACCTAATGCACAGTAGCAGTGAGCATGTATTTCAGTGTTTATTGGGTTGATAAGAGTCTACATGCAGTTTCATAAGAAAAACTGAAACTTGTATTGCTGTACTCTATCCCCCTGTATCCTCTTCAAGTAATGGTTTGGTCACAAAGTTTTTCCTTTTACCTCAAATGTATTCCAAAAGTCAAGACATGTTTACTGTTAGCTAATGTAGCTAATGGTTGATGAAAATCCATAGCCACCAATTAGCATTATGCAAACTGCATGACTAAAGTATTACATCATTTAAGTTGTAAAAATCGCAGCACAGTATGACTCAGCCACATTAGTTTAACACAAGTTTGTGTCATTTTCAATGTCGTCTCACTACAATACCCAGCATACATAATGCAAATACCTCATACAACCATTCTCTGACTGCTAGCCTAGCGAAACAGCTAGAGGCTAATAAATACAACCAAGCTGGCACTGGAGTAACTCTCACTTTAGTCACTGAACGAAAACATAACAAATACAAATATTCTGCCTTAATTCAGTATGAAATGGTTGTCAGGGTGAAGTTGTTTACCCTTGCAGTCAGAAAAAAGATACCAAACTGAGGCAACATAATGTAGCCTGATGTGATAGCAATGCAGCTACCTTACTAAGTAGCTTTTAGCTTGTTTTCCTCCTCATATAGTGAGTCTATTGGATAAAAGCATGCTGCATAGCTAAAAATAGTAGCAGCAGCCATTTTGTGCTCTGCATTACTAGCATATGAATGCTGAAATTAGAACAAGAATGAATGTGGAGACTTGAGTAGATGCGACATAGAACATGTAACAGTAATTAACACACTCACAGAGGCCCAATCAATCAAATTCGATCTTCTCTTATGTAAATCACCTCTCTTATTGTGAATAAGGCTTCTTATCTCTCTCTTTTCCCTCTTCTCTCCACCATATTAAATCATAACCAGACACTCTCCAATAAAGGACTTTATTGAAATATTTCCTTGTGCTGGTGAAATAATGAAAGGAGGTTATGTGGCTGTTTAATTGTGGTGTCATCTGAAAGTCACCCTGCTGTATGAGTCACTCAGCAGCTCCTTATTCACTGTCAGTATCCCAGAATGCACTAGGCAGTATGTCTTCAATGATTACACATTCTGATTGCTTCAGCTTGAAAAAAAAAACTAATCAGTTAGAAATATGCTGTAAAATCCCACTAGGTTAATTCTTTTACTCGTAGCAGAAAATCTGGAAGACCTAAAGGCAGGTTATGACAACAGGAAAGACCACTAACTATACCACCGATGGAGAAAATGTGGAAATAATGGACAGCTTTTGTCTTCTTTAATCGATTATTGATAACAGAAGACCCAGCAGTCAACACATTTTGCAGAATAAGATTCAAAGAGCTTAAAAAGATCTTAAATTCAATTATCTGTCTCTACAAAGATCAGAACTGACCAGTCTGTGGTCCTCTCTGTGGTTCTTTATGGATGTGGAAGCTGGACAATAAACAAGTGAGACAGGAAAAATATAAATGTTGTTGAACTTTGGTGCTGATTAAGATTTTTGAGAGAACATTTAATGGCAAAGAAAACAAATGAACAGATCATTAAACAAATCAAGCCTTAAATCTCACTTGAAGCCCAGATAATCAAACTGAAGCAATCTTCTTTTGGACATAGTCTAAGAACAACCGATTCCTTGGAAAGGACCATTATGCAAAGAAGAGTTAAAGGTAAAAGAAGAAGAGGATGGTCAGCAGCAGTATGGGTTGATGCAATCATGAACCAGCAATTCAGAAGCCTGATAACCCAAACAGAAGACAGAGTCTAGAGAAGTACTATTCATATAGCCGCTAGGAGTCAGAATTGACTTGATGGCACAAAGAAAAACATCGTAAGAAGCAATGGAGACAAATGAACAAAGAATTCTCCTTCTTCACTGACCAGTGAAATATTTCTAAGAGAAGAGAACATGGTCACTTAGCTACCATCCTGTGTGATAGGAAAGGTGCTGAAGGTATGTGCAGACCAGGTCCCTGTGGTCTTCACAAAAATCTTCAACCTGTCCCTGTCAAAATCCATCAGCGACCATAATGACTACCATCTGGTCACACTCACACCGGTCATAATGAAGTGTTTTGAGAGATTGGTTCTGCTTCACATCAGAGCCATCCTCCCACCAACCTTTGATCCACACCAGTTTGCCTACAAAGCAAACAGGTCCACAGAAGATGCCATCACCACTGCTCTCCACACAGCACTCACACACCTGGAGCACCAAGGGAGCTATGTGAGGATGCTCTTCGTAGACTTCAGCTCAGCTTTTAACACAGTCATCCCCCACAGACTGGTGACCAAACTCACAGACTTTGGGACTTTCACAACCCACCTGCCTCTGGATCAAAGATTTTCTGACCAACTGTACCCAGGCTGTAAGATTGGGTCTCCATCATTCCTCCACCCTCAAACTCAGCACCGGAGCACCACAGGCTTGCTTTTCTATGCTCTGTACACCTATGACTATGCCTCATCCACTCCTCCAACACCATAGAAACATAATAAATGACATGACAGTGGTTGGACTTATCTCTGGATTTGATGAGACCGTCTATAGGGATGATTTATATATTTTAGGATGAGATCTTATTAGAGTGCTTCAAAAAGCACTCTATTGTTATCTCTCATACTTCTTCTTATTCTTCTTCTACACTTTTTCTGTGAACCTCTTAACGTACAAACTTCAAACTGTGTTTCGAAGTTCTCGGAGCTGTGATTTATGTGATGTATTTTGGAGTCCTTCAGATTGGTAGTTTTTAATAAAGTTTTTAATTAAGTTAAAACTTTCACATAGAAGCTCCATTCCAGTTGTAATTTGTAGAGAAAGTTGTCCTTTCCGAAACCTCAAAATATCTAATCATTTTATCAATTAGCTTTAGAGTTATGAGCATTTGTTTGGCACTAGGGACAGAAAACTGCCCCATTCACTCCCATGTAAATTTCTCAAAATCTTATTTCAAGATTTTCTCTGTGTTTAACTTGACATAACTCAGACATTTTCCTCTCAATACACACAACATTACATCAAAATAATCCCCAAGGGGTCTTATCTTACACCACCTATCCGGTTAATAGATAGAGTAAACATTTCCCAAGTTATGACTGTTTGTTCAAACAAGGCTTCTCCACTAAGAGCTGCATAATAACAGAGTGACAGGTAATTTGAATGACTAATTTGAATTTTTAATTTGAATAAATAAATTCAAATTACATATATTTGGGATCTGGGATCAATAAAGGATTCTGATTTTGTTTTAGATTTTTTATTATATTAGCAAGTATCTCAGTAGTGGTCAGACCCACTGGAAACTTATGCAGTAGTGCAAGGTATGAATATTAGCTATAGCATATGTGAAGCTAACAAAGAGGGCTTTGAGCTCTGAGGCACTCAAAGGTAACATTAACTTCTAGCTATCTTGTACGCAGCTAGGCAATTAGCTGTGTTGATGTTAACTTGTGTTGTAATTTTATTTATGAGAGTAAACTAACTCAGATCAGTGTTCAGACATGCTCAGCCTTTCCAGTGTTTATGTGCTTTGGGGGTGAAGCTTTGGAGGAACAACACTGAAGGAAAGGGTTATGTTTGTTTGTGTCAACACAGCTAGCTTTAGCTAACTTCCACCAACATGAGTCTTTATGCCTTTAAGCCACAGGAACCGAGCTCAGTGGGGACTCAACTGGACAAGCAGTGTGGGTTTGGATTGCCTGAAGTTTTATTGTCTTCTGCTCCACTTACAAAAACCTGTGTTGCTTATCAAGCTGTGGTTTTATAAATAAGAAATTAATTATTAGGTTTCCCTCAGATTTGTAAGATGTTTTCATACTTTCCTCTTGGCATCTGTGCTCATGTTAGCCACGTTCTCTTTGCTGAACGTTGTTTATTTGCCACCACTAAAGAAAAACTGAGTATGACTGTTTTGACAGTTCTGGGCCTCTAGACTCTTTTTTGGTCTTGATACCCCCATCAAATGCTTCCATGCAGCAGATGAGAAAGCAATGCTCTGCACATGAACTCCTTACGTGAGAATGTTGTTCTAATTAAAGATTTATAACATTTTCCATTTTCAAGTCTGTTCTGTCCTCTCTCTCTCTCTCTCTCTCTCTCTCTCTCTCTCTCTCTCTCTCTCTCTCTCTCTCTCTCTCTTTCTCACTGCTTCAACCTGGGCAATGTCTATTGCCTCTGCTGCTTCCCTGAGTCACAATAGACTACAAGATTTTGATTCTAACCTGGCAACATGAAGTGTGTGTTTGCTCTTTTTTTTTTCTCTCTCTCTCTCTCTCTCTCTCTCTCTCTCTCTCTCTCTCTCTCTCTCTCTCTCTCTCTTTCTCTCTCTCTCTCTCTCTCTCTGTGGTGTGTTTTTACCTCTCCTCTTTACCTCAGCATGCTTTTACTGCTGTCTCCTAATCCCAGAGGACTTCTGATAGGTGTAATAGCCTCTCGTCTTCTCGTAACTCTCTCTCTCTCTCTCTCTCTCTCTCTCTCTGTCCTGTCTTTCTCCCTGCCAGCAGCCGCTCTGTTCTTCGTTTTATTTCCTCCTCCACTCCACCCTTCATCTTCTGTCCATTGTTCTGTATTTGATCTCTCTCTTTCTTTCACTTCTACTGTTTTATGTTCCATGATTTGATCTCTCCCCTGACTATCATTTCCTTCTTCTGTCTCATTTTCTCCTCTCTCTGCTCCTCCCCTTCATCTTTCATGTTTTCATAATCCCATCTCAGTTTTTCTGTTCATCATGCCCTACTTCTCTACTTTTTTTACTTGTGTTCTTTCTCTGTCTCTCTTGTATTCTATCACTATCTTTCTTTCTGCTCTTTACTTTTCCTTTACTCTGCCATGGTCTCTCTCTCTCTCTCTCTCTCTCTCTCTCTCTCTTAATCTTCCAGATTAAGGCCTCGCTGGTAGTACACAGGTTCATTAATGTGACATTATTCATGTAGATGTACGCATGCAGGTTGTTTCATGTCATTGGCGAGTTCATACCAATGACAGATCATGAGCACAAACACAAACGGGAGCCATCAAGTCAGAAAGGTTAGAGCTAAGCAAGAATTAAAAGTGTGCAATGAGGCTTTTAATATAAATATAGCCATAGTCCATCCATCCATCCATTTTCTAAGCCGCTTCTCCGTCAGGGTCGCGGGGGGATGCTGGAGCCTATCCCAGCAGTCTTCGGGCGGAAGGCAGGATACACCCTGGACAGGTCGCCAGTCCATCGCAGATATAGCCATAGTGTATTTCCCATATGTGTCATATTTAGATAACTTCTTCCAAGTGATACAGATTAAATCCTGTTCTAAAATTGAATACTTTCCTTGACCCCAATAACAATTTCTCTGGTATTTTTCTGTATTTCTCTGAGTTGTTTCTGTACATGTATGTCTTGAAAATGTACATAAACAAACCCCCACACACACTCACAAACAGGCAGTATTGTGTCTCACAGGTATTGCCTGTAGAGGTTCATATGGGAAAATCATGTGACAGTGCACTGATATGTATGAGGCAGCAGTAAGGCCAAATCAGCTCACACACACACACACACACACACACACACACACACACACACACACACACACACACACACACACACACACACACACACAGGTATGCAAACAACACACTCCAGCACAGAGAAACACACTTACACTGACTGCTCCTCTAAGACTTCCTTAAAACGCCCTGCAGAGACACTGACGGCATGGTAGAAATCTGAGAGATAAGATGATTTTTGACTCTGGGGAGATTGTATGTGATTGTAGCTACAGTGTATTTGTGTGTGGGTGTGGGTGTGTGTGTGTGTGTGTGTGTGTGTGTGTGTGTGTGTGTGTGTGTGTGTGTGTGTGTGTGTGTGTGCTTTCATACAGTTTCAGGGCAAGCAGTGATTACTTTGTAAAGTAGTTTTTTTTACTTTTTAACAAAAGTTGTGTTAAGCTGCTGTCACGCTAGACTTTTGTGGTTTGTGTAACTTTGAAAAATTATCTTGATCAAGGCTGATTGGTGATGAAAATAATCTCCATGTCAGTGCAATTAGCGCAGTCTCACTAACCATAAATGGCAACAACACAAAAGTTAAAATAATTATTAGTAACAGCTTAAGGGTGTCATCCCTGTTGGAACAAAACTTTGTATCTCTGACATGTTTTTGAGGGACATGGAGTATATGGTCAAAAGTGGATGCCTGACCATCACACCTGTGTGAGCTTGTTGGACATCTAATTCCAAAACCGTGGGCCCCTGTGGCTACAACGCCTCCACTTTTCCAGGAAGGCTTTCCCTAAGATTTTTTAGGAGGAGAACAGAGTGAAGGGACACAGCAACTCCACACTTTAATTCCCCCGAATAAACCACATGTGTAATATAAATGTCTAGGGGGCATACAGTGTAAAATCACTGAAACAGTGCACATTTTTATGTTATTCATAGAAAAGGAGCAAAGGACAATGAATCTGAGGTTGAAATAATAATAAATTGCATATTTTTTAGTTTTGGTAGACATTGAAAATGGGCCCCACAGACCCCAATAATTGCAGTTTGGTTTGGTCTGGTTTGCAATTGGTGTTTCAGTTCATCCCAAAGGTGTTCAGTGAGTTGAGGACAGGACTGTGCAGGCCATTGGAGTTCCTCCACACCAAACTCATCAAACCAAGTCTTTACGGACCTCACGGGGTAACTGTCATACTGGAACAGGAAAAGGCCTTCCCCAAACTGTTGCTACAAAGTTGGAAGCATATCACTCTTCCACCAAGCTGATTAGGATAGGTATTTTAATGTGAATCTAAAGCCTACTCTGTGAGTGAAAATGTGTGGTTTACCATTTTATGTCTGAGCTGTTGTTACTTCTAGAATCTAGATGCTTTAATTTCAAAATAATAGCAGGGTAGGTCTAAATCTAGCAGAACAGACATTGAACTGCCTTGCGTCAAAGGTGACGTCCTATGACAGTGTCGTGTAAAAGCACTGCGCTCTTCTGTTTGACCCATTCTACTGCCAGTGTTTGTCTATGGAGATTTCAAGACTGTGTGTTTGAATTTTATACACATGTAAGCAATGGGCATGGTTGAAACACTTGAACTCAAAGAGTAAGAGGAGTGTCCACATACTTTTGGCCATATAGTGTATGCATGACCTCCTGTCCTGACACTGTACAAAAACAAGTCTGTGTGTATGTGTCTTTTTTCCATGGTCATGGTGTTCTTAGAGTGAACTGGGAGGCCCAGAGTGATGCTGTTCTGAGCCTGACGTAAGACTTTCATGCTATTTCTGAAACACTCTCTCAGCGCTCGTCCCTCTCTCACTGTTGTCACTCTCTTTTCCCTCCCTCACATACACACTCTGAGCTTTGTAAAGCGTGTGTGTGCAGTAGTACTGCTGTGCTCCTCTCTGGTGAATACTACTCCTGAATATTTCATATGACTGTATTGAACTTTAAATAAAACAGACTGGAGATAAAATTGGAATTTGTGTGTGTGTGTGTGTGTGTGTGTGTGTACTAACCCTTTTCATAGTTTTTCTTGCTGTACAGACATCACAGTTCTGTGCCCAAAGGAACGACATCACACGCTGGCAATAGAACCTTAACTCAATTAAACTTTTAAACGATTTAAACTTAATCGCAAACCTCTGATGAACATAATGTACTAAACACCTTACTATTCAGAGAGAGAGAGAGAGAGAGAGAGAGAGAGAGAGAGAGAGAGAGAGAGAGAGAGAGAGAGAGAGAGAGAGATAAGGAGGAAAGATAAAGAAAAAAGAAGAGAAAGGGGGGAGAAAATAGAGAAAAATGAGAGAGGGGAAATATGGAAAACCAAGGAAAGAAGAGAGGGTGAAGGAAGGAGAAGAGAAAGTAAGGAGGAAGGGAGAAAGGGAAGAGGACATATATAGATAGAAGGACAACAGGGGATGAGGAGAAGAGGGAGTAAGGGAAAGAGATGTTTAACAGAGAGATGGAGGGGTGGAAGGAAGAGAGCGAAGAAAGGAAGAAAGAAAGACAAAGGGAGGGAGAGGGAGAAAAAGGGAAGGGGGGAACGAGATAGAGGAGACATGAAAAAGGAAGGAGAGAAGAGAGTGAGGGAAGGAAGACAGAGAGAAGAAAGGAGAAGAGAGTGACAGGGGGAAGCAAGAAAGGGAAGGAAAGAGGATACATATAGTTAGAAGGACAAGATGAGTTGAGGAGAAGAGAGTGTGGTGGAAGGAGGAGAGTGACAGAGAAAATAGAAAGAGAGAGAGAGAGGAGGACAGGGGACAAAAAGTTGGCAGCTCTCCACAAAGTGCTACTTTATGAATTATTAGATTAAAACATTACATCATCCCTTAGCAGCTCTCTCTCTGTCTCTCTCTCTCTCTCTCTCTCTCTCTCTCTCTCTCTCTCCCTAATTGACCTCCATGCAGCCTGCTGGCGCACTCTTATTGAATTGATGCAGTAAATTAGCTGATGTCTCAGACGTCACATTCATGACAACAATAACTCCATATTTCACAGCAACAGCAGTTAAACTGTTTCATTAAAGTTTTCATTACATTTTTGAAAGAATAAAGAGGCCAAAGTTCTTTTCTCTGAACTTGACGTTTTATATTAAGGTACATGAACATTACATTCTGCCATTGTGCTCACGGTAAAGAGGTAAACTCTCTTTTTCTCTCTTTCTCTCTGCAGTCAGAACTGAATACACACCCACACACATCCATACCACCACCCACCCACCCCACAGACAGACAGACAGATAAACACATCTCATCCAGTTTTCAGTTCATGCAGTCCTTTGTTCATAAACATCAGTTTGGGTTTTGTTTTTGCCTAATTTAGGCCGTTTCCACATGGCTGAAATATGACATATGACCAACCACTTTAACTTACAAAACATAGGCAAATTAAACAAAAATCAATAAATCATGTACAAAAGGAAGAGAATAAACCAATCCAGACAGCTGATAGAGTAACAGATAGCTTCTTTAAAAAATAAAAGAATTATCCACGTATATTTACAGCATCATAGTAACTGTTTCATGTTTTTTATCACATTTTTTTTCTCCATACAACTGAGCAATATTGATACTAAGTAGCGCGGACAGCGATAGAGACGTTTATGACAATCGGCACTGCACAGGGTGATGACCAATCAGATGTTGTGTGAAATATGACAAGAAGCATTACGGGGTGTCCACAGATTGTCTTTGGAATCATTGATTGGCTTTTCCACCCTCTAAAGAAACCCCTGTCCTGACTAAATGACCGACAGATGACATCACTTGCATTAGGACGCTTTCAGATGGTCCTCGGAAATTCACAAATCCATGAATTTTTGAGATTACTACAAGCGTGGTGCACTCAAATGGCTAAAGTCATACATATAAGTGATATCCTTAACTTGTGTTGTTTGTAATAACTGCTCATGTAATAAATTTATGAGTTTCTGATGACCACTTAAACTGTTACATTTTGGTGACCATAATTTCAGGACCATAATTTCAGGACTTCAGGACTTGACAAAGACAGTGCAAATGCACAGATTCTCTGATGACTACATGAACATCATAGATCCAGCTATCTTTTTGCAGTGAGTGATGTCATTGATCAGTCTCAGTGGATATACATAATATATGTTAAATGTAATAGTTGCAGTAACTGCGCTCAACTGTTGGTTTGTCAGTCACAAGAGGATGAATGAAGAACATCTGAATGTAAATGATTTGGTGAGGTGATGATTTCTCAGCGTTATGCGTTTTCGAGGACCCTCCAAAAGCACCAGTAAACTCGGGTAACACAGTGTTTGCCCGAGTTTACTTCTTGAATCTACAACTTTGTCAGCTGTTAGAGTGCAGCTTCCTTATGGCAAACTTGGAAATTCATGGGTTTACGAGTTGATGGGGACTTCCCAAACATACCGTAAATGTCCAACCTAAATTCCCTCAACCCCCGCCTGCTCCCATTCCCTCATATTTTGACAGTTCCTGGGTGTTTTTGTTGGTTGTCTTGGCAGCTAGCTAGTCTTGAGCTAGTCTTCAGACAGCGCATGCCACTTGGCGATCTGCCGCCGTGGGTGGTCACAGATCTCGCGCCAGTGTTCTCCAGGAGTGCCTGGGGAGGAGGTGCCGAGCAGCAGGCGGCCAATGAGTGGTGTCCTCGATGTCCGGTCGGAGTCCAGCAGCAGCAGCTCCACGCTGGTGTCCCGCAGGCCCTCCTCAGAGGGCACGTCAAAGACGAAAAGCTCATTAAAGACTGGGTTTGGTGCACACTTCTTCACATGAGTCTTCTTCTTGCACACTCGCTTCTTCCCCTGGTACAGGTTCACCTTCACATATGGGTCTGCAGAGACAGAGGAAGACCATGCTAGTCATTATAAATTACATAAGCATACCCCCAAGCCCAATTAGCTTATTCTGGATCAGAGCTTCTCAAAAAGGGGCCGCAATGACAGTTGATTTGACCCACCAGAAAGCCACCTAAAGCCGCACTTACAGTTCTCTTGCAAAATGGGTCTGACTGAGGCTCATGAAAATAAAGATAATATAATCTCCCTGAGATTATGAGTGATACACAGACAAGAGGAGATTTAGGGCAAGACAGTGTATATTAAGAATACTGTGTGTATACTGGCAAAGTGTGAAAAATATAAAGCTAACAAGTTGTTAGCTAGCTGTTTATTTTTTTGGTCTTCACTTGGGCCAGTAAAACAACCATTTTGGATACCAGGGTTCTAGATCAGGGGTGTCAGACTCAAACACTAAAAGGGCCATATTAAAAAATCGTAGCAAATCAGTGGGGCAGCTAAGTTTTTATTTACATTTTTACATAACACTTTGCCATGACCCAAATGGGCCATTGTTTATTCACAATATTCCAACACTAACACCAAAATAGGCAATGAATACTTATTCAAAAATAACTTGACACCAGGTATCTTTACTTAGAATAGAAACGTAAAATAATTTAGTGGGCCGTATAAGACTGTGTCATTGGCCTGACTTGGTCTGTGGGCCTTGTGCTTGATACATGGGTTGTAGACCATCCTATTTATGAGTATATTTACTCTTTCTTTTCTTACACGTCTGCTAATTCTTTTTTTTCTCTTTTTTCACTTCTATTCATGGCATGTGGCAAAAGTGATTGACAATCCTTTAATCATGTTAGCAGACAAAAAAAGGTTAAGAGTCTTGCCTAAGGACACTTATTGATAAGCTTACTAATTGTGTGCTTGTCTGGACACAGTCTGCCTCAAGGAGGGCAGCAGGGTTACTATGCTACAACAATTATTCTCTAAAATTATCAAACTTAACCCATGCTTTTGCATACAAACATCACATTATTCATCCAATTTATAAAACCACCTGAATTGAACTGAGTTAAGATTGAGAAAAAGTGCAAGAGAAAGAGAGAGACTGAGGGAGAGATTAAGCTCTTCCTTAAAGCAGCCATGTTCTGGGCTCTGGCAGGCAGGGATCAATAGCTGGGTCGATGGATAGGAAATGTTTGGTGCAGTTGAGAGAGATTGCTCTGTGACAATATCTGTATGAGTTATTCTGGCTCATGTCAGGGTTATTCTAAACTCCTACCTTCAGGAGCACAGACACTTACTAAGAGCACTATAATACAGTCTGAAGATGCACTGCTTCTACCTTCACCTCATTTGTCCTTGTACTGTATGCTGCTGATCTCATGTCCACTAATTACAGCTTATCTGTAAAATTAGTCTTTAATTATGAAACTCTCTGTATCACTCAGAAATGATGGCTATGGATTTTGTCCCTTTCTGATTCCAAAGATAAACACTAATTATGATTCTTCTCCCTCTGTCTGACTGCTACCATGTTTCTTACCTTTGAATTTTGTTTCAGATCACATCAACAATGTAGTACAGCAGTAAATAGTTTAGTGCAGTCTTTGTTGTACTATTAAGAAGAAGTGGAATCATATAAAGTGGCATAGACATAAATCATTAAGATTTTTTTTACTCAATTTCCTACTCAATTTAGTCATGTCCAGTTCCATTAGCTAGCTAACTTTCCCCCAGTCACATGATGCTACCAAGCTGGGAAGGTGAGGACTGGCACATGCTTCCTCTGAGATGTGTGAAGTGCTACCACATATTTTCGAAACTGCTGCTAACACAATGTCATTAGACAGCTCAAGATGCTAAAAGGGGAACATTAATTGCCAATTATATCAGCTAATAGATGCCCACATTTGATAGCATCATATTCACTCAGAGGGTGGGGCCAATTTGGACTCTCAGTCACAGATGGCTGAAGGTTTACCAGGGATCACTTGTGATCTTCTTACATTAGGTCCCACACTTAAATTAGTGTTCTTTACACTATGTAAATAGTTCTTCCAGACATATTTTGGTACATTTAATTAATTCTTAAATAATCTTAATAGTACTAAATCATTGTAAGATCAGGAATTTACTTCCTTGCTCAAAGTAGCAATTCCACAATGGGAGCAGCAAAAACCCCCAAAAAATCATTTACAAGGCATGTGCAAAATATATTTCCAGGCACACTGTCTTAAGAAAAATATAAAAAGCCTTTATTGAAACATTGCAATATTTATAAAAATGTGCTGACGCATTGTGGCCTTCTTAGGCCTTCATCAGGACACAAAAACGGCAGTTTTATGTCTTTGCTCTGGGATTTATTTTACACATGCTTTATGGATGCAAATGTTTTTTTTTTGTTTTTTGCCACTCCTAGCATGGAATTGTTACTTTGCTGCACCCATAAGCCAGGAGCATCTGCCTTTTTGCTTAATTTCTTTGACCTCTGCAGTGCTTCTTTATTTTTGGGGGTTTTTACATCGTTGCTGATTAACCACAGCTTGCTTTGTGGCCATGGACCCCACACTCACCTGATGGGCCATTGGGGTCAGTCTTGGGCAGATGGCGAGCCTTCAGCACCACCACGGTCAGGGTGCTGGTGGTGGATTGATAACACAGGGACAAAAGCAGCTCTCCCCTCCCTGCACTCCTCTACAGAAAGAAAAGGAGAGAAGAAAAGAAATGTCATATATTTATACCGAATTCATAACCCGTATCCAGTATATTCACTATGTTTGGGTTCACTCCCTATTAGAGAATCTCAGTGGCGCAGCAGTTGTTTTGTAGTGTTGTTAGAATTCTCAGCAATCCTTCCACAGTCAGTTCACTATAGTATACATAATGTAGTGAATAGTGACCGTAGGAACCATTTTGAACATAATGCAGATGTTAAAGCTTCCATCAACACATCTCTTGGTACATGAATGCATTTTTTGCACCAATTGTACTATTGTATCTGTTCCAAAAACCATGTGACTCATTCAGTATTTCATTTACTTTTCCTTATGTGTAATAAGAAACCTGTTGTGTATAATTTCCCTCGCTGCATCTATTATATATCACTCCGAGTAACGTGTGAACTCAGCAACACGTTGCCATGGCACCCCGAAGCAAGGTTTTGCTGCTGCCCTGGCAATGACTCAGAATGTCTCCCAACCAATGAGACGTAATTACCAGTGTTTGACTGTTTTCAGCTGCAGTCACCAGCCGGGGATAATGGCTTCTCTTTCCACTCCAAATGGAGTCCATTGTTCTGTGCACAATGGTGGAATCATGTTGTCAAAATCAGGGCACGTCACTGCTCAGTATTTTGACAGAGCTTTAGTGTAACTGAGGTTTTACTGCTTTTAGACAACTACAGGGCCTTTCCTTGTCAAGTGACTCAGAGTTTCCAACTGGCCATGAAGATCAGCACAACCAAATCAATAGCCAACCTGGTGCTAGGACAAACCGGTCAGTACATAAATCATTTTCCAGTTAAAAAAAGAAAAATGTTTTTGCTTTGTCTGTAAAAAGAACTAGCTTTCTATCAATTTTACTGTTTGCATTACCTTAGCAGGCAACTCCTTAATGTGCAAGACACAGTCAGTGAAGGCTAGGTTTGCTCCATTAGATGGCTAATTAAATATTTACTGCTTGAGGTCCAGTGGTCCATCTTTGCCTCTAAATGGCTGACATATAAGCCATTTTATTGACCCCGCCACCCCCCTCAGTCCCAAACCCCTCGGCCCACTCGCACAAAGCAGTAATCATCCTTGTGCTCTTAGGTGTGTCTACTGTGCTGCCCACAGTCCGCCAACTCACTATTGATCCATTCTAATGCTGCATTACTGAAGGAGGAAACCAGATATCTTATACACCTCTTATTCTCTTTCTCGCTCTACATTAAGCCCTTTATACACACTATCAAATCACACTCATCCACTCAGACAAAAAAAATGACCAAATATATTGTTTATTGATGTAGAATAGAAATTGACTCAATGAAATTGCTTATTATTGCAGCTAATGATTCTTTGTGATCTGAACAACAACGATAGAACACTGACGCTCTGAATAATAAATTGTTGAAGAACCAATTTTGTTTCCCTAAAGAACCTTTCAATGGATTGCTCCTTACAGAACCATTTTGGTACAAGAGATGTGTGGGTGTGAAGGACCTTTTTAAAATGAAAAAATCCCCACATTATCCAACTGTTCAACACCAACTGAAGGTTTTCCTAGAACATACATCTAAGCCAAGAACCATTTAGGGACCTTTATTTTTAAGAGTGTATTCTTAAAGGTGACAAAAAAGGGTCTTTTTGCCATGCCATAGAAAACCACTCTTGGTTCCCTAAAAGCTTTTCAGTGGAAGGTTCCTTAGAGAACCTTTGCTGTAAATGTGATGGGCGAATATGCAGAGCCTTTTTGAAGTGTATATAATGAAAAGTTCTAGGAAAATCCTTTAAAGTGGTATAGAACCTTTTCATTATGTAAAGGTTCTTTGAAATTTTACACCTTCAAAACCGTTTGGCTTCAGTAAAGGCTTTCTGATGAATGTCAATAAAAACACACAAAATAAAGCCACACCCCTTACCCTAACATTCTTCTTGATGATGTCACGGCTCATGAGGACACGCCCCTCAGAAAGATCAACTTCAGCCAATGGGACGAGTGTTTCCCCGATGACCTCGTCACGAGAGAACCGGTCGAAGCTGAGAACCATGAAGTGCAAAGCCAGCTGGGATACGCGGGCGTAGGGGATGCCGTAGAAGCTGAAGGTCTCGTCAAAGGCTGGGTCCAGAGTCTTCCTCAGAACCCTTGTCTTCACCTTGTGCTTCTTCTCAGGAAGCAGGGTCAGCTTAATGTAAGGGTCTGAGGTCAAGGATTGTTCATCGGTGGCAGACAGACCATGCGCCTCTTTGATGTGCACCATGAAGGCCTTCTTTTCAAAGTTGTACTCAAGAGAGAAGAAGAGGGTACCTAGGCCACCTTCTTTGTCCTGTGGCTTGTCCACTGCTGGTGTTGGCGTCTGACTAGACAAGCTGCTCTCTGGAGTTGTGGCCTCCTGACTGCCTGCTGAACCAAACCCTGGGTGTGGTGATGGGATGTCTAGGTCTGGTGAGCTTCGCACTTTGGGATGGACTGCAGCTGGTGGCTTGAAGGTGAAGTTTCCATTGAGGTCTCGCTTCTCCAGGTCCAGGTGGAGCGTGGGGCGCCCCCCGGTGGGACTGGGGCTTGCTTTTCCCTGTGCAGGGTCCAGTGACTTCTCTCCAGCGAACTTCTTCTTGCCATTTAAGCTCTCAGGGTAGATATCCACACCCTTCAGCATATGGACAAACTTGTATGGTGGAGTTTTAGTGCCGCTCTTGTTGGTCTTGCGTTGGCAGCAAATCCAGGCAAAGGCGGAGACGCTGAAGACCAGGCCAAAGATGCTGACAACAGCCACACTCACGGGAACCTCCGCTGGGGGAACAACGTTACATTAGACCATTACAAGCGCACTTGGTAAATTTTTCACATTGTAAAGGCCACCTTTAATAAATCAATATCATTCATAATCTTAAAAGTAAAGGTGCCTAAAAAGTGGTTCTTTGGCGAAAAGCCATAGAAGAACTTTGATCAACTTTGTTGATCAAAAGCAGTAGTTCTCAGGCCTTCAGAGATGCCCAGATGGTCCTTATTTTTTATTCCACCCCAACTCCCAGCACAGAGGCAGAGAGCAACCCCTCCCATCACTTTCAATCTAGAACTGCTGCCCAAAATAACCTTTCAATGGATGATTCTTTAAAAAAATGATTGAAACCATTAAAATAAGAGGTTCTTGAGGAAATCAAAGGTAGTTGTTCTATTGCATTTCTTCAATGAATCATTTTTTTGGTACTTTTATTTATAAATGCAGATGAGTTTAAATGTTTGTTTTTTTTTTCTTTTGCTTCATGTACAAGCATATTTAGCACAAACTGTACCATTACATCAGAAGCAACATATAAATATACAGGTATTGTGACTGACGTAGTTGGCTATGACTGCAGGACGAGATTTGGGGGCTTCATACCTCAGCATGGCTTGTGAATTAGGGTATTTGGTGTATGACTAAAGTGTGCTAGGCTGACCATGCAATTAGTATTTACAGTAGAGTGAGGATTCTCTGTGATTTCCCACTGGTGAGTTGGCCATGCTAATGGTGTAATACTCCTGCTCTGGAACAGAGTGGAAATTTCCTACTGCATGGTGGGTGCAGCTCTCAGTGGAATTACACCCTCTCACCCCCTCCCATCACTTTCACACATGTACACACAAGTTTGTATGACTCTCTTTGTGGGGTGTTTCCACTGATATGTATATTAATGTAGCTAAATATTTTCCGGATTTCACCAAAACCAACCATTTTCCTCAAGAAGACTGTTACTCACACTGTCCAAATGTTCATGTTTTCCATTATTAGGGGGACATTTGGTGGACCTAATGGCCACACACACGCCCAGCACTCTGACACATTAGGGTGAGAATGACTCAGTGAAAAGGCTTCAAATGGATTATTTGAACACACACCTTAGAAAAACTGCCTCTGGCTCCCTAAAGAACCAGTGTGGAATTGTAAAAGAATTGGCCAGCCTACAGTAATGATGTCATGGTCTACTTATAGCTGTTGTGCGCGCCAAAGGGGAACAACAGCAACATTTCATCACTGAGCTGCTGCCACGTCAAACCATGAGTGTGAGACAAGCATCTTCAATGAGCAATCAGTCTGAGAAATCATTTAAAAATATGGTTCTTGAAGGGTTCTTTCTCTATTTAGAACCATGAGTTCTACATAGAACCATTTCATGCTTAAATGGTTCTCTGCATGGTGAAATGGTTCTTCAGACTGAGGGATGTGTTGTATTTGGTCCTATAGAAAACCTTTTTGAAAATCATTCAATATATGAGCAAAAATGCTTCTTCTACTGCTACAAGCTTGATATTGTCACAATAGAAGAACCCTTTTTGGTGTAATTTACCCTTTTCAGAAACATTCTCTAGAGAACCAAGTCAACACACATCAAAAACCTTTTCACCTTCCAAAGAACCATTTACACGTAAAATGATTCAATAGAGATCTCATGGTTCAAAATAGAACCATTACCTTTCCTAAAGAACCCGTGAAGAACCATCTCTTTTAAGTGTGATAAACAGACGCCATGAAAGACTATAGCTGCTTTTCACCTCTAGCCCAAAGCCAGTCTGCCTTTAACCCTTTGTAGACACACGTGGTCCAGTCGTACTCACCGAACTGCGCTTGTTCAGGAGCCATAGGAGCCATCGCTGTCCACGGTGCTGAAACGACGCTTCACTGATTCTAGCGCCAAAATCCCTCCGCTTGCCTTCAGTCTTTTCTCGACTGAAGTCTCGAGACACGGACCTAAATATTTAAGCGCTTGTATCGTATTAAAAATTCACGTCTGCTTGTTGTTCTTCTTCAAGGAACAACTGGCAGGATCGTCCTCCTCGCTGGTTTTCTAGCACTCGCCCTTTGGTGATAGTCTCTGCGCTATATGAGTGAGGAAAGGCGCCACCCTCCTCTCTCTCTCTCTCTCTCTCTCTCACTCTCTCTCTCTCTCTTTCACTCTCTCTGCTGAATTCGTCGGCTCTGACGCAATTCTGACGAAGGATGGGGCTGAAATCACTGCCCTGCCATCGAGCACAACAAGGCGAGTCAATCATTCTGATTGCTGGAGGTTTGAGGGGCGCGCGTGCGCCTGTGCGTTAGGTAAAAATGTCCTTGACGTTTAGGTTTAAGCTGCAGGCTCTTTAATAGACCCAGATTAATCACTTAAAATCATCTGAATGGACAAATGCATGTGGGATATTTTATAATTACACATAGGTGTATGAAACAAACCTGCGTGAGTGTGTCTGTGCAGAGCTGTGTGTGCCCCACATTTATTGAACTTCCAGTGAATATGGTTTTAAAAAGTGTGTCATGATTACTGAACATTGCTTTCCACTCTTTGCCTTTATTACAGCCTCCATTTTGTTTCAGGAGACTTGTGTTCAGAAATTTTCAAAGAAAGCTATGAGGATATTTTTCCACACCTCCAAAGTTCAGTCTTAGAGATTTGTTTCATTTTCTGCCTCTCACAATTCACTTAATCCTAAACACATTGTCATGGATTTGCCCCATGTCCCTCTAAATGTCTGTTTCTTCTGTTCTGTGGTAGCCATGTGCTGTTGTTTTCTAGTACCATGTGTTTTTGTTGCTGTTCTGTGTCTCCTCCCTGGTCCTGCCTGGGGAGGACGTCGCTGCGGCCCAGCCTGCAGCCGAGGGCATCGCTGCAGGCCCGCCTGCCTCCGAGGACATCGCTGCAGGCCCGCCTGCCTCCGAGGATATCGCAGCCCCTTTGTTCCCGCCCGTTCTGCCCTCGCCTGTGTCTGTTGCTCCCCGTGGGCCTCCTGTTCTGCCTGTGTCTGCTACTGTGTCCCCTGTTTTTTCTGTTTCTGCATTTTTGCCCTACTATCTTCCTGGTGTGGTTTTGTTCCCTATTGTTGTGTCTGTGCCCGTGCCCATTTCTATTGTGGTCTCTGTTCCTGTCTTTCCTTCTGTTTCTGTCCTGGTGTCTGTTTGTGTGTCCGTTTCTGTATGTGTGTCTATTTTGGTTCCTGTTCCATTGTCTTTTGCCTGGTCTGTCTTATGTTGTATTCCTCGTCCTGTTGTGTCTCCAGTGGTGCTGTCTCTCCGGTGTCTGTTTCTGTGCCTTTGCCTCCTGTTGTCCCGTGTTCTGCGTCTGTTTCCGTTCCTGTTCCTCATGTTCCGTGTCCTGTCCCCGTTCTTTTTACCCCAGCTTCCCATCCCTTGTATAGTTCCCTGTTTTTCATGTTTTCCTGGTCCCTCCCCCGACCAGGCTCCCATTTTGGAGGGCCTTTGTGTTTCCCGCCTCGGGAGCTGCGCATTTGAAGGCGGGTACTGTCACGGATTCTTCCCATGTCCCTCTGAGTGTCTGTTTCTTCTCCTCTGTGGTAGCCATGTGCCTTTGTTTTCAAGTACTATGTGTTTTTGTTGCTATTCCATGTCTCCTGCCTGGTCCTGCCCCATTGTTATCTGCTGCACCTGTCTGTGCTCCACCCCTCATTAGTCCCAGGTGTTTATTTTTCCTGTGTATTTATACCCCTGTGTTTGTTCAGTCTTTGTCTTGCATTGTGGATGTTACCTTGTCTTGTGGTTTCTTGTGTCTTATAGTTTGTTTTTGTCGTGGACGTCTTTTTTCCAGTCCTCTGTTACTTTGGATTATAATTTCAATAAAAGCAACACACATTTGCATCCCGCCTCTATGCCACAGCCGTTGCACACATTCAGTGATGTTGAGACTGGTGGTCAGTCCATTGTTCTGAGAACAGCAGCTTCTTTGGATTTGCACATTTTCTTCGTTCCAATTCCTTTCGCAGTAACAGCTTCTTGACAGCTACACATCCTTTCAGACTCAGTGTTGTCTTCTCACAGTGGAAGGAAAGACAGAAACACCTGTGGATGTTTTCAGATCTGAAGAAAGAGTGGGGCTTGATTTTCTCCTCTCTCTCCAAGATGAAAGATTTCAGGGCTGTTTATCTGACAGTGATAGTTTTGGTGGTCTACCACATCTTGCACGGTCATTAGGAGTCCCACTTTCTCTATTATCTTTGAATCATTTTCAACTCCAGTTTTGGAGACTCATGTTTTTCACTTAATTTTCTGTGTCTTGCCCTTCCTTATGTAAGCGAATTATCTTACATCTAATCCCCTCCTTACATCTAATCTAAATATCTCCTGAAAAAAAAGTCCTTAGTGGCAGTTTTGAGTGGAACTGAAATAAAAGTCCTTGATATGTCTAGTCAGAACACACACTTCGGTAATAAGACTACACTCTTAAAGATTGAGGGTTCTTCAAGGGTTCTTAAGTGAAGAAAATAGTTCCATAGAGAACTATGAACATTCAGAAATGTGCTGTAGATGGTTCTATGTGGAACCTTTTTGAAAAGAGTTCTATATAGCACCAAAAACAGTCACAATGTCAAGCCTGTAACAATGTTAGTACCATCTTAGTGATATATAGAACCATTTTCAAAAAGGTTCCATATGGAACCATATAAAACACATTCACCATCAATCTGAAGAACCCTTTCATGACGCAAAAGAACTCTTTAATCATGCAGAGGGCTCATTGAGTGTTAATGGTTCTATGCAGAACCATTTTCTTTGCTAAAAAATCTTTTTTAAGAGTGTAACTAAGAAACAAGTTTACTACTTGCCCTTTAAGCAAATGATACAGTAAAGGCCCCTGGATGCTGTACATTTTGTAGTTTGTCTAATCCACAACACCAGAGACAAGACTGAAAGCCCTTCATGGTGCATAAAGCTCCGCAGTAAAGCTCAGCTAGGCTCATTTCCCTTATTGTTAAGTGGATCAACGTTTTTTCAAAAGGCCTTCTTTAGGGTGATTTACAGTTGCAGAGCTACAGTTTAGAGGACATTATGCCAGTAATTGCTGTGTACCTCTAGCTTTCGGAAAATGGAGCGGGAAAGAAGAGGAAAACAAAAACAAAATACTGTGTTACAGTATTACAATGTTCAGTGTTAAGGAAGCTACATTTGTAGTTTATTATTTGGGTCATTTCATGTCAGATCACACTGGGCCTAGCTGGTCATGTCATGAATTTCCAAAAATAGAATCAAGCAATCAAACCCATCCATCCATCCATTTTCTAAGCCGCTTCTCCGTCAGGGTCGCGGGGGGTGCTGGAGCCTATCCCAGCAGTCTTCGGGCGGAAGGCAGGATACACCCTGGACAGGTCGCCAGTCCATCGCAGGGCAGACAGACAGTCACTCACACACCCACACCCAGGGGCAATTTAGCACATCCAATTGGCCTGACTGCATGTCTTTGGACTGTGGGAGGAAACCGGAGAACCCGGAGGAAACCCACGCAGACACGGGGAGAACATGCAAACTCCACACAGAGAGGACCCTGGTCGCCCAGCCGGGGAATCGAACCCAGGCCCTCCTCGCTGTGAGGCGACAGCGCTACCCACCACGCCAAGGTAAAATTTCAAAGCTTTATTGGAAGTATTTTTTTTTTTTAAGTCTGAACCCCATAATTAAAGATTATTAAGCCTCTTAGACATATTATATTAAAGGGGTATTCCTCCGCACATACACTACATAAGCCACTGATCCTTCTGGGTCACTAGAACCTATCCCAGTGGTCACTGGGTGGAAGGCAGGAAGGAAACACCCTGGACAGGTCACCAGTCCGTCATAGGTTAGACAGACAGACATATACATTTACACACACACATTCATACGCAGAGGCAATTTAGCATCTTCAATTAATCTAACTGCATGTCTTTGGACTGTGGGAGGAAACTGAAGCAGCGAAATACACTAACTAAAGGTAGTGAAAACACACCCTTCTGGCTACCACCCCTCTGACAGTTCAGAACCTTTGTTCTGAGAGTGTAAGGTGAAGCAGTACCCACAGAAAACATACTTAGTTTTAGATTTACTACTATTTTTACAATATGAGCATATAAAAACTCAGAAGACATGTTTTGGTTCACTGGTCATTTCGGATAGTAAATAAAATGTCTATATTTGCTTCTATATTTCTCTATAATGAACCACCTCACAGCAAAACACTTTTACTGACTTTGTTCAGAATTTGAAGTGTTATAGTCTCAGGGGGTAAATGCAAACCTACAGAATAAACGGTTTGACTGGAAATCTATTTTCTTCAAAACTAACACCAGGGCTGAGCAGCAACAGCCCTCTGGCTTGTTTAATTTTTATTTAATTTAATTTCCTCTTTTAGCAGACGTTTTACCCCAGCTCTTCACAGTATCTGTTGTATCGAAAAGCCTTAAAAGCTGCAGCAGTGTTCGTTTTCCCCTCTTCTGAAGTCTGGTTCTCACGCAGCTCTCAGAGTCCTCCACTGACACAGATTTCACATCTCCTCCAGTCACATTCACACCCTGATCTGCTGTGTCACCATGGCAGCCCGTCGGCCCAGCAGCGCTCTGCAGGCACTGACAGAGGAACGGTCACTACTGAAGGATGAAGGATCAGACACAGGAGAACAAACATCACTTAGTAAAGATTAACTGACAAACAAAAGGGGTTCTGTCTGTGTGAGTGATAGAAGAAAGAAAGGGACTGAGAGAGAGAGAGAGAGAGAGAGAGAGAGAGAGAGAGAGAGAGTAGAAGACAAAAAAGGAATAGAGAAATAATGGAATAGATGCGAGAGGAAAAGAGATTGGGGCATAGAAGGATAAAGAGAAGAGTAAAGAAGGGAAGAGGATAACTGGGATAAAGAAGGAGAGAGAGAGAGGGGGGAGAGAGAGAGAGAGAGAGAGTAGAAGACAAAAAAGGAATAGAGAAATAAAGGAATAGATGCGAGAGGAAAAGAGATTGGGGCATAGAAGGATAAAGAGAAGAGTAAAGAAGGGAAGAGGATAACTGGGATAAAGAAGGGGAGAGAGAGAGAGAGAGGGGAGAGAGAGAGAGAGTAGAAGACAAAAAAGGAGAAAGAAATAAAGCAATAGATGCAAGAGGAAAAGAGATTGGGGCATAGAAGGATAAAGAGAAGAGGAGAGAAGAGAATAACAGGGATAAAGAAGGAGAGAGTGTAGAAGACAAAAAAGGAGAAAGAAATAAAGCAATGGCTGAGAGAGGAAAAGAGAGTTTGGGGCAAAGAAGGATAAAGAGAAGAGAAGAGAATAACAGGGATAAAGAAGGAGAGAGAAAGAGAGAGAGAGTGAGAGAGAAAGTGAGAGAGAGAAAGTGAGAGAGAGAGAGTGAGTGAGAGAGAGAGAGTGAGAGGTGAGAGAGAGAGAGAGAGAGAGAGACAGAGAGACAGAGAGAGAGAGAGAGAGACAGAGAGAGAGAGAGAGAGAGAGAGAGAGAGAGAGAGAGAGACAGAGAGAGAGAGAGAGAGAGAGAGAGAGAGAGAGAGAGACAGAGAGAGAGAGAGAGAGAGACAGAGAGAGAGAGAGAGAGAGAGACAGAGAGAGAGAGAGAGAGAGAGAGAGAGAGAGAGTGGGTGGAACCGCAAGAATTTAACAAAACAAGTCTTTATCTGTAACTGCTAAATCATCGGTGCCCCCCACCCCGCTCACCACCCACCTGATTCACGGCTCGGTCCGCTCCGGTCTTCTCCTCTGAAGCTTCTTTGAGCGTTTCTGGCTAAATGCTGCCACCTGCTGTTTGCTCTGTGAACTGCTCCGGCACGTAAACATGCTTCGTATCATTCATCCTCTGAGTTAGATGACTTAGAGGAACATTTATCATAAATAAAACTACAGTTCATATCTTAGCTCGACCACAGTCTTCTGTATGGCCATTTTACCGCCCCTCGGCGCCGCCGTATAAAGCCTGTGTGCGTGTGTGTTTTGAGGAACGCCCAGCGTCCACGTAAAGAGGAAGGGCTACGAGTCTTTCCAAAATGGCGACGACCATAGAGAGTAGCAATGCTGGAGCGGCGAGCAAGAAAAAACACCTCGGAATCCCCGAAGCGATATTTGTGGTGAGCGAATGTGAGGCAGAGACGTTTAAACCAAGGCTAAGGCGTTTTGTGAAGTCGTCTGGAGCCTGTTTTCGGCGGTTATGCTGCCCGCAGTGTTGGCGTGGTGCTCTGCGCTCCGGTCGAGGCTGCAGGCGGCTTCCTATTCTTGGTGGAGTTTTCCCGTTCCACCTTAAGTGGTGCAGCGGATGCGTCCAAGGCAAGGCGCCAGACGTAACTGCTGCAGCATTTAAGGTGGAACGGGACAATTCCAACAGGAAGCTGGCGAATAGGAAGCTGGTTTTAGCTTCGAGCAGCCTGGCCGTTTCCTTTTAAGGCTGTGGCCCAGGCGAACGCTGCACACAGGCCGCCTGGAGACCAAACTGGGCTTTTACCTGCTTTAAAACCAGCAGTGTATCAGTAGATCACCTACAGGGCTGTTTTGTGGCAGCCGCTGTCAGTTTCGTTCTCTTAAGCTGGTCTTTGTTTTCTCGCTGCTCTGCACTGGGCAGATTTCTTTCAACGTTTAAGTGATGCGTTAAATGCTGTGATGGTCAGCTAAGGAGAAAAATAGATATCTCCTTTTAATGCTTAATTAACCTCGGTGAAGAAAACAAATTGTAAATGACACAGAAAACGAATAATTAAACTCTTCTGTTTTAACGAGGCTGTGGGCAGAAATTAATCCCATTATGAAATGTTGTAATTAAGGGCCTTTGAGGGTCGTTTTTAGACCCCCATGGCAGGGAGCGCCTTTATTGTATATTGTCATATATAATAAACGCAGTGATTTTGCCCCCAACAGTAGCACCCTGAGTGTATTTTGTATGCATACTGAAAATACAGAATTTACCAGCTTTTAAACTTGCAGCTAGTTTAAATGCTGCTGTCTGCTGTAACTGGTTTAATATCGTGGTGCTGTCACTGTCTGTTTGTCCTAAGCACTGACTTGTGACCGTCTCCTCTGTCTCTTTAGGAGGATGTGGATTCCTTTATGAAGCAGCCTGGCAATGACACAGCAGATGCTGTACTGAGGAAACTCGATGAACAGTATCAGAAGTATAAATACATGGAACTCAACCTGGCTCAGAAGAAACTGAGGTTTGGGAACCTTTGCGTTCATGTGAAGAAGGGCCGCATATTAGTATAGCGATTAGGTTTCTCTGTGTTGGGGTTATGGTACGCCTTATTTTGACCAGTGAATTTCTGTGTTTAGTAAAACATCCACATACTACAAGACAACGTAAACAGATTGGATTGGGGGTATTTCTTGCATCTGGCAAGTTTGTGCAATATCCAGATGCTCATATCGCAGTAATGAACAACAAGCGTTGCTGTGCTGCCCTCGTGAAGTGATACTCAATATCTGTATTAAAAAAAGTAATATGGATTGCGTTTACATGACCAACAAAACATTGGAAGAGAAACTATTCTTCAATACTGCCGTTGGGAATTGTAGTTTAGCTGCTTGTCATGGATAGTTTACTGCAGTACTGATACATTTTCAGATATTACAAGGCTGCGTTGTTTTCTTTTCTTCCAAATGGAGTGATGTGGAATGCCCACAGTTTGTTTCTTTAAAAAAAAAATCATGCTAGGGATTTGTTAGTTCTAGCTAATTTCATTATGAGTGCCTGCAAGGTGTGAGTATATGTGGAGTATAGGATGTTTGTTAATTAAAAAAAAAACATGATTAAAGTTTGATTTAAGTTTTATCTTTTTAAGGTTGAAAAGTCAGATCCCACAAATCAAGCAAACATTAGAAATCTTACGGCACATGCAGAAGAAAAAGGTAAGTCCAGTTTTTTAATCCATTAATAGTGATATTAAAAAAAAACCTTTTTAAGCAGTTAACATGCTTTTTAAAGCAGTGTGCCTTGCAGTGATATTAACAACACAAAACAGCAAAAGAAATGAAAGAAAAATTACTGTGTTGTCAAACAAGGACACAGAGTGTCCCTGATGATTCGATATGCGACATGATAAAACGCTCCTATGAAGAGTAAAAAGCCATTTGAGTGCTAATTGCTGCATCCTTGTAGAAATGTTTTAGCCTGCGCAACATATATATCTCATAGTTTATCTTACTGTCTGTTTATCAGTCTGCCTGCTATCTGTTTGTCTATCTGTTGTATTCTTTTCATCTGCCTACTCATATGTATAGTAATATCTGCATATATTGGTACAGGACACTACAGATCCAATGGAGACACACTTCCTCTTGGCTGATAATGTGTACTGTAAGGCCTCTGTCCCACCCACAGATAAAGTGTGTTTGTGGCTTGGGGTAAGTGCTCCCACAGAAAGCTTTATTCTAGAGGACCATGTTAGCTTAACTTATATTTTAAAGTTTAGTGTTTTTAATCTATCTGCCCTCACACATCTGATTCAAATCATTAACTGATTGCCAAACCCTACAAAAGTTTAATTGGACACTACAGCAGGTAAAACGGAACAGTGAAGAGAAGGTCCAGATGTACATCAGGCTTTTTCAGTTCTATCCTCGGGAGGGCAATAGATTGATCCATTCTAACAATTGTGAAGTAAATAAAGGTCTTTATTAATAAGGAATGCACAATGAAATTGGAATGCTGTTGATTGGTTCAGGTAATTGTTTAAAATATATTAAGTAGTTCTTGAAGCTGCTGTGTCTTATATGTAGTATGTTTTTTCCTTTTTTTTTTGATAAATGTCATTTCTTATTGGAAATTACAATAAAAATGTGTTCTAACTAATGCACAGCTCTGCATATATATGTATTAGTTGAAGCACATGTTCATATGTGATCACTTCTTGAAAAAGGCAAACGTAATGTTGGAGTATGATATAGATGAAGCTCAGTCGCTTTTGGAGAAGAACCTCGCCACAGCCTCCCGGAACTTGGAGTCCCTAGAAGAGGACCTGGATTTCCTTCGAGACCAGTTCACAACCACTGAAGTCAGTATCCTTGCACTTTACCCAGTGTGGAGTTGTCTTCCAGCAGTTTGACGCCTTGAGTTATGAATAGAGTGGTGTCTTGCACTTGTCCTTCATTGGAAAGTCCTACTTCTGTAGCTGCTCAGAGAGCCCATGCCTCAAACATGCCCCTGTTATAAGCAGTTTTAGCTATCGCACATACTTTATTGACTACTCAATCCTGCTAAGGTTCTTGGGATTAAAATTGATATTAAAGAAGGAAAAGAATAATTTAATAGACAGCATGAATCTCATTCTTCCTTGTTTCATATGTACCACCTTTTGTAGCTGTAATTTGTTCGAAAACAAACACAAACAGAAGGAAGAATTAATCTACAGAAGTAGATACATAACATAACATTGAATGAAAATGGTCTTTTCTTTCTGATTATGTATTATCTCTATGCTCCTTTTGCTTTAATAATTATTGTACTTTTGACAGTGCTGTTATTAGAGGAGCATTGGACATTTCTTAAGTTGTTATGAGGTGATGAATGACTCTGAAAATACAGGAGCTCTGCCTCGACACCATCATACTGAGTTTTGCAGTCTTGGGCCTTGTTCGGACTGCTGGCCCAAATTTGATTTTTGGCCTACCAGATTGTTTTTGTTTTTTTTGATGGTCTTGACAGCATTAAATAAAATCACATCAAATTCGATTTTTGCAAATCCGATCCAACCACATTTGTAGGTGTGTTGAAATGCAATAGAATAGAAACTTAAATGTTTCCAGATTAAAACAAATTTGTTTAGCCTAGCACTAGACTAGTGTGTGGGTTTTTTTTTCTTCCTTTGTTTTCTTGTACAGACTGAATGTTTTTTGTTTTGTAATGTTTTATCTATTTAACTTTTTTTGTTTCTGCCCAATCACTTTGTGGTCTTGTAACTAAAATGAAAAGTATTCTGATCCTGTAAGAAATTATATAAATTTTGGTGCAAAAAATTGAACATCATGCCTTAACAGAGTTCCCTTCAGATATGGCGCGTGTCTATAACTGGGACGTCAAGAGGAGGAGCAAAGACAACCTCCTTAAATCAGCTGAGAGGTCTTAGAAGAGGGGCATTGTTTGGCCCTGTCCCCCAACATCCCAAATTTCTCCCCTGTTAGTAAAACCACCCCATGTGTCTACCTGCCTCCACACTGTTATCTATTGATTTGTTACTTTTTAAAGTATTTTTTCAAGTAAAAAGGAAAAAGAAATCAAACAAAAGTCACAGCGGCGGTTTTCTTTTGTATTCTATTTAGTATAATTAATAATAGTTTTTGCTTCACACAATATTTTACCAGGTTTTTCCACTGTCCTCTGATTTTCACTGATGTTTGGCTGGTAAGAGCTACTGTTCACGATGCTGAGTATTCACAGAGCTCTTTGTGGGAGTCGCGTACTGCTCGTTGAAATATCTGGACGATTCAGTATGTGAGGAGAGGATGAACGCTGAGGGCGAGTGTTTTGAAGGGACTTTGTTCATTGGTCGACCTTCCAGTCTATCCTAACTCCTTCCCCTCGCTCCTTGTCTTTCTCCTTCTCTCTCACTCCCTCTTTCTCTGCAGCTCTCACCTCCTCTGAAGCCTGCTGTTTTTCCTGGACTTTGTTTTTTTTTCCTACTGTCTCTCATCTGTATTTATTTGTCACATTGAATCCATTAAATACTGAATGAGCAACTCAATGAAGCTTTTGAGGAAAGACACAAAATGAATAAGACAGTCTGTTTTTCTGTTATTATAATACTGAAGGAGGGTTATGATGGAATCGGGTGGCTTTTCAAGGTAGTAATTATAACTTTCATGCAGCTTCCTCTAGCACAATACAGGTGGTGCTAGGGCTCGGTATTGTGATTTGTTTTTTTTGTTTTTTTTTGATACTCATACCTTGACTCCAATACCAATTTCTGACTATTTTTTAAGAGTACTTTGTTTTAATTATAGTCTGTCTAGTCAAGAAGCACTTACCTTAATGGCTTTTATGCAATGTGTAGTTTAGACAACCACTCAGTACACTTGAGTGTTATTAGCTCACAAATACATATTAGACTGACTAATTGGGCATGAAATGACATGAGTATTAGAGTAATTCAAAGTGAGGATACTCGTTATCAGAATGGTATCAGTATACTTGGAGGAAATACTTGTGTTTCATTCATTTTTATTTACAACTATTATTAAAAAATGGCAAATGTGCACGAGTCATATCAGTGCATCCCTCATTCACACAGCACCATTAAAGTTTTACATTTCAGTTTCCAGCCACAGGTGGCACTATTGTTTACTCAAATCAGGCTTCTCTGAAGTATCTACAGTACATTTTTTGAGCTGATTAAGGAATGCCACCGCCTAGTGGTGGGGAATGCAGTGTAAGACCTAAAGAGACCATTAAGAGACCATTTCTCATAACACGGAGCACATCAGTCTTGCCATGGTATTTTAATCTTTAGTACATTTCAAGTTCTTTTGATAAAGAGGTACACAGTGCCACAACCGATTGTAACAGGTACAGTTATTAATATTTCATAGTTCAGGAGCTCAGATGCACCCACACCAGCCTAATTCAAAGTCTGCCCCTGCAATACCTCGGTCTAAATGACAGAATCAAGCCATATGACTAGGACTGCACTGTATGATTGTATTACTGAATGAAATGTTAGATTATCATACTGCAGAGGCCTGTATTGTGGGTAATGATGAACATGCAAATGCATTGTACAGCCCTAAGAATAACAGACATTCAATTACATATGTATTATGTTCCATTCCAATCAGTTCTGGAGGTCTGTGTGGGGCAAAAGACCGCTGAAAATGGTGTTGTACCCATATTGGAACTCTTGAGTCTAAGCTGGTTTTCTCCACAGTAAAAATAAGAGAGACTTTTGAGGACCACAGCCATCATGCTTTGTGTAAAAAAATTAATTGTCCTTAGTATGTTTGAATGTCACTGGATCTGTGAGGCCATTTAGCAGTCGAAATGTTAATGATGCTACAAGCAAGTTAACACTCCAGTGCATTGAAAAGACACTGGGTGAAAGTAAGTTTACCGTTACATTTCAAGAATGTTCTGTAATTTAGAATGTGCAAACTAGCCTATTGCTGTCAAAGCAACTTTGTCACATTTGACAAAGCTTGCTGAGTTGTGCAAGATATTTTGGTGAGGTTGTAAGTCTAAGGTGTCGGTTCAGTTCTTTATCAGTGTTGGCTTGCATGTAACAACATTTGTATTTCAACTCTTGAACAACCTTGTGCAGATCTAGTGATGTTCAGAGGAAAAGTGTACACACAGCAAAGTAAAGCATGACAGCAAGGATTTTTGAAAATGGCATTTATTTTTCTTCAAGAGAAAACCAGCTTAGACCCAGTGTTCTTTTTATATGAACAACACAAGTTCAGAGCTTTATGTGTGATGAATTAATTCCAGATTGAGTGGGAAAGGGACAGTGGAGTAAAAGTAAAGGTGCATTTTTGCGTGCAGATCTTCACTGAAGTGATGAACTGAAATGCATTTGGGAAATAGAAGAAAATCAGTTTGTATAATGAGGTTTAATGGCATGTTGGTATGTATGCCAGTGCAACTCAACTATTCGTGTAAATCAATCCCTAGCGATGATATCTGAAAACACTTTGAGGAGTATACAAGTTAAGTAATTATGCTCAACCTTAAAGAAGCCGACAGCATCAGAGATGTGTAGCGGTGTTTGTCGTGGGACAGTGCACCTTATTTCCATTCTCTTTCAATGGCTTATTTCTTTGATTGCAAATTTACATAAATCCCTTTGGTAAGTTCACAGAAGCACAAGTTTATCTTAGATCTGAGGCCTTCTTGTACTTCTGGTTACAGTTTATGCTCCAGCAAATTCAATGACTCCGTATATTCTCTGATATGAACTTAGAAAAAAAGGCTAATTCTCGGTTGATGTGAAAATTCACTGTCTTACACTTGAGGCCTGTTTTACCACCTTGTGAAATTGAGTGTAATGTACTACCATATTGCAATCTCATTGTATCCACAGCCAAAGCCTTAATAAGTATGCATATACACCTCAAACAAGGAATCAAGTCTTTTTTTTTTTAGCTCAAGCAGCAAATAAGCTTTCTGAGCACCAAACAGCAGTTCTTTCTGTAGTCAACACATAAAAGTCTGCAAGTAAACAACTCCACTGTCTCTGATTTTTCTTCCTGCGGAACAGTCTTTGTGAATGCCTTCAGTAGGCCAAGTCTCTGGAGACAGTGTAACCTCATGGGAAACATCTCATGGCTTTCTAATGATTGACAGATGTGTAGATAGGGGGAAGGTGCAGAAGTAAGGTACTGTTTGGCCTTTAGGGGGAGATTAAAAGTGCTATAATTTGTCCTTTTTATTGATCAATGGATATAAAGGCAAAGTATTCTGACCCTACAAGCTCAAACATTTGATTGGTATGCCACACCTATGTGCAATTGTTTGGATCTTCTAGAATATTCTTTTCCATTCACTTTCTCGCTCATTCACACTGGTTCATTTGGTTCTTTTTCTAAACAATCTAAATCAACAGCCAGCATTTGTTGGTGTTTCTCAGGTCGGTGTGCTCTGTTCTTGTGAATGGCGAGGCAGTAACTCTATGGAATAGTGGAGGAACGGAGGGGCTGGGTAGAGACTTAGGAAGCATTCAGCAGGCAGGCAAGGAGTTATGTCTTAGCTGAGGGCCAAAAGCTTGCCCTCTGATTGTAGGGATTCTGAATAGGTGAGGGTCAGGTCATGGGAGTCTTCAGGTGGATCAACAGAGGCACCTGCGCTCACTCTTGGTCACCTCCTCTGATGAGTGCACCACGTTGGGCACGAATCCACTCCTGACCCCCTCCCAGTCTTCTGTAATGACGATCTCGCCGTGCTTCACCAGCTCAAAGATATCCCGTGTCAGCTCTGTGAAGGCCCTCTCCACATTGATGGCGTCACGTGCTGAGGTCTCCACGTAGCGCATGCCGTATGCTGCAGCCAACTTCTCCGCTTCCTGCCGCGTGACCTGCCTCTGGGACTCCAGGTCGCACTTGTGGCCCACCAGCAGGAAGACGATGCTGTGTGGCTGCACATGGCTGCGCGCCTCTTCCAGCCACTCATGAACGTTCTGGAAGGAACGGCGGTTTGTGATGTCGAAGAGTAGCAGGCCACCCACAGAGTTGCGGTAGTATGCCCTGGTGATGGACCTGCAGGGGGGAGCATAAATGGTAATTTGGCCATTAGCTTACTTGAAAGACAGGCATATTATTGCTGTCGGAAGAAACCCTTGTATCTCCATTTTTGGCATTTTTCAGTTTTTAACATAATTTGAAAGTATCTGTTACTCTTTACGTTCTTTGTAAATTTTTATGATGAATGGCCTAAAAGAAATTACCCAAAATGACATGGGAAAATTTCTGGTTCCATTGACTTACATTGAAAGTAAAGTTATTATTTTGGAGATACAAGGTTTTCTTCCGACAGCAGCGATATGTACCTTGTACCTATACTCACTGGCCATTTTATTACCATACCGATGTACTTTGTAGGTGTGAAGTTTTAAACACAGTGTCACTGTTAGGTTGCCAGCCCATCAACCAAAATATTCAGTTAACAGTGTACACTGGTCAGAGACTGACCATTGGTATTGGACTAGAAAACTGATACAAACTGTGTGGAAAAACATGAGCCGTAGTCATTACATCTACAGGGTTGGCCAGTAAGGTAGATCAGTCTAATAGTGAGGACAGTACACTTTCAACACCATGTAGAAGAGGCTAATAAATTTTGCAGAAATGGACTGGCTACAGAAAGTAATGTTAAACCTACAAAGTGCATCAACAGTCGTAGGCACTTAAGCTATTTGTTTAAAACACTTTGTCTGGACAGTAAACGTGTTAAACACCATTTATCATTAGAATAACTGCAAACAAACATTAAGGCTGTAAAAACATTTTTTTTGATAAAAGTAGTTGAAGAACAAAGCTTGATTCCAGTTTTCTCCTCCAACTCCAAACTGTCACCACAACTGATTTAACATAATATAAACTAACCATCCTTTGCTTCCAAAAGTTAAGTCTGGACTAAGAATATGATATAAAAATAAAAATTTAGACAGTATATTATTTAATGGTTTTTATGTTGTCATTTATTGCAAAATATAACACTATTTATTAATATGTATAATATATTTTAAAAAGGCCTCCTTTTTGTTTTTATTATGGTATTTTGAATTTGGTCTTGATCTCAACTCTAACTCAGTATGTCCAGATCTCGGTCTTGACTTGGACTCACTATACTTGTCTTGACTACATCTCTAACACTAACAGACAAAAGTCACAACTTTGTTATTTGTTTTTAGTGTAATATTAGTGTTTAGTTGGTCAAACAAACACACTGCACAGATAAATATTTTGGTAAATCTAAAATTTTCAGGTGCCTAAAACCTTCTATGAGTGTTGACACAGACCAGGTTTACATAAAACCCATCTAAGAATAAGAGTGGTGATTTTGGATCAGTCCATTCTGTCCACTGTATTCAGCATATAAAGCTATGCGACGTGTGTATGTGATGGAATGCAATAAAACTGAATATGAAATTTGCTGAGGTTGTTGACTAAAAGAGAAGCATGTTTAAAATGTAATATATATCACTGAATTAAATCACTGAATTTAATGTAAGGTGCTTGGTTGTATTAGGTGCAAAGTCAACAGAAGGCACTGTGAGAAAACCACCAGTGATGCTCCAAAGAACGGTGAGTCTAGACATGCAATTAAGACGTGTTCACTAAAGCTGAACGATAAAATGGTGTTAGTGAGGAGCCAAAAAAAGACTTTCAGCAGATGCCAACTGAGAAAATAAATAACAAGTGCCTGAGTGAATCACACTGATCAGAAATATCTCTGACGTAGGAACAGCTTTGCTACCACTGAAAGAGTGAGCAGACATTTAGCTCTTTTCAGGACTCCCTGAGGAGAGATGCCTCAGCACGGTTGCCATGGGGACAACAATCTTTATGGATAAAGACAGCTGTCAGATGATTTACCACAAGCAGGTTCGAAGTCAGTGTATAATAGGAGTTCAATGTCTTAAAGAAATAGTCCCAACAGTTTTCCTCAAACATTTTTAGAGTTTTTTGAAAATAAACATTTTGATGATTTGTTTTGTGAAATCTGTCCCTTTAAAGTAAACAGCAAAAGCCTTCAGTGGGCCAATGAGCTGCATGCATCGTCTTGTATGTGAAAACAGCATGAAAACAGCCTAATGATATCATCTCCTTTAATGACATTCATCCAAATTCTTCAGCGATTTTTACCTATTAGCTCGATTGCTTCAGTTACCTGTTCCTGCACCTGAACGTATAGTGTGATTAACATACAGAAATGAGGACACAGCAGTGAAATAGTTCCAGCTGAGCTGTAAGATTACATGTGATCTATATTTTATAGCTCATACAAAAAAAATGTAAATAATAAATGCGTAGATTTTGAGGGATAACCATGGACTATTTCAAAAGAAACTAGAGAAACCACAGGTGCAATGAAATTCTTAAATTCTTTGTAAGTTTAGCATAAGATGAAAGCAACAGCACAGCTCAAAGAGCAACTTTTTACTGCTAAGAAATCAATTAAACACAGCAGCTGTCCTCTATATTGTATTAAAACTGCATGATGGATGCACCAATAGAAAAGCTCCAAAATGCCTTTTCTTTAAAGCTACACTATGTATGTTCAGGGGATTTTCAGGACTTTGAAGTGTTTACTGCATGCAAGAACAAGGGGTCTCGTTCACCAACTGCTCTTCCACTTATACAGTTTTCAAGAAGATTCTGACATTCACCTGTGTTGTCTTATTTGGGATTTGTTCTTAGGCAAGATCAGCATCTACACACAGAATCTATGCACCTACACAGGCGCAAACAATTCTGCAGTTTAAGAACATGTCATGAATCTGACACAGACTTTTTTCTTAGGACTTTACAAATTTGAGAAAAACATAGGAAGATATTGGTGAATGAGGCCCAGTGTTGTGCTTGAGACTCCTTCCTTGAGCGGAAGATTACATGTGACATGAAACATGTATTAAAGACATATGACATGGTCCAAAAAACCCCTGCAAAATCCTACCACCTTTTCTTTTAGATTATTCTTTTAGGCTTTTACAGGGTGACTCACAGTGGCATACACACATTGTAGAATGTTTTTTTCTCCTGATTCAATGTTATTCCTTCTAATTTTCACAAAAAATCTCACACAGTGCAGCTTTGAAATTCATCGCATTAAAAGTTTTCTTTGTGAGAACAATGATATGCATTTACGTCTTTACTTTAGCAGTAATATGGTATATGATTTTTGAGGAAAACCACTGGATCATTGCTTTAATCCATTTGCAACCTGAGATATCATCGCATGTAATTTCTTAAATTGTCTCCTTCTCTAAAGTTATTCAACACCTTAAAGAGGCTCAGCTAGTACTGGCATCTCGCAGCCTTCCATAAACATCTTACAATTATTTAACAAACGGTTAAGTCTTAATCAAATCTGACTTCAACACTAAAGTCAGGGTGCCAGGTGAGGTCACAGCAATGGTTCCCGAGTGCTACAGTACCTGAAGCGCTCCTGACCCGCAGTGTCCCAAATCTGGAGTTTGATGCGTTTGCCTGGCTCAATCTCGACCAGGCGAGAGAAGAAATCCACCCCGACTGTTGGGTCAGACACCTGTGCGAAGCGTCCTTCAGTGAAGCGCCTGATCAAACAGGATTTGCCAACCGTGGAGTCCCCAATGACGATCAGACGAAACTGGTAAAGCCATATTGCTTCCATGGCTGTCTGGCTCTGTGGAGATCAACAGTGAGACCCTGAAACTGAGAAACAGCATACACACAAACACACACACAACAGCGCCTGATGCCATGACATCCCGCCACTCTGTGTTATTCTGCCAAACTGGATCGTGTCTGTGAATGTAAACGAGGACTGAATGGAAAAGAGTTCTTTGTGTCTGCAGCCTATCTGACCAGTCCAAGTGTGTCAAGGGGGAAACAACGTCACCGCAGGGTTGGCTTACATTTTAATCCCTTAATAATTACACATCAGATTGCTGAAAGAAAGTATTTTAGCCACTGTGTATTGGTGAACACACATCTGGAGAACAGGGTGCACTCTGAACAGTAGTTGTTCCTAAAAGATTCTGTGCTTGGAAGAACTGTAGTAGGAAATGCCTTTAATTGGTATAGAGCCTAAGCATTATGTGCAGGTTCTTTAAACCTTACAATGGTTCTTTATACTCACACATCTCTTTTACAAATATGGTTCTTTAAGCATCCAGCGAAAGGGTCTATGGTCTATGGCACGTCTATGGTACTAAGTGTAGATAACTGTGGACTGCATGGCTGTATAATTCATGAAAACACAAAGATCAGTGTCCTCATCATCGCATCAAATCCAGGCAAACCATCCCTAGTTCAAAATACAGACAAAAGCTGTTTAAATAGTAAGTTTACTTTCTGGAAATGTGATTTAAAGATTACAGTACTGTGCAAGGTTCCATTTGGCATCATTTTAGGAAAAGAAAACCAGTCCCAGAACAAACTATGTGAGGATAAGATCCAACAGGGATCTAATTGGGAATTATATTATTTCATACAACATTTATTAGAGTTTGGAAAATACAGTTTAATCTGTACCACCCATCCCTAACTGTTAACTAGTAAAATCTTTCCAATTTTGGTACAATGTGCTAGCCTGACAGTTAATGTTGCACTATATTTTCAAAATGTGCTTAATATGTCATGCTGAACTGATACATTTTGTCATTTTGCCCTGTTTTATAGTGAGTTTAACGTCATGCATTTTACATGCAACTAATTTAATCATTTCAACAAAGGTGGCTAGCTTATGGGGCTCCCACGTGACGCAACTATTTAAATTTTGGCCTGAAGACTGGGAGATGCCATCCATCTCCAGGATTCCAAGACAGCATAACTGGTCTTGATCTCTCTGGGTGGGTAAGATGACCCTCCCTCTCCCTCTCAGTCAGTATGATGCTATAGCCTACATGGCCATGTGTTATTAGACGTTTAGTATTCTCCTCTAAGTCCGTGGATGTGTACAATGACATTAACAGCAGTTTGTGACGATGTGCTGGTGTCTCTGAGGAAGCGCAGGTAGCATCATGTGATGGGGGTACCTCTAGCAGATTGGATGTGACTATATTAGGGAGAAGAATGGGTAAAAATCCAAGAAGCTCAAATGCAGTCAGAACACTGGCATTAAAGATACTACAGGTATCTATTCGCCTCTTTCTGTTCACCTCTTTAAAATAGTTCTACACTCCCAACATTTCTTTTGTTAACTTCTAAAGACATGCCTCATTGTCTTGCTGCAGGGTGTGAATAATGTTTGTTTATGGCACATTTATGTCATAAACAAACAGGGTTCAAAAAACAAAGGATGAGAGGTGGATCAGGCTTAATATAGCAGATGCCCAATCTATTAAAATATCCCTGGATCTGCTCTGATCCTGATGCCTACTTTGAACAATCTGATGCACCCAGCAAATTCCATACATTTAGCAGTTAACTAAGTTGTGACTTTTCAGTACAACTAATACTAAAAATTAATATTGCTTTGTGACACCAGTGCCGGTATAAAGATGTATCATACAGCATTAGAGGTAGTGATGTTTATTTGAGTTGCTTGCTTGTATGTCTTCAGCTCTCAAGCACTAAATATAATCTAAATGACATGCTTTTAAGTGAGCTATGGGTAAACGCTGCTGACTGTAAATTGGCTGCTGATGTCTGTCTGTTACACACACACTGTGGTGCTCAGCCAGGATTACACAGAGCGCCTGCCAGTGCAAACATTAAAAGGCCACAGTATTCAACCAGGCAGCCAGTAGCCACGGCCCTATTGTCCCACACCGGATGCCGTAGCCGTGGCGAGGACATATCTGCTGCATGCACATAAACAACCAGCACCCACAGTTCTGACATGTAGTTTATAACAGCTTTAGATCACATGCAGCAAGGTCAGCCCTGCCCTGGCTTTTATGAAGAAAACACCCTTATTATCTCCTGTGTTCACACTGATAACTCACTTCAGATACTCACTTGTTGTCTTCCTTCACTGTTAACCCTATTAAAATTGACACAGTGGCCATTAGGTAGTGAGCCCAGTATTTTTAGGACTACTTCATTACCCAGACTATAAGACTGGGCAGTAAGACCAGCCTAGTGTACTTGAGGCCCAGCCATTACGCATTACGCGCGTTTTCCTTATCAATTCCCATCTCCAACGTCTATTTATGAAGTATTTTGCTTTACATAACATTCAGATAAATAGTAACACCGCTCTAATCTCTCGTTAAATGTAGTTCGTGTGTACTCACTGCGTTTGTCTGGGCTGCTCAGAGCTCAGTGAAGGCAGACTCCATGCTCCTGAAAGGATGGTGGACTTTCTAGAAAGCGCACGGAGAGATAAGCAGCCAGAGCGGAGACAGACACCTGCTCCAGCCTGCTTTACTCGCTTACAGCATAACGAGCAAAACAACGGGGAGAGTAAACAGGTGCAGCCCACAGCAGCGCGCCCTGCACTGAGAGCCTCTCCGTAACCTCGCTAACAGACCACAGCCGCACTGACCAGCTCACTCAGACACACAGCGGCTCATCCCGTCGCCTTTTCCTCCACGTTTCGAAGACAGGGAAATTGTTTGGAAATTGTGCTGATGAAATGGCAGCAACATCCCACAGCCTGACTCATCCCGCATCAGCACCAGCGCCGTAACACAGCCAAGAGACGAGCAGCTGAAAAGCAGCGCCCGCCCCGCTCAGTCACTCTGGATAAAGCATAAATATATATATATATATATATATATATATATATATATATATATATATATATATATATATATATGGCCATTTTCCCCCTCGATAGGCAGCAGTATTTCAAACTCTCTTAATAATGACTAATTTACTTTCTTAATTCAATTTAAATTTAATTTAAAGAAATTGTTTTGACATAGTAAATCCATATTTTGAGAAGTCATTACTCTTTGGTTCTTTGGTAAAGACAATACAGAGATATACAGCCCACAGAATGTTTAAATGGTTCTTCTTGTTGATAAAAGCTGTTGCACATGTTTTATTAAAGAGCCCTTTGCATTTAAGCACGTGTTTACAACAAAGTGCATATTCAGTTAGGTGTGTCCAAACCTTTGACTGGTACTGTACATGTAAGAATCATAAAGCCTTTACTAAATGTGTTCTGTTGGATGAAAAAGGTTTAACACACTCAGTCAAATTACATGTTTGTTGATTTTCTAAACTTGAAAATAAGTCAACACGTCCTCTACAGAGAACACACTCTAATATGACTTTCTGCAAATAAAGCTCACAGTTTCTTTGTTGTGCTAAGTTTAACATAGTGACAAAACTTAAATAAAACTTAAAAAGTGCAATAGTTTTTGCGCAGGCCACAATTTATGTTTCTTTTCCCTAATACGCTAAATTCAGGGAAAAAAAGTAATTGTGTATCAATATGTGTCAACTTATTTTTACTTAGAAAATCAGCAAAACATATCATCTGACTAGGGCCACCCAAACGTTAGCACATGACTGTAAATGTAAGGACAGTTGAATGTTGATTGGTTTACTTCACAATTCTGTTTAAAAACTGAAGCAAGATGTGTTTCTGCAGTCATTAAATGCTAATAAACTGCCCTCCACCCTGATCTGACAACCAAGCGTCTATTAAAATAGCAGCAAACACAGAACTAGCCTTTTAATGCAGTCACAATAAAACAGCAGAGTATGATGAGGTGCCCGAGGACACGTAACAATTCTTGATTTATTTGAGTGATTTGGTCATTATAATACATGGTTTAAGCCAAGGGGTTCCAGTCTTATCCACAAAGGGCCAGTGTGGCTGCAGGTTTTCATTCCAACCAAGAAGGACCAGTGAACAATAGTTTGAAGACTGAGTCCAGCTGATTAAGCGATGGGACTCAGATGAGCTCCTGCTTGACCGATATGAAAACCTGCAGCCACGCCAGCATTTTGAGGATGAGACTGGACGCTCCTGGTTTAATCACTCTTCCAGTTTTTACATCTGTAGAGCACTGTCCCCACCCTATGATCTGTACTGGGCCTGGTTGTTCTAGCAACCCTGGCAGTTAAAGGCCTTTGGACCATGATCAAGGTCATTAATTCATCCTTAAGTCTTTCATACCAGCTGCTCTATAATCAGAGTATAACGCTATTGAATAGTAGTAACACTCTCTATGGTCTCTTTAATCGGACTATCTCTGTATCTTTTTAACACGGTTCGCTATAATACAGGTTTTACAGGCGGACATGGCGGACCCGGAGGATTATGGGAGATGTAGTTTTTTGGTCGTTTCAGATGTACTCAGCAGATGCTGCGTTGGCTTTTCTAGTTACTTTTCTTAGACAGCCCGCTGGTGCTGCTGAAGCAGAAGAGTTTTTGTTCTCAGGACAGGACTTGCTTTGTGACCACACGAGCTGACGGCGGGCACTGAAGTGTCGCTGAAGTTATAACACTTCAGCCACGCGCACTTTATTCAGCTGCAACGTGTCTGAACAGTTATGACAGTTTTTGTGAACTGCTTGTGTGGGGTGGACTATTTCAGCGGCTTTCTCGAAGGACATCTTGCCCTGTGTATGAGAGGGCGAGTTTAAGGGACTAGGGGGCAATAGGAAATGTGCAGTCTAACCACATCTGTTCTTCAACACTTGAGATAACCAAGTTTTCTGGTTTTTTGGAGTCCCGTTTGGTCAGTCATTGCGTGGGAATGCAGCAGGAGCGTTTGCTGAAAGTGCTGGTCATCGGAGACTTAGGCGTGGGCAAAACGGCCATCATCAAGCGCTACGTCCATCAGGTCTTCTCCCAGCACTACAGAGCCACCATCGGGGTGGACTTCGCCCTGAAGGTCCTCAACTGGGACCACAAGACAGTGGTCCGCCTGCAGCTCTGGGACATCGCTGGTAGGTTGAGCAGGGTCAGCGCCAGCTGGACAGTCACTTCTCCACCAAACTTTGCCTTTATGAACTTCCTCTCAAGTGTTTGTGCAAGTAGAAATGGAACAGAGTGATGCACTGAGTTGGCTTGATTCAAATGTGCACATAAATCAAATATATTACATCAGCATGATCGTATTTTTACTTTTTACCTAAATTGTGTTGATGTGTAATATAATAACTTTATTCATGTGGAAATGATGTACATATTTGAATCAAATACTTTACATTTCTCGCATTACATTTCTCAGTGTAGACTCCCAAGTAGCTGCTGCTCTCTTCAAAGGGGAATTCCACTGCCTTTAGAAAATTTCTGCATAATTCGGTTGTTAGGATGTAAACAAAGCTGTTCAGAGTGGCTTGTTGTGAAACACTCAGTTCTAAAGAAACTTACAGACTCAGCTTTCTTCACAGTGGTGGTGACAGGAACCAGGAGTCATGATGTTTGCAGTGCAAACATAACTGTTTTATTCAACCAGCGAATCTACAAGAATCTTCTGATTCTTTTTATATTTAGTGTTGATGATGCTAAAATAGTTCCAAATCTGAAAAAAAACTAAGTTTACTTCGGGGACTATTTTGCCTCATAATGCCCTGCATGTACTTCTCCACCCTGGATAGATTAAAAAATACATTTTAGGCCAAAATTGTATCTTAAAACTACCAAAAAACAATGTGTCAGACATCAGGCAGCATATTTGTAACCATGTTATTCAATTGCTTCCTGTTGAAGGCATTTAATGCTTCAGATGTCTGGTCGGGCCTCTGAGCACCACTGTGAACAATTGTGGAACAGTAAGTTTCTCTAGAACGGCGCATTTTGAACCCATCTGAATGAGAGTGGTCACATTTTACACATTTCATTATTCAGATTGGGTGAAAACACATTAGACGTTAGATTGCTGTTCACTCAGTCTTTATTGTGGAAAACTATGTCAGTAAATCACCAAAAAGTCTTGCAAACATCTTCTATATATGTCCAAATGACTTTCTTGTTTACTGAGATTATCATAATAATCTCCTAATCAGGGTTATCCCAAAGAATGACTGTCAATTTGTGACTGTGCAGTCACAGTGTCAGCGGTGTTAATGATTTGCTATTACTGATCCTGTTACCCACACCATCATGGAATGCTTTGTTTAAACATTCCTCCTCCATTCGGAGTGTCCGCCTGTCTGCTTGTTGTGTGTGTGTGTGTGTTCAGAGTGGGCTAAATCTCCCTCTGTCCATGCCCACTGTTCACAGAGATGGAAGTCGCGTGGTGTCATCAGCTGGTTAAATTTGTGTCATGTGAGAGAAAGCTCAGCAAATCACATCACCTACATGCACACATACATACAAGGACGCACACATCCAGAACACAAACCTGACCACTTAATCTGATAGAGGTAATCAGATTCAAGTAAACAGCCAACACACGTGAGACTGTGAAAACCTAATCATTTGACAGTAGGGGTGGATGATATGGTATTATTATCATGATAAATTATATCACAATAAGCCTTTGTACACATATCATGAGTATTGTCAGTACTTAAACTTCATGAACTGCATATTTCATTAAAAAGAGATTTAACTGATGTTCCCAAGTAGTGTTGAGCGTTTCACTCAGTTTATAACAACTATTATAGCAATAATAACAATACAGAACATTGTTAATCATATCATTGCTTACTGTTGCCCTCTAAAAGTGTTATTAACAAACATCAAATAAACAAACATCACTCACAACCCTATAAGGGTGTTATTAACACCGCATAAACAAACATCACTCACCGCTGCCCTCAGAAGGTGTTATTAACAAACATTACATAAACAAACATTACTCACTGTAACCCTTTACAGGTGTTATTAACAAGGATTACATAAGCAAACATTACTCACCACTCCTGTTTAAAGGTGTTATTAACAAACATCCAATAAACACACATTATTCACTACCACTGTTTAAAGGTGTTATTAACAAACATCATATAAACAAAAATTACTCACCACTGCCATTTACAGGTGTCATTAACAAACATTACATAAACAAACATTACTCACTGCTGCCCTTTAAAGGTGTTATTATCAAACATTACATAAACAAACATTTCTCACCACCGCCCTTTAAAGGTGTTATTATCAAACATTACATAAACAAACATTTCTCACCACCGCCCTTTAAAGGTGTTATTAACAAACATTACATAAACAAACATTTCTCACCACCGCCCTTTAAAGGTGTTATTAACAAACATTACATAAAAAAAACATTTCTCACCACCGCCCTTTAAAGGTGTTATTAACAAACATTACATAAAAAAAACATTTCTCACCACCGCCCTTTAAAGGTGTTATTAACAAACATTACATAAAAAAAACATTTCTCACCACCGCCCTTTAAAGGTGTTATTAACAAACATTACATAAACAAACATCACTCACTGTTACCCTCTAAAGATGTTATTAACACCACATAAACAAACATCACTCACAACCCTTTAAAGGTGTTATTAACACCACATAAACAAACATTAATCACCACTGCCCTCTAAAGATGTTTTTAACACCACATAAGCAAACATCACTCAGCGCTGCCCTATAAAGGCATTTTTTAAGAAACAAAACATAAACAAACATTACCTTCTAAAGGCCTTATTAGGAAAAACCACTACACAAACATTACTCCCAGCCCTGCCTTCGATCACAAAAGTTTAACTTTCTCTCCTCTCTCTCATATTTTGCCATGCTTTCCAGGTCAGGAGCGCTATGGCAACATGACACGTGTGTATTACCGGGAAGCAGTGGGGGCCTTGGTTGTCTTCGACATGACCCGAGCCTCCACTTTTCAGGCTGTGCTCAAATGGAAGGGTGACTTAGACTCTAAGGTTACCCTTAGCAACGGTCGACCAGTACCAGCTGTTCTACTGGCCAACAAGTGTGACCAGCAGAAACACGGCCTGTGTGCCAAACAGCCCAAACTGGAGGCTTTCTCCAGAGAGCACGGCTTTATAGGCTGGTACGAGACATCAGCAAAGGTAAGAGATCAAACCTCTGCCTCTCACAGAATGTGTGAGACTGTGTGTGTGTTTTTAGTCCAGCAACTTGATTTGTTTGAATTGTTGATCTTTTGGTTTGTATACATAAATCTGTTATGCATCATGAGCCTCTTCTCATTCCTTATTCATTATCTCAATTCAATTAGGATTTACTGGCTGAAATCACATTATTTCATTAATGTTCATGCAATGAATGTTAGATTACATATAGTATCATCATTGCATTAGCTGGCAAAAAGTCAGTGACATGACATGATTGAGTATTTAAAAAGCATCCCAGAGAGGCTGAGTCTTTCAGAAGTAAAGAGGAGGTGTTCACTACTCTGTGAAAGACTATGCTGGCAAATAGTGCAACAATTCAAACAAAATAATGTTTCACAACATAAAATAGCAAAGAAATTTGCTAATTCGTCATCTACTGTACATAATATCATTAAAAGATTCAGAGAATGTGTAGGAATTCAAAATTTCAAAAACCACAGTTCAAACACTAGCATTTATGATGGTATGCATGATGGGGGTGTCCAGACCTGTCAATGAAAATGTGCAAAATGAAATGAAAAACAGTACAAAGGAGTCTTTGAACTGTTAAGAGGCTGAAATCTGATATCAAGCAAGAATAGGAAAACATTTCACTTTCAAATCTACAGCAGCTGTTATCATTTCCCAAATGCTTACAGAATGTTGTTAAAAGAAGAGATGATGCAACACAGCGGTAAACATGAAATTTCACAGTTTCAGCATTTGATATGTTGTCTTTAGACTATTTTAAATTAAATATAGGGTTTAAATGATTTGCATGTCACTGAATTTTGTTTTTATTTACATTTTGCACAACATCCCAACATTTTTGGAAATGGGGTTGTAGATGTTTAGCATCTGGTGTGTCATTCTGGGTTCCTTGTGGGCCACAGCTTTGCAGGGAATAGTATTTTCCATCATCTAATATTTTAGATGCTCACCTTAAAGGAGCAATCTTGCCAAATGTAATGCTATGTCTGTAAACATGCATAATCGTCTTTTTCCCTTTTTCCCCTTTCTCTCTCTCTCTCTCTCTCTCTCTCTCTCTCTCACACACACATTCTCAGGACAGCACAAACATTGATGCAGCCATCATGTGTCTGGTAGAGAACATCATGGCGAGTGATGTTGATAACACTCCTGTAGACTCAGATCCTAGTCTAGTGATCCTGCCTGCGTTTGACTACAACCTGCGCGAGCGCTCTCATTCTGGCTGCTCCGCTTGCTCTAGACTGCGCTCACCTCCCAGAGACAACAAAGAATTTTAAGAAAACATGAAAAAGTCACACAGGAATTGGTGTAAATATGGTGCAAATATGCAGTAGGTTTTAAAATAATTGCTGAAGGCATATCGGTATTGATGGGTATTGATATTGGGTGAATATCAGGAGAAAATGCAGGATTGGATATCAGAGGGAAACTACAGAATATGTTCTATTACAAATCTAACCTGAAATATTAGTTGTTTCAGATTTGGCTTGTTATACTGGGTTCCTTCCAGGCCACAGCTCTGCAGAGAATTGAGTTTTTCCTCACCTAATGTTTTAGATGCGCACCTTAAAGGAATACTCTGGCCAAAATAAAAAATGTAACCATTGCTATATCTGTAAACATGCCTAAACACCTCCTACAGACGTGCCACAGTATTTTCAAGTTTAACCCTTGTGGTGTTCATGTGTTTGTGACTCACTGGGTCTGGTGGATCCACCACATTATTATTATTAAAATCAACAATATAACAATTTATGTAAAAATGTCAGATGTTTAAAATATCACAAGTGACCTGCATAGGGTTTTCCTTTAGCAGCTGTAGCCAGTCAGCAACCGTTTCATGTTGTGCACCCTCACAAACACGCTCCACACACACACACACACACACACACACACACACACACACACGCACACACGTATGCACACACAGACACACACACATGCACACTGACAGCAGGCGATGTAGGGTTCACCCCAACACCACATGTGTAATATAAATGTGTAGGGGCAGTAATCTTAATATCATGTGTAAATATTAGCCTCTACATTAGTGGCTATGCTAGCACTCAGAATTTCTTTACTGCATCTGTATCACCTATCTAGTGAATGCTGGGTATTGTCATGAGAAAACACTGAAAACACAAAAACACAACAAAATCATGAACTGTGTCAAAAAAGAGGCTGAGGAACACAATGCTGCACTACAGAAAATTACAGTACATAACAAAATATTAAGTGCTTTTTGTGGGTCAGAATGTCCCCAGTGAAGTGTTAAGTGAAGTGATTCAATTGGAAATAGTTTACATATTTTGTTTATGTATTTAAATATATTTAGATATCTACCTATAATAAGAATAATACAGATAAGAAGTATTATTATTGTTATCATTATTATAAAATAGTAAATGTATCATTATTTCATTGTCAGACAAGCAAAGTGATGCAACAACTTGAGTCATGTGTAACTTCTGCTAACTAACATCATGCATCTACTGAATGTGCTAAAAAAGATTATTTTATAGATCATGAAATCATGAATGTGCCTGTATATGTATCTGTATCTGAATTTCTGCCGGTGCTTTAGAGATGCATGTGAGGAAAAAATGGACTATAGATTGCTTTACACTTTTTAAATATCAGCTCAAAAACACAGTAAAATGCATGAAAAGAGGAACCAGTTTTCAAATGTGAGTTTTCTTGCCTTTTGGGTTTCGCTAAACTAAGCCATGCCAAACTGCTGTTGAGGAAGCATCGACCAGAGCATTAACACTTGCGCTAAAAAAAACTATGTCATCAGTTTAAAATGCTGTGTACAGCAAAGTCAACACTGAACACTGTCTCATAGTTACACTGCAGTACAACAGCTGTGTAGTGTGTGTGTGTGTGTGTGTGTGTGTGTGTGTGTGTGTGTGTGTGTGCATACAGTACTGGACAAAAGTCAGAAACGCAGAGAATTCATCTATTTAATTTTCAGTCAAAATGATAAGCACACGTTATTCATTTTACAGGAGATATTTATGATATATATGAAGAGACTACATATAATTGGACTACAATCCAATTACATAAAAGTGGGAAAGTCAAAGTAAAATAAATGAAAGTTACGAGTTTTCAAAACAAATTAAAAATTTGAGAGAGAGGAGCAAATCAAACTCCACTCGTACTTCGGATCTGAACAAATCGAAAAAGATGCTTATCCATCAAGATACTGGTACTGAGAGAAGGAAACCATTGAATGTATTTGGGATTAATTGGATCATGAGAAGCAGAAAATGTAACTTCCAAGACTGAACTTTTGGAGGTGTGGAAAAACATCCCTGCAGATTTCTATAAAAAGTGAAAGCAAGTCTGCTGAAAAGAATGGAAGCTAAAATAAAGAATAAGGGTGGACATTCTGAATGAAAAAAAATGAATAAGTTGTACTTAATGTTTTGCCCTGTATTGCCCGGTATGTCTGCATGCTTTACAAAATGAAATTCTATGGGAGCCTTAACTCCTAATAGGGCTTGTGTATGTGGTGTATGAGTGTGAATGTGCGTGTTTGATGCTGAGCAGGTGCGTGCCTGGTGTTTAAATGTGTCCCAGGCTGTTGATGCGGTTTATCTGAATGGTAAAGGTGCTCTGGGGAATCTGCTGAAGTGTTTATCATGTCATAACCCATATGCTACAGTGTCTCTGTGCACTCCACCACTTCCCTCCACTAATTACTGCTGCCATGCACACTCCAGTCCTGCTGTCCTCTCTGTCCCTTGTAATTTTAGGATCCTTACAGCTGCCGGGATCTAAAAATACACCAAACAGATTATGCGTTGACAAATAATAGGTATTTTGGAAGCTATGTTTCAGCTTGGTAAAATTGCACTGAAATGATTGTGTGCATATGGTAATGTAGATAGCATGCCCATTTGGAATTGCCATTTGTAAATGCCTCCTGAAAACAACCGTTATGTGTGACCTGGCAAAGAAAAGAAGCGTCTCTTTCAATGACCTTTAATTGACATTTCTTCAACGAGTTAAAGGCATCATTTGCATCACAGAACAGAACAAAGGCACTGATAATCCACAGAATATGGCAATGAGCCATAACTCAACATGCACTTACCAGCCACTCTAAGTACACCTTATTTCTATACATATTGCTCATTTTATCAGGTCCACTTACCAGATAGGAGCACTTTGCAGTTCTATGATTACAGACAATCAAAGGTCACGACCCCCACAGGACCATCCCTAAGCAGGTATTATTTGGTGTATAATTCTGAGCACTGTAGTAATTCTGACACAGTAGTGATGTTACTAAGTGTGTGTGCCTCACAAAATGGATCACTGCTGGACTGAGAATAGTCCACCAACCAAAAATGATCCAGCCAACAGGATCATGTGAGCAGAAACTGTCTGCTGATGAAGCACTAGAGGATTACAACAAACAACAGATGAGCTATCATCTCCAGTTTTACATCTACAAGGTAGATGGACAAGGTAGGTGTGTCTAATAGAGTGGACAGTGAGAAGACGTGGTGTTTAAAAAACCAGTTCAGCTGTGACTGATATCCTTGTACTAACATTACCCTGTCAGTTTCACAGTAGTGCAGAGAATGATCGACCACACAAATATTAACTTCCCAGTGTGGGTCCTGAACGCTGATGAATGGAGTACTGAAAGGCTAACGCATTATGCACCTACACTCACCGGCCACTTTATTAGGTATACCCGATCAATTGCTTGGTAACACAAATAGTTAATCAGCCAATCACATGGCTGTAACTCAGTGCATTTAAGCATGTAGAGGTGGTCAAGACAATTTGCTGAAGTGTAAACCGAGCATCAAAATGGGGAAGAAAGATGATTTAAGTGACTTTGAATGTGGCGTGGTTATTGGTCCCAGACGGGCTGATCTGAGTATTTCAGAAACTGCTGATCTACTGGGATTTTCACGCACAACCATCTCTAGGGTTTACAGAGAATGGCCCAAAAAAGAGAAAATATCCAGTGAGCGGCAGTTGTGGACGAAAATGCCTTGTTGATATGAGAGGTCAGAGGAGAATGGGCAGACTGGTTCCAGATGGTAGAAAGGCAACAGTAACCAAAATCTCCGAGGAACGTTTCCAACACCTTGTTGAAAGTATGGCACGAAGAATAAAGGCAGTTCTGAAGATAAAAGTTGGTCCAAGCTTTTACTAGCAAGGTGTACCTAATAAAGTGACTGGTGAGTGTATATGTTAAGTACAGTTGATAAAATGAACAAGTGTACAAAATTCATGTCCAAAAAGCTGTGATAGTATGACAAGCAGTGGTTTGTGTAACAGTGAGTGTAACCCTGATAGCAAGGAGAATGGGCCACCGCAAAAAGTGGTCACCGCTTAATTGAAAAAAAAATTAAAGGCACTAAGTGTTTCTTTTAGTTCCTAATGATTTTGTGATGTGTTTTGCCATTTTTATTGGCTTGTTATCATGATTTAAAGACTCCTAATGGTTTAACAGGTGAACAATGGCTGATTCTAAAGGCATTTTATGCCTTCCTAATGGGGTCTAAAGGTATTCTATAGAAACTTGTGGTCTCTATTGGAAAACATTAAGCCAATTCCTGTTAAAAAGCAGAAACAAGTTGGTTTTAATTCTAAATGCTTCTAAGGGTACTTTTTCAGCAGGGAATATTCTGGGTCAGCGGGGTGGCGACCATATGAAGCCACCGGCCCCGTTTACTCGTTATTTTTATCTCACACTGATCAGGAATGAACAGGGACAGCCATTCATCACTAGCTATACAACAGCCTACATACTGACAAACTGGAGCGATGCGTCCACAGCTTGAGGAGACGGTTTTGTTTTGCTGTGAATAAATGAGCGCTTATATTCGAGTGGCGGAGACATTTTACCGTTAAATCTTGAAGCCATTTCATAAAAAGCAGCAGCGAAAGGCTGCCAGGCTGTGTCTCTCCACCTCCTTTTCCAACCCCTCAGTAGCTACTCTGGATGTTCTCTCAGACACACTGCCAATGACGGTGAAGCCTCTGACAAAACCGACTAGTCTACAAAGTGTGAAGATTATTACACGTATGGCGACCGAAGAAAAGACGCCTGAACTGTTTCACGCGTTTTAGTGTCTCTGGAAGACTACAGCGCCTCGAAGAAAGGGATGCTAACCAGCCGTGTAGCCAAGCTGAACCAAAGTGAATGAATGGCTGACAGAGAAAGTGTATAGCAGCACTAAGACTCTCTCTCTCTCTCTCTCTCTCTCTCTCTCTCTCTCTCTCTCCCAGCGAGGAATGGACACAGCTTTATCAACACTGGAGAAACGGAGACCGGGTAAGTAGTCTAGTCGTTTTTCTGAATATGGGAGCCTACTGAAAAAACACAGCACAAACCAGCACGTCCAAGCTGATTTATGCTGGTTTAGCTGGTCACCCCGCATGGTTATGCTGGTTGACCCGAGTACCAGCAACCAAAACAGAACATAATGCTCATTGTGCTGGAGCTGGTGACCAGGCATGCTGGTACACGCTGGTTTTTCTAGCAGGGACGCTGCCTTTTGGCTGAAATTGAAAGTATTGATATACAGGCTTTTAATCCGTTGAGCATGTCAGTGTGCAGGCTGTTGGCTGCTTTTGCAATCTTTCTTTCCTCTCCAAGGATATTGACCCCACATTTAATTCACTACTATGCTGTGGAAAGGAGCTGGGCTTCTGTTTGTGATAGTATTTCCCTTAAATTCAGGTACGACCCTCGAACAAACGTCATTAACCTGTCATCTAAAGTAGCTGTACATGTTTCTAACCATTCAGTATTGGCTAGAAAGGGATTCAACATGTTTGACTTTCTGTCCTGCTTCTAGCCCAGATCTCAGAGCACCCTCCAGTCATGAGCAGTGACCTCTTCCCAGGTGTAGTGTACACACCTGGACCATCATACCTGAGTCTGATTCTGCTGGCTTTCACCGTAGGACTGTCCGGCAGTATTTACCTCTGTGTGCTGCGCTACATCTGTGCCGGATGCTGCCAGCCAATAGGAGTCGGGCCAGAAGATGACAGCCTATCTGGAGTGGTCTGAAAATATGCTCTTAAGGTGCCAAAAAGGGGTCTTTGAAGCGATGCCACAGAAGAACTGCTCTGTGAAGTGGCTTTGTGATTAAATGTAAATGGGATGTATGTCTTTGCAGAACCTTTTTAAACTTTAAAGAGCCTCCACATAATTGTTGTGTACCAATTAAAGATTTTCCGAAGCCAAGAATCATGTAGGAACCTTTGTTTTAAAGACTGTAGGGTTCTGTTTGTGTGCATTAGGACTGGCTGCTGTATGTTATTTTGACCCTTCTCTCTTTTCTGCAGAGCCTGGTACCTGAATATGATGGAAATGGCAAAATGGTAAGAATAGCAGGGGTGACTGGAGTAAAGGCAATGAGAGAACATTGAGGGGTACATTATTACAGTGCCCAAGAGGAAATCCGCTTATGGCCGTGATCATTATTTTTGCTGAGAAAGGCACAGCCAGTGCTGATTTTATTCCTTCGAGCATCTTGGGAGTAAAAATGAAGTATACAGTAATTGGCCTCACACAGCACTATTGATGACTAATAATGCACTGTGATAGCATTTGTAATAATGGTCATTACGGGCAAAGAAATGGTCACTATGTACACATAGCTGCATTGTCTTTACACACCTCGTTTGTGTCATATATACATATTGTTAAAATTATTGAAATCTTTCATGGGTGAGTGGCCTGCAGAGCCTCTTGTTTGATTGACAGGTCACCCTCTGGGGAAGTAATCTGCAAGCTGCAGCTACTTTGGCTGTGAAGAGCCTGTTGCCATGGCAATAGTTCTCTCTGCCTGCCTCTAGATGGGGCTGCTCTATTATCAATGTGGTGATCAGAATTTGTCAGCCGTGAAATGGACTTGTATTGATTAATATAGGTAACAGGCTGTGCCATTCCTAAATTTTTATACATTTATATGTGTATATGTATATATATCTGTTTATGAAAAACTGTTACGTATTAGGTCCATGTGAATGAATAAATAAAAAAACTCATGGTTATACTGGTAGTAACATGTTTATGATAGTCCACATGATGTTTTTTCAGAAAATTACAGCTGGATTCCATTTATTACTGTGACCCACCTATAAAGGCAGAGGCCTCCTTGTTCAGAACTTGGTGGTCTATAGAAGATGTGCACCGATGTCATTGTGGTTTTACACCTCACCCAACCACTTCCTTACACTCACACGGTAAAGGACTTTCTCACACTGATACATTTCCTGTTACATATAGCATGAAAATCTTTTGGTTCTGGTCTCACAGCGAGGATTCCTTCTGGGTGTTGGAGAAATCACATGGCGTCTTTTGGAGACTTTGGAAAATATGACATAAAATTAAAAGTATTTACAAATATTCATGCACTGTGGACATTATTGAAGTAATGCTTTGAAATCTGCCAAAGAAATATAATTGAGGATAATCAGTGACAAAATTATGTGTAAAGAAATGCACACCATCTGTCGACTCTGGGTTCCCTCTGGGGTGATCGTAATCGCAGTGGTCATTTGTTTCCCCAAAACAGGAAATTGCTCCATTCTGCCCCTAGGCTTCAACCAGGGTTCTCAGGAAAGAGCAATATTGTGTGACATGAGAGGTGGCTTATGAAATGGCAAATGTCACATATTGCAGCTTCTAAGAGTGATGCTTGTCATGCAGTCTGAATATCATAATTCTCTGGACTTCATATAAAGCATTTGAAATTTGCCATTATATTCATTTCTTCCCAAATTACTGGATTTAATGTACATTTCATTTTAAGGAAAGTACATACAGATAAACCAGGTAGGATTTGGCACATGGCCAGTGGAACTGAAGCTAAAGACCTGCTGTTTTTTGTGAAAAGGCCCAGTCACACACCAGCTCAGTGAAGAGGAGCCACCTTAAAGAAGCACTTCGGCCTAAAGTTGTCATGTTTTATAATACGTATGGTGCAGCCTTGCATCCCTCAGCCTTATCAGTTTGACATAATTCACAATGTTTGTATCATATTTGTGTATGAACCTGTAACGGCTGGCTCCTTTCTGCGTCTGGCTTCCTTCAGCATTCGCCAGCTAATAAGTAATAATAATAAAAACTACAATTTGAATTGGCCCACCTTCATGTATCCACCCCAAAGCACCTATAGTTTTTGAAAGGTTCCTCCTGCCTTCAAGATACATCATCAGAAGGGTATTTTCCTAGTCTTCAAACCAGAAAATCTGGCCGTGTTTACAGCATATACAGCAATGTATATTGTAAAAAGTTACACTTCAGGTGTAAAATGTTATTCAAATGAGAATTTTACATAAATATGTCCTCTTAATATTTCTATGAAATAATTCATGTAAATGTTTGTAGGCCGCCGGTTACCATCCATACAGCCTGTATGTTGTGATGTCATGAAAACCATCCATACAGCCTGTATGTTGTGATGTCATGAAAACAATCCATACAGCCTGTATGTTGTGATGTCATGAAAACCAATGCATTTGTGCATTCAGCATACAGCAGTTTAGCCTGGACATTCATGTGGAAATTAAAAGGAGTGTTTCAACTTGGACTGCTTTGGAATAAAGTACAATACAGAGAAGCCAATCAGAATATACATAAATTACACAGAGTAGTCCAAAAATCGGTGTGAATCTGATATAATTTCCCTGATATCCGAGTGAAATGTGGCATTAGGTAGGTGAGATGCAAGCAAAATTCAGAAGATATTTTAGAGGCATGCAAAATCACAACATTTTGATCAAAGATTACAGGGAAAAAAACTAATTTAGCCTGTAGAAAGGATTTATATGGTGAGGTGTGCTTAGCTTGACCAGAGAATTGTCGAGGTAAAAAAATCTCTTTCGATTTCAGTTTGACTTCATAGGCGCATAAGAGCCTGTTTCATACTAATGTACAAAGGACGGGAAATGGGCGTGTAAAAACTGGCGATGACAGGTTTTGGTACATAAAGCCGCACAAACGCCAGGAGTGTTTTGAGAGAAAATGACTGGAAGTGTGGGATATTGGCCCTTTAACGTGTCCTCACAGACACTTCTCCTCCAGCCCGGTCCAATCAGCCCTCTGCGTGATCACCTGATCTCCGCGCAGCCATTTTGTCTACAACTGCTCCAGTGCGCTTCCTCCTCAGAAACCGGAATAACGAAAAGCCGACAGTACGAATGGTATTGGAGGAGAGCTGACAAAAGCACTCCCCACCGCAATTTTCGCCAGCTATTGATTTAAAGCCGCAGTTTTTTCTCTCTTCGCGGTACTACAGATGGATAAAATTTTTGCCGGAGTCGGACGAGACGCTAGCTAACGTTAGCATCCAGGGGCTAACCACTTTCAGTAGGATTAGACGTGTAAACTGTAGCCAGGTTAGCTAGTTTTGGATTGCAACTTGGCAAAAGCTTGACACTTTCAGCTGTTTCTGTCTCCGTGATAGGCGGATTTTCTGGTTATGAGACGCCGTTTTTTAATGCCGTATTTGTCAGCGAACTGTGAAGATAGCTACAGTCTTGGCTAGCCCGCCAGCTCACTTGTGGTCTTCAGCAACTTAACGTTACAGCTGTGAAAGAGTTTGGGACGGTCTGTCCAGACTGGCGAGCTTGCTAGTAATCTGGATAACCGACCTGAGAGCAATTAGCCTACAAATGCAACTCGTCTCATCAGGTTAAGTTGTTAGTTAAACTCTTTAGACATTTGGCTAACATTACGGTGTAAATAAATGACTTCTTGCCAGGTAGGTTAAGTTAGTTCGTATTTTTGTGAACAGAACAGATTAACGTTAACCTACGTGACGGACGTTTTTGGGGTAAGGCTGGCTAGCCTGCTAAAGCGCTTATCCTCTTTCAAGTTACTGGTGCTGATTTAGTTTGATGATGTCTATGCATTTTTTTTCATACCAGGAAATCCATGCCAGTTGCTAGCTAGCTAATGTCTGTAGATGACTAGATCATTTGTTGCTGAGAAAGAAAGGCAAACGGATCTGTTTAAATCGGCGTGCTTCGTCTTTCACGTTCTGCGTTAAGCTGTTTTTTTTCTCTTGTGTCTACGTGGTATTTTCATCAGTGTCCTCTGACCTGGATTGACGGATAGCTAGCTATGTCATTTTGTAATGTTCCTATATGCTCAGATTTCAGTATAAGGACCTGTACTTGGTTTGAATGTTGTTATGGTTATATTAGCTAACAGAAGCTAAGTTAATCAGTTAGCCGGTTGCGACAACATTTGTACTAGCTAGTTAGGTTAGGTTAGCTAGCTAGAATATATTTTGTTACGAAACGTAACTAACTATCTTACAGCTCAACGCAGATTACGAGTATCATCCGTGTCTGTATCCAGCCCAGCATTCACTAGTTAGTTAGCTAGCTAGCTTAGCTAATTGCGTTTTTATAAGTCGGCCGCTTTTACTGACTCGAGATCTTTTTCTACATTAGTTAGCTAGCCAGCTGACTGCGTTTGTTAGAGAGAGAACCGGTTCAGCCGAGTGCTTGTTAATTAACTGTGGTGGTTTCAAGCCGAAGAAGAAAAGATGTCAGGCCAATCCATCACTGATCGGATCGCGGCGGCTCAGCACAGCATGACCGGATCCGCGATCAGCAAAGCCGTCTGCAAAGCCACAACGCACGAAGTCAGCGGACCCAAAAAGAAACATCTCGACTGTGAGTACCGACGAGCGTCCTCGCCGTGTTTGCTGTAATGTTCGCTGCCCGGTGTGACAAGGCTGTAGCTTAACGATTTCAATACAGTAATGAGAAATCGGTGAAGTGAACGTTTGAAGCTCTAGCGAAGTTTAAACCTGCCTCCGCTCTCTTTTCAATGTTTAATCATTCATTCTCCTTCTTTTCATCTCTCCACTATGATGATTAAAACTAGGCATCTGTGTTGGGAAAACATAACATCACACTACTTTCATCACACAGGATATGAGTTGCAGTGTTTCGTTGTTCTGTGGTTTGATAAGTTGGTACAGACAAGCCCTAATGTCAAGTTTAAATATACTACCAAAGCCATGAGTACATTGGTTTTGTTGACTGTTTCATATTCTTTGCTGCAGTAAGTTGTAGTAAACAGTCCCAATTATGTTTTTTTTTTATAAGAAAGGTGCACATGGTCAGTGCTCCAAGTACTGACAACATCCACAGTATGCTCAGAAAAACATTTACAAGGCAAAATGTTTATGATGATGATAAATACTGTCGTATTACCCACACCTAACATGCATGTCGTCTGTTTTGTATTGTTTGTAGCCCAGTGGCACAGATCACTGATTTGCACAAGGATATTTTGTTTTGAAATACATGATGTAATTTTCTATTTAGTATATTGTCCAAGCACTGTAGGCATTTTTAAGGAATTTTAAACACAAAATATTTTCACCACAGAATTGAAAATTGTATAGAGTCCAGAAAAGCTTATTGCTGCATCTCCACTGTTATACTTGCGCTTTCAGAGTTAAAAATCTCACTCGTGTCAAGGTCCTCAAATGTACTTGACTGGCACTCCCTCACAAATGTTGGTGTATGAGTGTTGAGTGAAAGTTTGAGCATTATACAGAATAATGATCCATGTTCTCCTGTTCATACACAACTTTTTTTTTTTTTTGGGGGGTCACTAAGGCTGCATAACTTCTCCTATAACTGCCCACAATATGGGGAATTGCTTCTTTTCCAATGTGGTTGACCTAAATATTGAACATTGCAGATTTACTGTCCGGTCCTCTTTCAGCATCTGTCATGCTCTTTTAACATAAATTCACTTCCCAAGTAAAAAAAAATTAAGAATGAAGCCCAACTGTAGTGCTTTGTGTCCAAACCGCTGTAACAGAAGTGTGAGAAACCGTGAAGGCCATGGCAGACACACCATTCACATCAGTGAGTCACTAATGCCTCCAACAAACGCTTCTTACAATTACAGGCTAATGCACACTGTAGTTCTTTATGTGACAGTTATATAATACAAAAGTAGAGCTTCATAGGGAAATGAGTGAGTGCTATAATTTGCAATTCGATTGTTTTGCTTCAGAGTGCCAAGATGTGATTTAAAAATTTTTTTTCTGTTTTTGCTTTCAATGGAATGAATTTCTCGTCAATAGGCACCGTGTGAACACCCCTCAAAGTTGGATGATGAAATCAGGTGCAGCCTGAATTAGCAGAGTTCTGTTTTCATCTTGATGGATGAAAGAAGCAAACGGTCCAACAAAGCATTAGCGCTTTACAAATATTACAAGTGGCCGCAACAAAATTACATTTGTGCAACTACAGTTAACCCACATTTTATTTCTGCTATTTTTGAATTTAAAAAACCCTACAAAATAAACCAAAGCTGGTATATGGCTGCTAGCTAATAAACAATTTACAACCTGCTTGGTTTATTTACCTCCAACATAAACACTTTTTTGTAGGTTTAATTTTCTAATGAGTATCAAAACAAAAAAGTTGACTTCATTTTTAAACTGCATCTTTCTGTTGTTTGTTACACTGCACACAATACACAAAGTAGCCTGTAGTGTTTTCATCAGAAATGTTTGATATTGTTGACTGATTTCAGTTACACTGAAGTCTGTGTGGATGTCCAATTTTATATTTTGTGCATCTGTGCAGAATCTATGCAAAGATGGAATAAAGATCGAGTTATTTTTCTTAATTCCCAGTTGTTGGTTGATATTACTAAATTTGTACCTGTAAATAGTATTTGTAAGAAGATAAGGTTATCTGTTCCTGCGTGGGTTTTGCTTTCGGCAAGAGCTAAACAAAGGGTCACTTCCTCTTTCGGTCACCTGTTTTGTGGTTTAACGACTTGGTTGCTTTGCTGCTGCCTTCATTAATTTTAGTTGATTGTGACATTTAAGCACTCTAGCTAATGTTGTCATACATGTGAAGCAAGACTATTAAATGTACCAGCGACACAAACTTCCCCTTTTTTTTTCTTCCCTTTTTCCCTGAACAGAAATTCGCTTTAACGTAGGTCAGTTAGGGCAAACACTGAGGCCTGTGGGAAGGAATGCATTGCCACTTAACCTCCTTTTGCTAATTTGCCAATTCCTGATGCAATATTGATGTGCAAACGTTTGGGTGCCCCTCTTCAAATAATTTTGTTAAATGTGAAAATGAATACGTCTTCTGTAGAGAACACACTTTTGAACCTTAAAATGCACAGTTTTGGTATATTGGGAAAGGACGGAAAAGGAGTGTGTGTGTGTTTTTGTAGATATGTTAAATTCAGCAAATAAATGGAATATAAAATGTAGTAATTAGTACTAGATCCACTTATCACGAACACCCATTTGTAGAGGATTGCAAACATGAACAAAAGACGTTCCTCCGCAGTAGGCCAGTGTTACCCAAACATTTTGCTCTTCTAGAATACACTAAAATTACTAAATACACAAGGTCATGAAATATTGGTTTAAAATATCAGTCCTGTCTTTTTTTTTTTTTTTTTTTTTTTTTTTTTTTTTTTTTTTTTTTTTGAGCAAATAACTGCTGATACTGATATGATTCTGGTATTTTAGTGCATCCTTATTCTCAGCAGGCGAGCCTGTTGATTGGCTGTTAGTCTCTGCATTAAGTGTATTGTACGCAATAGTAAGGATGTACTGACACCAATACAGTATCGAAAAGATAAAACAAAGAAAAGAAGTACAGCTAAACTGCTCGTGTGACCCTCAGTCTCTTCTGAGCATTTTTTTTTTTTTTTTTTTTTTTTGACATCTTTCATGGAAACCCCTGTTAATAATCAAAACTGGGAATCGGAGTCTATCCTTTTAGAGGAAATTGGACAGAGGGCGTGGGTCTTATGCTGAGGACCCTCCCACACTCCAATGGCTGGGCTTTTTTCTGAAGTTTCTTAAATTCTAGAGGTTTGGCTAAAATAATCTGAGCCAAACTAATGCGTGTACAGTTGTACCGGCTGAATAAGTATAAATCATAGAATATCAGATGATGCCTTGTTTGTCACAGTGCAGGCCTTACTTTCTTGTTTGATCAACCAGTGCTGAGCTTTTCACTGAGTCAACAAGCAGATGTTGCACTCTGACCTCTCCCACAAAGTGAGTACACTCTACCCAGATATTGGCCTTTTCTAGGCTCTTATCTTGGACCTATTTTCTGTACACGTATTGTAAACCCTAATCTTATGCCATAAGTCACCAGACTGCTTTCAGATTAGTGTAAAAACAGTCTGATGCAGTGCTTGTGTGTCTCGCATGCTCCAAGCGTTGGGGTATTTATAGCGGCACAAGTCCTTTGGCTGCATTTGCTGGCTTATTTTGTACCTCATACAGTCCAACCTCTCCTACTGTAAATCTTTGACCTGCACCTTTCAGTAGTGTCTATGTATAAGCAAAAGTTAAAGTTAAAACCGACTAAGCAACTTGTTTTTCGGCCTCATAAAGTACTGATAAAATAAATGAATATTAGCTACTGCCTGTTGGAGTGTTTAAATAGGTGATGTGTTGCTTTCTGCTGCAGTTGACCTCTACATTACATTCTTGCTGATTTGCTAAACTTTTGGTGAGTATGTGGGGGGGGGGGTTTCTTTGTTGTACTCCATTAAACAACTAGCAGCTTGCTGGTTGTGGAAAAAAATCAAGCATGTGAGAAACTTTATGATTGAAGTGCAAAATGAAACCTGCCAGATAATGCTAAAATAACACGTAACACAAGTTTTTGTAATAACATTTAAATATCATCTTGATCATATGGTTTTCTGAGTATATCGATATTGTCAGTACCTAAAGATTACTGACTGATCATCTTTTAAGTATAGTATAATTAGACTTTTAAAATTGGAGTAATTGAAGTGTTTAATAAAAATTGTAAATATATTGCGATCCATATTGCATGTCGTAAAAAAAAATGCAAGTATCATGACGTCATATTCTTTTGCTGTATTGTACAGCCCTAATCCAAAATGTAGTATATTCATGCCACTGTATGATCCCATAAACATGTTCTGACACATCTCAGAAACAGGTGCCTGTGTTTGGTGGTTGTACCTCAGATACTGTGCAAAGGTCAGGCCTGGCCAGTGTACCTGAACAGTTGTTTCTTAATCTGTCATTGTATCGCATTAGCTGCCTAGTTAGCTAGTGTTACTGCTGTTTGTTTATTTGTTTGTCAGCGAGTCATTTTGGTGACACTGGTATGCTTTGCGTATATATGGCCTCATGACATTTCCATTGTTGTCAAACGTGGTGGTTTGGGAGGATTGTAGAGGATGGTGTTGACCAGTCAGCCAGTAGGTGTGGAGTGACAGACTAAAAGGGAACTGCCTTACAGAAAAAAGGTCAAATTTAGATATTATGATCAAATGTTCTCAATCATGCTAAATTTCAGACTGTTCCCTAATTGTGAAACAGATTTACACTGCTATGAGCACATTTGTCTTTTAAAGTGAAAGATACATTTGTTGTTGGTATTCCTGGTTTTATGGAAGTGGATAATCATCATAAAAAACAGTTGAACAAAGTGGTATTTCACACTGATGCCAAATTAAATGTCTGCTCATGTTTTCTTAAAATATGGTGCATGTTTTTAAAGAGTAAGAATTTGAGTCTATTGGAGTGATTGGAGTTCTGTTTTAGTAATGAGGCCCAGTAGAGTCATGTCACAAGTAAGACGTCTTGCTTCAGTACACTGCAGAGAGTACAGCTTTGAGTAATAGTTTTACTGTTTATTAATTACCATTTAATTACATCCCAAAGAGCTATAAGACAATTTGATTTAAACAGAAAAAAGCCAGATAATTTGTACCGGCAGCATTTTAGATTATTCAGGTAATTAAAAATATCATCACAGTTGATTACTGAGTTTCTCACCACGGCAGTATGTGGGTTATGTAGATGGCTGTGCTGCACTGCTGACTGCTCTGTAAAGTCTCAGTAAATGGATGACTGTGGACATATATTTGTGGACATTTCAGGAAAGCGAATATTTGTTTTTAAGGGAGATAACAATTTTGCGTCTTTTAACCCCCAAAATGATATGCATCTCCTGTTGATTGAGTTTACCACTGTGGCATCAAATGTGTACAATTGTGGAGACAAAGGAAGAAGAGAGTAAGCAGTGTAATGAGGCAGTGATGGAGAGAGAGAGGGAGAGCAGGAGATGTGAGAATGGGATTTGGGGAATGGTTGTGGTATTCCACAGAGCCATGTTGCTTAGCTCACTGTGCAGGAATCTCGCTCTGGCCTTTCACAAAAATGCCCTTGTCATCATTTTTGTGCTTGTTTTGCACTGATCTGAAGCCATCTTGCTCGCTTAAATCTTGAGCTTAACCATTACAACAGTAACCACAAAGCTGTTTTCAGATCAGCGAGACCAGGCTAGTGAAAACATCTGGCAAAATCTGTATTCCCAGCTCACAGACATACAGCGGAGAAGGAAAGGGAGGAGGGGTAGACAGAGACGGCAAACAAGCCCTCAAAAGGAGGAATCTAGCTATTTTAAGCCATCTGTGGTTCCAGGGCTATTCCCAAGGCACAGAGAACACAGGCTTGTATTTGGAAAAGCATTCTCTTTGGCACCCCTTCTTCAAAAACGTATTGAAGCAGACAGCTGCTTAGAGTCAATGCACTCATTAAACTCAAACACTTTGTCTATTCTCAAGTGGTTGATCTGCTGGTAAGAAATGTAGTAGTTGTTGTTGTTATTATTGTTATTATTTATTATTTATTATTATTATTATTATTATTATTATTATTATTATTATTATTATTATTATTATTATTAATTTATTTTTTTGCAGCACAAGAAAACAGTCCAACAGGTCTGGGAGCTCATATGATCAGAGTCCCATGAAATGACACCCCTCTCCCACTTTATGCCTTTAAATCCTCTTTGTTTCTCTCCTATCTTTTATATTATTCATCAGTCCTGTGCCGTAGTTCCTAAGGTTTTTTTTTTTAATCAGTTGGGTCTGTCCGACTGATTGAGTTCTGTTCCATAGCTACTCTAGTAATGAAGGAGGTTAAGGACGTGTGTGCTTTTGCATACAGTCTACATAATGACATAGATGAAAAAAATCTAAACAAAAATGCACTACTTCTATGACAACTTGCACACCCAGTCCAAAAACATCTGTCTGCAGCACTGTGCAGTTTTTAGAATTAAACTTGATTTCTGCCTTTTTTATTTGTTTTGGATGGCTGACAACCTTGCACATAAATTCAGATGCGTCATGCATTGCCACTGATCACAACTGATTTGCTGTTGAAAAGCCTTTACTGTATGGAATGGTAAGGTTCTGACAGTGATGGTGGAAGCTGGCTCTGAACGCTTTTTGTTGCTGATCTGTGGCCAGTGATTAGTGATTGTGATGGACCATAATTAGCTTCCTTGGTTCCAGAGGACAGTGACCGCTGCGCAATTCTGGTGGACAGCTGGACCAGGTGCAGACCGTCTAGCCACCTGGTCAACTTCCGAGCGCACACAGACGCACCACATGCTCATTCGCTCTCTATTCAGAGGTTCTGCACCACAGGCTTCTTGCCAGCTTTCCTGTTCTTCACATTTCACATCCTGATTGATGTCCTTAGTTCAAGTAGTGCTGAGGAGTGTCACAGTCTGAGCTGCTTGAGTGTAATTTCACACATCTTTCAGCTTGTTTGGTGCTCAGGCATGTGCTAAAATTAGATGTGCTATATTTTTTTAGATTGACTGACTAAAATTGAACTTGAATAATTAGCTAGCAGAAATTCACATTTACCCCTTACCCCAAATTTGCTCAATTCATCACAGGTGGTATCTAAACTTTGTACCTTTTTGCATTAGGCTTATAGGGCTAACGCATGACAAGCTCGCATTGAGTTGTTAAAAGGAAATTCCAGTAATTTTTAAAACTTTCTGCATAATTAAATTGTTGATGTCGATAATATAATTTGAAGTGTTATATGAAATGTTCCACTGTACAGCAACTTGCCAGATTTCTTTAGTGTTAGAAATAGGAATATGGTGTCTCCATGTCTACAGTGTAAATATAGCCATTTTATTTACTGTCCAAAATGACCTGTGAAACTAGATGTCGTTTTATATGTACTGTTGATAATAGTAAAATCATGATCTATAGATAATGCCATGCCATGCATAGATAAGTTGTTTTGCTAAAAACAGCAGTAACAGCTGTATTGAAGGCTGAATTTTGTTCTTAATTTTGATCCCTTCACATGCAGTGTAGTGCACAGCAATGCTTAAAACTGCCTCTTCAGAGTTTTACTACTCAGTGTTTTAGGACAGCAGTAATTTCTCAGAATATAGCAATATGAAAATTCTAAACTGATTTGTAGAAAATTAGTAATTCAGTTGCAATGTCTGCAATTACTTTGCTGGTATGTTAAATTTATTGCATATAGCATAAATGTTGATGCCGTTAGGTTAAATAGAAAATCCTAAACATTGTCTGCTTTGTGTTGTGCCTTAAGGTTAACTACTTGGAGTGTGTACATGGAGTGCTAAGCGTGTATATAAGGGGCTTATTTATGTCTCATTATTTTATTAAATATTGTTAATCATAATATTGAAACATAAGTGATGTAGAAGAGTTTTGTGTCCTAACTGATTCTGCATTCTGTCTAATCTGTCTTTCCTCTGACTGCTGTTGAGATTGTGTATGTCTTTCTGAGGGATGAGGGAGAGCTGTGAGCAGAACTGACCCTTTTCTTCTCATTTAGAACCTTCTCATTTAGAACCAACTCCTTTCTGCCAGATCCTTTCCTTAAGTCATTGAAAAACCCAACTCCAATTCTAAATAAGAATTTAGAGGGTACGGCTGGGTCATGTGGACAAAATGCTAGTATTATTTTGCTACTTGTTTCAATTGAGATGTGTTGCGTAGATTATAAATGGATTGGTAAAACGTTCACCTGTTTTGACCAAAATAAATGTACTTTTATTTTTTGGATTTTTATTATATTAGATTACTTGAATAGCTTGACTGATCAAAACAACCACAGAAGCTCTCATCATTTGCATCTTGCAGCTATATAGCTTGTTGTTCCTTCCATTCATTTTCTCCTGGCTAGTATCAGGAACAGTCTGGTACGATTGCTCCAAAAGCCTGTACTGTGTTGGTCTAACAATGCTCCCCTCATGCACCTACACACCGCCAGGCTGTGAAACATGGGCAGGGGTCAGACCCAGTCTGTGTGGAGCTGTGATGACCTTCTGACATCATGTTGATGCTCTGGTTCCTGGCAGTGCCTTTATTCTGTTCACTCGTCACGCGCTGCTGGGCACACACCTCCACATGCGCTCTGCGGGAGAGCCTGTGTGTTGACAGGATTCACACTGTTCACAATGCATGTATGCCTCTGCAATACAAATGTTGAAGGACTGTGCCCCATTTAGTCAGCAGCTTGTATGTGTCTGTGTGTACAAGGATATACTACTGATCCCATGTACTGAATAGGTATTGGCTCAGAAAATTAACTAAAAAAACGATTCACTGCATTTGCAGTTCTATAAAATGTACCTTCTCAACTTGTGATTCATTGTAGCCAGTGTACATCACAGGTGTGTATTTTGTGTGTGAATCTAGTGGCATACAATAGAGGTCTATCCTCAGACTTGCCACATATTGCGACATTGGATCAACCTTTTGATCGTCGCCCTGTGGAGCAGGTGGTTAGCCAGTCCAGTAAGGGTGGGAGCAGGACGATACATGTTCATAGAAATCCTGCTAATTAATGAACATAACCTATATAATAATCACTGTGTGTTTATATAAGTATGTATGTATGCATGCATATATAGGCTACAGAAAATCAGTCAGACACAGTCAGCCACAGCTGTGCAAAGTGCTCCTAATAAAGTCAAGTATGTAAAAATAAATGTCACAAAAGCTGTGTTTACAGAGCAGGTAAAAGTAGCCCAAATCTGATCTTTTTCTTCAAATATGACACATCATCTTTGTGGCAGTGTGAGTGCCAAAAATGCATTAAATCTGGCATTTTCAATTCCGATTTGAGATGCTTTCATATGTGGTACTTAAATCTGGTGCATATCCAATCTGCGGCAATGCGACTCAGTCTGAACAGCCAAATCGGAAATCATGCCGCTTTTACATATGTACAACTCGACATTCATCAAAATTTTGCGCTTCTGAGACTAAAACATATAGGCTGATGTTTCAGTACTAAAAAATTAGAAAAGACTCATAGCAATCGCTTCGTATTTGAGGAGGTTGAATGAAGTGTTTTGTGCTTCACATCTGAGCCATCCTCCCACCTACCTTTTGATCCACACCAGTTTGCCTACAAATCAAACAGGTCCACAGAAGATGCCATCACCACTGCTCTCCACACCGCACTCACACACCTGGAGCACCAAGGGAGCTATGTGAGGATGCTCCTCGTAGACTTCCGGTCAGCTTTTAACACGGTCATCCCCAGTCTAACATCAGTCTACAACCTCTGAACCATACAGGTTTTTAGCAATGTGGCTTCAAATAACAAGCCTTTCATTATAGAAAAACTTTAAATCTGAAGTGGTACATGCAGTAAGCGAATTTCAAAAGTTTACACTAAAGAGTTAAAATATGGAATGGTTGGTTAGTCTATAGTTTGTGTGGAAATTATGCTGGCCAGCCAGCATTACAGCTAGTCTAGCTGAAGTTTGGGGTATGTTTTAATGGAATGTGATCTGTAATTTACTAAAACATCAGATAGATTAGCTGATACCTTCAATATCACTGTCAAGTATACTTGCTATCTACACGAACTAGTATACTTGCTATCCAAACTACATGCCAGCCAACAGTCATTTTACTGTGAGTAATGCTTTAGTCTGTCCAGCATATTAAAGCTTTTTTTTAATTGAAATAATACAATAATCCAGTAGCTAGCCATTTGCCCAGGTTTTCATAACCTAAGTATTCATAACTTCCAAATATTACTCATGTCATACTGCAGTGTATATAGACTACACCTCCATGTCCATTGAAAATTTACATGGTGTCCTTTGCCTTTCAAGTATTTGCCAATGGAGTGTGTGAGTCACTTAACATGTATAATGACTTAAGTCATCTCTGGCACCTGGTACTTATGACCAAGCACTAATCCTCTTGTTGACTTGTGTCATGTCAGTACTCTCAGTTCAGATCTGCATAGGGAGAGAAAGTTAGCTCTGTGCATCCCATATGTCGATCGGCCTCTTTTTTTTTAAGAATGGAGACTGAGGGGATATTTGCGTGTGCCTTGGTGTGAAATGCACTGCCTTGGACTGCAAGCTTGTGTGTGTGTGTGTGTGTGTGTGTGTGTGTGTGTGTGTGTGTGTGTGTGTGTGTGTGGAGAGAAAGGGAGAAGAAAATCAGAGATTTGCGCAGTGTCTCAGGGCTTTGGCCGAGGCTGAGGGAAATCAGCTATGCATCATCACTCCTACAAGATTACCTGCAATGTTGCAAGCAGTACTATTGTACAGAGAATGCGTATCTCTCACACTCTTGCTTTTTTTTTTTTTTTTCTCTCTTCCTTACACTCTCTACCTTTTGTTTCTATTTCCCTCTCTTTTTCTGCCTTTCTTTCTATCTGACTCTCTTCTTCTCTTTCTTTGTCTCCCTGCTTTACCCATCAAGACAACTGGCTGTGTAATCAATAACATCCAGTGGTGTCTTAAGTCAGCACATCCTCTGCCTTTTTTTTCCTTCTTTTCTCGCTCTCCTCTCTTTCTAGTCTTCCTCCCAGAAACACTTCACACTGTCTAAGAGAAAATAGGACTGCAGTATAAGGCCAGAGAGAGCGAGAGAGAGACAGAGAGCGACAAATGGAGAAGCAATGTTATAAATAAAACATTGTTACATAGAGGCCTCTTAATTGTTAACACTCCTACACACGGCTGCATGACTTTAATAGCGTGAATGTAAGGAAATGTAAATGAAGGATGCAAACATTCTACATTTAGGGTTTGTTCATACATTTAGATTTAGATGCTAGTGCATTAAATGATGACTTTCATGTTGTGTTGCATTTATAACCAGAACTGTCTGTCAATGTGTTGTTTCCTCAGTTACCCCTGTTGTAAGGTCTCATAATAATTTACAGGACACTGATGCAGTGCACATTTCTAATAGGCCTATTTTTTAAATACATTAGTCTGTTTAGAGTTGTGCTCTTCTGGGTGATGGTTGTGATCAGTCATTTCTCCAACTGGGAGCTGCGCTAGTTTAGAACTCCTCATTAAAACAATGGGCAGGCCCAGTGGACCCTCACAGACGAGTCTTACTGAGCTTTGTGTGTGCGAGTGAGTAAAGGTACTTCATCTAACACTGAGCATGGGGGTGAAGAGAGAGAGAGAGAGAGAGAGAGAGAGAGAGGAAAAAAAAAAAAGATGGTGTGCACTGAGGGACCCTGTAGACAGTCGCTGAACAGATTGCCCAAATTTCACAGTAACCTGTTATAAATACCTATAATTATTACATTAGTAATCGATTTTCATTTATTTATTTGTCTGTTTTTTAGTAGGGCTATTTGCCTTCTTTTTCCTCTCTCGTTTGTCATGGCTATTGCTACCTGCTTACTTGGTCTCCCTTGGAGAACGAATGATGCGTTTTTTTTTTTTTTTTGTTTTTTGTTTGTTTTTTTTTCCCCCTGATATTGAAGTCTTTAGCAGTTTTCAGACTGCTCACTCTGCTGCCCCACAGAAATAAATGCGCCGTCAACATCCCGCAATGGCTGCATTGAATACAATCGGATTACAGACTCAGACTGAGGTGTTTATTCTCCCTCTGCTCAACAATCTGACAAAAATCTTCGTTTACATGCCTGCTACAAGTAATCCGATACAAAATGACACGCATGCGTGGAGAGTGAACGTTACCATGACAGCGAACATCACGTGAGATGAGTTTCCAGTTGGCGCGCTTGTGTTTTAATTGCTTTAAACTGACGTCAGACTCGGAAAAACAGCCTTCACGTGTACTAATAAAGGAAGACGTCGTGCTCTGAGACACAGAAGCTGGACGTCTGACCCACTGCAGTCTTTTAAAGCTCAGAGTATGAACCTCGTCTCCTCTGCAGGCCAGTTTCAGCTCCGCCATGTTGAGCGGTATAAACCTTTGGCTGTGACGCGCAGCGCATGCGCAGAACGTTCTTACACGGTCCGATTGGAATGTAATCGGATTTGGGCGTTTACACGGATATTATTCTTCTATTAAACGGATTATTTAGAAGTTTACCCACCTCATTCAATCGGATAGAAATTGTATTCCGATTGGCCTCAATCAGATTAGTCTATTCCGATTGAGGTGTTTACGTGGACGTATTCTATTTCGATTGAACTATTAGTCGGATTATTAATGGATTATCAGGCTTCATGTAAACATGGCTGATGAGTGGTATTTTAGGATAGGTTTACTACACGACTGGATCAGATTGTGTCCCCCCGCCCCCCTTTTTAATATCACATACTTAGCATTTTAGATTTAGCACTTAGATTCATGACAGCCCTGTTTGAGAGAGGTGGTTATGCGCACTGAAAACACTAAACCATTCAGCTCCGCTGTATTTTTAAAGAATCTGTCTTTCAAGGTGTTGGTGAGCTCCTGCTTTGACACATTTTATTTTCTTCTTGCTAGTCAATAATCCAGTAGCTGGTCTCTGACACATGTAGTCTGTGAACTTGTAGATAAAATAATATGCATGTAAATATACCCTCAAGATATCATAGTTTATGATGAGTGAGTGCTACTTGCTTATGTATCTTCTGTGTGTGTGTGTGTGTGTGTGTGTGTGTGTGTGTGTGTGTGTGTGTGTGTGTGTGTACGAGGAAAGCAACTGGCTGCATCTTGTTTATGAATTACTGAACAACATTGCTGAGGTTTTTATGAATGTTTGAGTGTGTGCAGTCTAATCATAATGCGTTTGAAGTTGCTGCACTCCTTGAATCTGAGTTGCTGCAATCAATGACGTGCATTTTGCATGTTTTTTATTCCAGACCTGATCCACTGCACCAATGAGATGAACGTGAACGTGCCCCAGCTGGCTGATACTCTGTTTGAGCGGACAGCCAACAGCAGCTGGGTGGTGGTCTTCAAAGCCCTCATTACCACGCACCACCTAATGATGTACGGCAATGAGGTGAGACTACACACACAGTATTATGGTGAGGTGATGCACATAATCCAGTGCACATGATAATGAAATGTGCGATATCTCTCTCTCTCTCTCTCTCTCTCTCTCTCTCTCTCTCTCTCTCTCTCTCTCTCTCTCTCTCTCTCTCTCTCTCTCTCTGTCTCTCTGTCTCTGTCTCTGTCTCTGTCTCTGTCTCTGTCTCTGTCTCTCTCTCTCTCTCTCTCTCTCTCTCTCTCTCTCTCTCTCTCTCTCTCTCTCTCTCTCTCTCTCTCTCTCTCTCTCTCTCTCTCTCTCTCTTTGGGTGGGTGGGTGTGTAAGCGAGAGACACTCTTGCAAATACACACTCTAATGATATATGGTAGCTGAGAAAGCAGCCTACATGTGGACACATTGCTTAATAATGTACACTGACTAAACAGGCTGGCCCAAATACACAGCCTCTTATGCATGCAGTCCACCTTCTCTCGAATCTGTGGGAAACAAACCTGTTTCCTTGAACTTTTAAGTCCTTAACAACTCTCCTCGTATTTAAATTGAAATGTTCATTGTATGATAACAAATCAATTTTCAAACAGGACGGACACAAAACGGTAATTAAAACTGTTGTATACACACACTTAACGACCACTGCTAACTAGTAACCCACTGCAATACATTGTTTATCATAAAACAGTGCATTTTATGCCAGTTCAGAACCTTTAATTATGTCAAAGAGAATAAGCGTCATTTCGGGGAGATGTGGGGCAGCTGTGATGCAGGCATTTGAAGAGCCCATATCATCGAAAACGAAAACATGTGGCTTAAGTTTCAAAACATTGCAAATAAAATAGTTGGCTACACAGCAATGCCAGCTATCCCAAACAAAAATGTATATCTTAAAATAGGGATAACATGGACAACACTTTAGGTACGTTGTTAATGTATCATCGATTCTCATGACATCCCTAAAAAACAGTTGCATGTACATAATGGTCTATACAGCTTACAGCAGTATGCCAACCTTTTACATTTACGTTATAAGAACTGTTTCAGCCTACACTGCCTTTTGAATGAGGTAGAATGTAGTGTAGCCGCTTTACAGCAGAAAACTGTTGGTAATCCAAAGACATTAAATTCCTATTTTTGATAGTTATTCGTTACACTTTGGAATTTGTCAGTTTTTAGTTATTCAAGAACTCTGGCTTCACACTGCATTTGTTTGCCACCAGCAACGTTCCTTATGGCTTCTGTTGCTTTGCAGATTTTGCTAATATATTTTTTGCTTCTGAAAATGGATGTGTAGCTGATAGTGCTAACTAGCTTAGCAGTGTCTGCCAAAGGGCTAACTAGGTGAGCTTTGCTGCTGTTTAAATCAGTGTTTGACGGCCTGGTTACTGGTGAGCTACAGCTCTGTCATGTTTAAAGTTGACGTGTCATGGTTGGTCATTACATTCTGGGGTTTATGAAGGCTGTTATGTCATGTATGTTTTATATTTGAGCATCTAATGTTGGATATTCAGTTCCTGCATGTGTGGCTAGCCTAGTTTGCCTTAGAGGACATTGCTAGGCTAATTGCAGCTGCTAGTGCTAAACTCGAAAGGTAGTAGAGCCTTTGTTCAGCGAGAAAGTTTGTGTTCTTCAGTGCCCGAAGTAACAGTTTTATTGTTTGACACAGGAACTAAAATATGTATAACATTACTAATTTAAAAGGAATGTGACAAACATAGCTCATAATGTTAGGCACCCAGACAGCACTCAATCATTCCTGTCTGCTTGAGTGGTCCATGCTGAGTGGTTGTGTCGAGACCCATCACTCCAAATCAGTTGACCATAGTGAGGGTGCAGGTGAGCACCCTCTTTTGACCTGTCCGTATGAAAGTGTGAGACAAAAGAGAGAGTTCAGAAGCAGAAGAGGCTTTCTGAAAGCAAAAAAATCAGCAAATAGAAAGAAATTAAAGCAAAGACTAGCAAAATGACTAAAGCATATGTTTAAAGTTCAATTTAAGTCACTATTGGTGTTTGTAACATATTTTGGACATTTTAACATTGCTTCTAAATTTTATTTAAACATTTGGCCCAAAATTGAGTCACGCCAGTGTTGTACCATCATTCGTGAACAAGACCCTGAGATACTTGAACTCCTCCACTTGAGGCAAGAGCCTATCCCCGACCCAGAGAGGGCTCTCCGCCCTTTTCCGCCTGAGAACCATGGTCTCGGATTTAGAGGTACTGATTCTCATCCCTTCACACTCGGCTGCAAACCGATCCAGCGAAAGCTGAAGTTTGTGGCATGATGTCCCCAATAGGACCACATCATCTGCAAACAGCAGCGATGTGACCCTGACGTCACCAAACCGGACCCCCTCCATCCCCTGACTGCGCCTAGAAATTCTATCCATAAAAATTATGAATAGAATTGGTGACAAAGGGCAGCCCTGACGTAGTCCAACTCTCACTGGGAACAAGTCTGACTGCCGGCTGTGCAAACCAAACTCCAGCTTTGTTTGTACAGTGCCTGAATGGCTCGTAGCAAAGAGCCATGTACCCCGTACTCCTGAAGCACCTCCCACAGAATACCCCGGGGAACACAGTCGAATGCCTTCTCCAGATCCACAAAGCACATGTGGACTGGTTGGGCAAACTCCCATGAACCCTCCAGAATCCTGGAGAGGGTAAAGAGTTGGTCCAGTGTTCCACGACCAGGGCGGAACCCGCACTGCTCCTCCTGGATCCGAGGTCCGACTAAGCAGGACTCTCTTCTCCAGTACCCCTGCATAGACCTTACCAGGGAGGCTGAGGAGTGTGATTCCCCTGTAGTTGGAACACACCCTCCGGTCCCCCTTTTTAAAAAGAGGCACGACCACCCCAGTCTGCCAATCCAGTGGCACCGCCCCCGATGTCCACACAATGTTGAAAAGGCGTGTCAGCCAAGACAGCCTCACAACATCCAGAGCCTTGAGGAACTCAGGGCGGATCTCATCCACCCCTGGAGCCTTGCCACCAAGGAGCTTCTTAACTACCTTAGCGACTTCGGCCTCAGTAAGGTACAAGCCTATTCCCGTGTCCTCAGACTGCCTCCTCACTGAAGAACGTGTCGGTGGGATTGAGAAGGTCCTCAAAGTATTCCTTCCACCGCCCAATGACGTCTTCAGTCGAAGTCAGCAGCACACCATTTCCACTATATACAGTGCTAGTGGCACACTGCTTTCCCCTTCTGAGTCGCCTGGCGGTTTGCCAGAATCTTTTCGCAGCCAATTTAAAGTCACTTTCCAAGGCCTCACCAAACTCCTCCTACACACAGGTTTTTGCCTTGGCGACGACTGAAGCCACAGATCGCTTGGCCTGTCGATACCTGCCAGCTGCGTCTGGTGTCCCACAGGCCAACCATGCCCGGTAGGATTCCTTCTTCAGCTTGACGGCATCGCTCACCTGGGGTGTCCACCACTGGGTTCGAGGATTACCGCCCCAGCCGTATGTCCAATGACACGACTACAAAGTCAGTCGTTGAACTGCGGCCTAGGGTGTCCTGGCGACATGTGCACTTATGGACATCCTTGTGTTCAAACATAGTGTTCGTGATGGACAAACTGTTGTTTGCACAGAAGTCCAAAAACTGAACACCACTCGGGTTCAGATCAGAGAGGCTATTCTTCCCAATCACACCCCTCCAGGTCTCACTGTCATTGCCCACGTGAGCGTTGAAGTCCCCCAGTAGGACAATAGAGTCTCCAGGAGGAGCACTTTCAAGCACCCTTCCCAAGGACTCTAAGAAGGCTGGGTACTGTGAACTGCTGTTCGGTGCATAAGCACAGACAGCAGTCGGGACCCGTTCCCAAACCCGAAGGCGTAGGGAAGCTACCTTCTCGTCCACTGGAGAAAACCCCAACATACAGGCACCGAGTCGAGGGGCTATGAGAGAGCCCACACCTGTCCGCCGCCTCTCACCATGGGCAACTCCAGAAAGCTGTGTGTTGATGTGAGCCCGACTATATATCTAGCCGGTATCTCTCAACCTCGTGCACCAACTCGGGCTCCTTCCCTGCCAGTGAGGTAACGTTCCAAGTTCCAAAAGCCAGTTTCAGCAACCGAGGATCAGAACGCCAAGGCCCACGCCTTCGGACACTGCCCGATCCACAAAGCACCGAACCCCTACTACTGCCCCTCCCATTGGTGGTGGGTCGATGGGAGGGGGGACTCATGTAACTCCTTCGGGCTGGGCCCGGCCGGGCACCATGAGTAAATGCCCGGCCACCAGACGCTCGCTGGCGAGCCCCTCCCCCAGGCCTGGCTCCAGGGTTGGGCCCCGGTAACCCTGATCCGGGCAGGGTACGCAAGTCCTGTTTTTGTCTTTTCATAGGGGTTATTATGGATCACACTTTGTCTGACCTGTCACCTAGGATCAGTTTGCCATGGGAGACCCTACCAGGAGCTTTTGCTCCAGACAACATAGCTCCTAGGATCATTCAAGCATGCAAACCCCTCCACCACGATAAGGTGGTGATCCATGAAGAGGAACCTGAAATCTAGTGCCGGATATTTGGCTGGTAAATCTTGTCTCAGGTACTGGGTGTAAAGCAGCACTGTTTAAAACTCCAAGGACAAACTGGAGGACGTCTGTAGACGCAGACAGTGTCCCAGCAGTGGAGGACACACTGATAAAGTGCTGATCATAAGGACACGCTCGTGTGAGAGTTGTGTGTGTTTTGTGAGATGCTCTCTGAGTCACTCCCACCAGTGGCCTAGATACTGCATGTACAATTTGCTTTTGTGACGTGACTCGAGGGATCGAGGGAATGAGGGTGGCTGGAAAAGATAAATGGGTAGAATCAGTGAGGGAAAGAGAGGTAGAGAGGCTGTGTGTGCACGGTGTGAGAGAGAGAGACAAGAAAAGGCAGAGGGACTAGGAAAATGCTGACAGTGGAATGATGGAGGACATGACAACTTGGAGAACCAGAGAGAGAGAGAACGACAGAAAGGAAAGGAGCAGAATTTAAATCAGCTCTTTGGTCTTCTAATGGGGTTGAGTAGTTGACAAATCGGTTGCCCTCAGACTGGGACTCCCCTGCCCCTTATGTGGCTGCGTAGTCTTGACCTTAGCTACTGCAGCAGCTGCTGAAGCACACTAGGCAGAGTTGGGCTGTGTAGGCAGTGGAATCTCTTGTAGTATAGAAGGACATTTTACCCTATTGTGCTGTTTGAATATCCACTTTTTTTTTAATGAGTAGGATTCAAATATACCAACGATTATTTCACCTCTGTGAATAAAAAAAGGTGATCTGAACCTGTTTGTTCAGTTAATTAAAAATTTTACCCTCCTCTTAAATAAATAAAATATATAAATATATATATCTCTTTGCCATTTTGCTTAAACAGGAATTTATTTTTATTTTTTTTCTTCATAATCAATCTAAGATGTATAGAAAGTCGTTCAGAGTGGTTTGGTATGAAGTGCTCTGGTCTAGAGAAACTTGCATGGTGGTGGTGAGGGGAACCAGATGTCTGAAGAGTTAAATTACATATATAAACAGAAGAATTGTGATGTGCCCATAGATCTTACTGTTTCAAATAATAATGCTATATTTATATTGTAGACATTCCTCTACTGGTTCTTATCGCAGCTGTGAAGAATATTAGTCAGTGAGTTTGCTGTGAAATTATGCAGAAACTTAAGAGTGGCTATTTTTAACATCTTAAAAATGAAGTTATGCAGAAATTTAGAAAAATTGATTGAATTCCTCAACACAGCACTCCCTGCTGACTTCTGTGTTCTGATTTCTGTAGCTCTGCAGACAAAATAATGCTACTTTTTTTTTTTTTTTTTTTTTTTTTGAGGGGGGGTCAATCTTCACTTACTTAATCAGGTAACAGAACAAGACTTGAACACTGAGTCCCGATATCCATACATTCAAAAAACCACACCCAGTCTTGGCTCATGGAAGAAACAGGGGAGGGGAGTACAAAGTAAAGATAAGGGAAGTATATCTGTGTGGGTGTTCACTGGGTGTGTATACAAGTGTATGTGTGAAAATGTGAAGATTGGAGACTGATGCTGTTCATTGCCTAGGAGTGTTGACTGCTCTGTGTGTGTGTTGAGGGATCACTTGAGGGTATGGCTTGTGTTGGGAACTCAGATAAAGTGTTTGTCTTACAAAGATAAATAACTGCCTGCCTTTTACTCTGGTTTTAATGAGCGCACACACACACACACACACACACACACACACACACACACACACACACACACACACACACAGCCATAGAAAACAGGTCTTCAGGGTTGATTGTTAGCTTTTAATTCTGTGGCTGGGGTGGATTTTAACAGCCCTCGCAAAGACATAGGACTGCTGTAATTTGCAGTATTGACACAATGGAAACGTTCTGGGTCTATTCTGATTGGTTTACTCTGGGGGTTGTCATTTGGCTGTTATTCTGAATATAGGCTCTGCTTGTTGGCCCTGCAAATGAGTGGGCTTATTTAAGAATTCCACTAGTGTGTGTATTTGAATACTGGTGCCTCCCTCTTTGCTCAGAAAGCACCGTTGTTTGCATAATGGCTGCTGTGTTTGAGTGATGTGAGCTAGCCAAGGTGATAATTACCTTTTTAATAAACACACACTTTGTCATGCTCCTCCAATCTCCCTCCTTCTATCTCCCTCCTTCTATCTCCTCCATAGCAGAAATGCTTGAATGGAGTTGAAAATAAGTGCCTGCTGCCTGCTAATCAATACATATAAGCAAGGGAGGGGGATAAACGACATTTTGAGGAAAAAAAAATGTTGCTTCCTTTTACTGAACTGGATCTCGTGATTGCTCTGGTGGGCATGCACAGTTGTCTCCCATATTCCACCTACAAGTGCTTTCTTTCATGGCAGCTATTACTAGATAGAAACTGTAGTGCACAATTATTTTGACAAAATATATAAATGTGGAGTGGTTAAGTATTGTAGTTGTACAAATACGACCCACAATTTTGGCTACAATCTTGTTGCTGCACAACTTACCAATAACGTTAGACCTGGGAGAGAAGTTTGCTGGAGTGAGGTTGATTTGGTGTTCATTTGCAAATGTCATTATTTGATGATTTTAGATGACATGGTTAATAAAATGTCCACTGTCTATGATGCACAGTCACATATTTGTATTGCAGGGTCATGCATTGTTTCACCTCTACTTATTAAAATTTTAAATGACTTTAATTTCTGATGAATCAGACTAACATGAGCATGGTGCAATATTTCTTCCTATTTAGTTTTGACATAGTCCAGCTCCATACCACAGTATTTAAAACAGTTAAATACTGACTCTCAACAAAGATTGCTTTGATTTCACATTAGGTTGAGTGGGTTTTTTTTTTTCAAGTGTGTTCTAAAGCTTTTCCAACCTTAACAGTGGCTATGAAGGAACATGTGATTGGAGCATGGCTAGGTCAACTACACACCTATAGGTTGAACCTCAAATCACTCCGTGCATTGCACTGCACAGGTCTTAATGGCTCCTGCATGTCTTAACAAAGAGTCATCTGGTTTTAAGCCACATATGCACAATTCCCTGCTGGACATATAGTGAATTAAATATTTGCATGCAAAAGCTTATATGGTCCACTGTGTAGGGAGCCATTTGAGATTCACCCATATTTATTGGTGTCCAAGATGCTCAGACCGATCCAAATTCCCACTCTAACAACAAATGCTGCTACATATAGAACAGGATAAATCGCACCATTGCCTTTCATCTGGTAATGGAGCTTTAGATTAATTACAACAGCAGTAGTTCCTCAGAAATGATGTGACATGACCATTAAAGTTCTGCTCTAAAAGTGAGTTTCTCTCTGTAGTATGGAACTTGCCAAGTAGTAGTGGTGAATGAATTGGCCTTTTTGCTTCATTAATCATGAAGACATTTCTTTTCTCTGTCTTATATCTCAGCATATACACTACATTGCATATTTTGCCTTTAAATAGTCACATCCAACAAAATATGCCACTTCTCTGAATAAATTGATTTTCTCTAAGAATAAATGGTCTCCTTTCAGCACTGGTGTTTTTCTCCTGTTTTTCTTTTTTATTTATACTGCACTGGTTGCCTGTGCTGTATCCATAGAAACCTCAGAATTTGAGAAAAGCATCACTCCTCTGTGTGGAACTACATGCGTACACACATAGCTGTGCTCCCGAAAACCCTGGTCAGTTTTGATTTTATTGGTAATCTCCAGATTGAGAGTTGTGAGATGGTGCTGAAATCTGAACTTGGTTCAGCATTTTCTTAAGGGGAGAAAATCTCTTTGCCACTGTTGTACTCGAGCCTTCTGCATTTAATAATGAACAACAATTTGATGCCGTTGATATCCAAGGGTTATTCCCACGGTTATGAGGACAGACTCTAGTGCTCCAATGGAGTTATGTGTCTGTATGTCCAGCGTATAGTACTGAGATTTTGTTTTGAGTGAGTACTTTTAGCCTTTGGTGTTATAAAAAGTGGTTGAAGGATTGGAGTTGCTGAGCCCAAGTTTGACTGGATGAAAGTGAGCATACAAAGGTAGCTGCATAAGTTAGTGCTATTGATTTGTGTGCTGGAGCTTGAGGGTTCTTCCTGCTGCTTGGGTCTTTGTAAGTGAATGTCCTTCTGATCCAGGGCATTCTTTGTGGAGCTGGTGCTCTCAAACTTGGCATCATGTCCATTTTCACTTTTTCTCATTGCAGTTTGCTGCACTAGATGTCTCTGTGAGTCGCGTTTGGCATTTCTGTGTCATTATGGACATGAACTGGGTGAATTGGATGCATCTGGGGCAGTAATAATAAACTGATACATTGTTTGCTGTGGCACAGAAGCTTATGGTGAGACTCAAATTTTATATATATATGATGTGTGTATGTTGCACACAAAATAAAAGTGGAAAAACACACTACAGGCTGATCCAACTTTGATGTAATGTCCTTAAAACAAGTCAAAATGAGGCTCAGTATTTTGTGTGGCCTCCACGTGCCTTTATGACCTCCCTACAATGCCTGGGCATGCTCCTGATGAGGTGGCGCATGGTCTCCTGAGGGATCTCCTCCCAGACCTGGACTAAAGCATCTGCCAACTCCTGGAAAGTCTGTGGTGCAACGTGATGTTGGTGGATGGAGCGAGACATGATGTCCCAGATGTGCTCAATCGGATTCAGGTCTGGGGAACGGGCGCACCAGTCCATAGCTTCAATACCTTCATCTTGCAGGAACTGCTGACACACTTCAGCCATGTGAGGTCTAGCATTGTCCTGCATTAGGAGGAACCCAGGGCCAACCACACCAGCATATGGTCTCACAAGGGGTCTGAGGATCTCCTCTCGGTACCTAATGGCAGTCAGGCTACCTCTGGCGAGCACATGCCGAGAAATGCCACCCCACACCATTACTGACCCACTGCCAAACCGGTCATGCTGAAGGATGTTGAAGGCAGCAGATCGCTCTCCACTGCATCTCCAGACTCTGTCACAACTAACCTTTTCTTTTTTTAAATGTAAATGTCTAAGCTTTGACATGCATCGACTTAAGCAATTAGCTGCTCCATAAAGCAAATCAAGTGGCCCCTGCTGTCCAGACCATCTCCATCTGAATGCACTCTGTTGAATTCTTGTGGTTTCCAGGCCACAGGGAGTTTAATTTAAGCTATAGGACACTCTGTAACATGGTATGGAATATTTATACAGCACAAAAGTTAATACAATTTACAAAGACCAGCATAACAATTGGTCCTCTAAGAGCCAATGTTCTCTGGTAAATTATTTCCAATTTTTGCTCAGCCATATGAGTCTGGAATCACTGTTACAATAAGGCGTAGGTTGGCTTTTCCAGGAGTTGAAGTGTCAAGTGGTGTGTAATGACTTCCTAGTTTGAGACACATTCTTTCCTGGTTGACCAAGTGCAGGAACTTTTGTTAAAAGGGTGAAGAGGAACTTGGCTCTGAGGTCTAATCCCATGACTCTCTTTAAAGGCTCTATGGCCATCAATAACCTTGTATGATTTCTTTAGGTCAGAGTTTAAAGTTCAGTTTCTCTACTAGAGGCCCACTTTTCTGAGTGTGCTGAATTTACCTTGGTTAGGTGAACTGGCCCTCTGAGATTTTTTTTTTTTTTTTTTTTTTTTTTTTGAATTACGGTGGAGTTCAAGAAACCAAGCTTTCTTAACCTCAGGTTATTTCACATGGCTGAGCTAGATTTGCCTTACAATGTAAAAAGCCTCTGAGTTTTCCCACAGAAAAAAAGGGCTTAGAAGCGTTTTAAGAAATTTTAACTTGACCCTGAAATACTTTTGCCGCTGGCAGCAAGCCTTTTTTGCTTGACTGCAGATTGGTCGCCAAGTTTTCATTCCATCTCTCTTTGGGATTAAAAATAAATAAATAAAACCTTTCCAGTGCTCCAGACGTTTTTGTGCATTTCTAGTTGAGCACTAGACTAAAAAATAAATTGATTTGTGAGGAGGTGAAAGGGGGCCATGCTAGCAGCATTGTGCTACCTGTGCTCAAAGATGACTGTGTGCTAAATGAATGAAGCAAGAAAGTGGAGAGCGATTACAGATGAAAAGCACTTGGCAGTACAGAAGAAAGTCAAGAGTTTTTCTGGACTCATTTTCTTATAGAAACCCTTTGTCAAGAATTAAGTGTCACAATACTTGAAGGCGTTTTCTGATGCCTTTTTTATTTTTATTATTTTATATATAAATATAATATTTAATATATATAATTTTTTTTTTTTTTTTTTTTTAAGTTTGGGAAGTTGGAACGGACAAATATCAAATGAATATTGAAAACCTAAATACAATGATTTTTGTTCAACATTCAACACTGCACTAAACCTAGTTAATCAGCCCTAGTTATACTTATCACTATATAATTTGTGATTTTTTTTTTTTCCCATCGCTGCTTCTGTTTCTGGTTACTGTGATCCTTCGGCCTTGAGAGTAAAGTTTACATTTACATTGTTATATAAAACCCTAACAAAGCTAAAGCTGTTTAGTGTTTTTTTTTTTTTTTTTCTTCTCAACTTTTAAAATGAATAGGTAGGAGCGTATGCTATCAGGAGCTGCAAGCTCTTAAAGCAGTAGTTTAGGGGAAAATCCATTTTACACAATTTTCTACTCCCAAATGTAGACATTTTGGTGTCATCCTGAGGTTTTCTTCAGGTCTATGTTGGAGCGACAAAGCTAACATGGTTACAAAGTAAAGCTTATAGCTCATTTCATAATTAGCATTGTGAAAGCTGCATGCCTAAATCATCACACATATTTACAACATGCTGAGTTGTTGTGTAATCTTATAGTCTTGCTTATGGGGATTCTGACTCTGTATGGCAAGTAAATTGGATATTCTGCCAACTTATTGTTTTCATATATATGAGTGAGGGCATGATTTGTGGTGCTGTGGCTGATTATAGTAGGATAAGTCTTTGGGACATCTCCTTTTACTTTGTCTCTGTTTGAACATCGCTGTCCTGGCGTGAATCCCCCAATTGCTGGGCCATAATCAGTGTTCCATCAAGTCCAAGCAGAACACGCTCTGCTTTCTGGGAATTCCCACCACACCTTTCTTAACGTGGACTCTTGAGCTTGCTGTGAGTCTTGTCTTGCATACAGTTTTCCAGCCTGCACCCATTGCAGCCAGAACAGGGAGCATTCCCTTATCTACAGAATTCTAGCGTTTGTTAGATTCCAGATTAAAGTACTACTCTGGCATCAGCTGTACTTCACGTGTAACTAAACATCAGTCTAAGTGGTTTGATTGTAATCAGTCTTTTGCTTTGTCTCTCCTTTTCTTTGTCTTGCAGCGTTTCATTCAGTACCTGGCCTCAAGAAATACTCTCTTCAATCTGAACAATTTCCTTGATAAAGGTGCACTGCAAGGTAAGTAGAAGTGGCATCTAATTTTGTATAGGTTTATGAAAAAAGAAAAGACAAAAGTCCTCAGGCTCTCACTTTCTCACTCTTCTCAGGCTATGACATGTCCACCTTTATCAGGCGCTACAGCCGGTATCTGAATGAGAAGGCTCTGTCCTACAGGCTTGTTGCTGTGGACTTTACCAAGATGAAGAGAGGGTGAGTAAATCAGATGTCTGGACGTTTGTTCGTTCAATCAATCATTCAATCAGTCAAATCATTCATTCATTCAGTCATTCTTTCATTCAATCATTTATTCCTCAAAAAACTTGTCTAACCTTAAATAATACATATAGGTAAGTTGGGGGGTTTTGTCTGCAATAGTGCTGTTACACTCAAACCTGATACATTCTTGACATGCTTTCACACAGTGTTCAGGCTTGTTACAAACTTATTAAAATGATTTTCCTGAGATGCAAACATTCACATTTGCACCGAATGTCCTTGCCATGAATTGCCAAGCGATCCTACATTTCTGCACCATGCACAAAATACGGCTGTTATGCTCAGAACAATAGAACTTGACTATAGAAGCAAAATCCTTAAGTGTTTCGCTTTGCTGGCCATGTTGTATCACTGTTGTGCAGTTTCAGCCACATGCACACAAACTACACACTGCAGTATTTTGCTGCTTCTCTCCAGTGATGTTACACTAGAATCATAAGAAATGCACTCTCTCATGGCTCTTTCAATTTGCAAAATGCAAAAAGCTTGACTGTAAAAGCAGAGACTCATATGTTACTCAACTTTCCTGGTAATGTCTACTTCTGTTTGCACAAGTCCTTCTGCTAATTTCACAGGAATTGTGCTAGGTCTTGTGCAGGTTAACTGCCATGCCAGTCTTGCTGGGATTTTGACTCTAGCTTGTGTTCACCACACTTGGCCCTTCCTAGTTTAATCACCTTTTGAATTTCAGAGTAAAAGGGTATGTGTGAAAGGTTTCTTTTTTTATGTTAGATGAACTGGAACAGGTAAAAGGCACCAGTAATTCAAATACAAATAAATACAATTTTTATTTAATGTTTTACTTAATGCTGTCTTTGTAATAAAACACATGGATGGTCAGTGTTCTTTAAGCACTGATGATACCCGTGATATGCTGAGAGAAGTATTGCTTACCTGTAGCTATATGCAGCCTTTACCACAGCAAACTAACTCAGGTTTAGGACGGACGGACGGACATCATTTTTGATCTTGAGTGTGACTCGCATTATTCAAAGCCCTGCTCCATTGTCACCCAGAGCTGTTTTCCCTCATTTGCGTTCACATTGCGGTGTTAGGTGCAGCTCCCCTGATATTCATTGTTGCTCTTTCCCAAGGCTAGGAGCATATATTTGAGAGCCTTTGTGCTCCCCATAGAGAGGGTGGAGAAAGTGTTGTGGAGCCAAGAAGAAAAAAACGACCAGACTAGTCATTTGTGGCGCCTTTGCAGGAGAGAGCCTCTGAGACAGAGGAGATGTCAAGCCATGGTGTTTTTGTTTGTTTTGTTTTTTTGTGTATTTGTTTGTTCATATGTGTGTTTGTCCGCTGTGCAGTATTGATGGAGTGATGCGCACCATGAATACAGAGAAGCTGATCAAAACGCTACCCATTATTCAGAACCAGCTGGACGCACTGCTTGATTTCCAGGTGCGTGTGTGTGCGTTCTTGCGCACGTGTGTGTATTTGTATGTCTGTGTACATGTGTCTTCAAGTATAAACACTTTGTTTTTCTGTACTGTTGTCAGGTCTCGAAGTCTACACAAGTGAACACTTCAGCAAATGTCTGTTACCTACTATATCAGCTGAAAACAGCATTATCTCTTTTCTGTGTTTGTCTGTGGATATTTGGGTGGGTGGGTGTGTGTGTGTGTGTGTGTGTGTTTCTCCAGGCCAACCCTAATGAGCTTACTAACGGTGTGATCAATGCTGCCTTCATGCTGCTGTTCAAAGACTCCATCCGTCTGTTTGCTGCCTATAATGAGGGGGTCATCAACCTGCTGGGTAAGCCTCCCTGCGTTCTGATGCCAGAGTATATCCTCTGACTATATGCTCTGTCTCTGAGGAGTTAGCCCTGGGTTCAACGTGAGGCCGCTTTCCACCCACAGGGTCCTGAAGCCAGTGCCTAATCTAAAACTATGTGTGCCTAAGACACAGGGGAAGATATTCATGTTTTTGGTTTGTTCCCAGGTCTCCAAGCCTGGTTTGCCACTGCATCCATTATCCAAGGCTTGCCAATCACAGCTTTAGCCAGCCACTTATACATGCAGAATTGGGCAGTTGGTGCTCTCTTTCAGTAACGTTCAGCTATCCAATGATGTGTGAGCAGCAGCTGGAGAACATTTGGTGGCTGGCTTGTCTCAGATAAAGAACATTAGGCTGATAGCATTGTGCAGAGAATTAGCAGTGACTAAACTGTGGGGGAAAAAATGGTTAAAAATGGTTGTCAGCTAAATCTGTTATTCCACCTGATAAAATGGCTGGTCTAGTACCAAGGAACCAGTGACACAAAGGGTCAAGGTATGGGCGATGTCTTCACTACTTGTTTCCTGGAAGAGCTGCCCTTCTGTATTTGGAAACAGGACAAAACTGAATAATCAGTGACCAGTGGAAGACACCACAATTTCAATGGGAGTATGTTTCGCAATGAAAGCACAAGATAACACATTGCTACAACCTTATATGGCTGACAATAAAGTAAATGTAGCCAGTTAGGAATTTAATGTGCATCATGCTACATACTGACATGTCCTTTCATTACTTGTTAATGTTTATGTTTAGGAAAAGGATGTACACATCCTGTTTGTCATGCCAGTTATCGTGTATTCCCTTGATCACAGTTAACTGCTGACTGCAGTTATTTGCCACAGGTGTCATATTTTTTCACATTGAACATTTTCAGCAATTGGTTTTTGGCAAATCTGTGTAAATAAAACGAAGCAACACACATTTATTGAGACATGTTTGAGACAACTGACCGGTGCTCGACGCCTTTAAATAGCTGGGGTGAGTAAAGTTATCTGATTTGATCTCAAAATGTGTTTGTCACCAGCTGGAAGTTTCTACAGTAGGGCTGTCCGATAAATCCTATCTTTATCATTTAAGTTTCTGCAATAAACATAGTTATAGTGGTGATGACTTAACAGATCAAATTACCTCAAACATTCAGTGCCAGAGAGATGTAATTACATTGCTGGCATAAACCTTTAGAAGCCAAATGAGTGCTACTGTATGCTGAGATTGAGTGCTGCTACTAAACAGGCAATATGTGTACAGCTCAAAGTTCTCCATCCCGAACTACAAGCCTGTAAAAACACATCAAACATTAGAATTGTTCTCACACCCAACATTTGTTTTTAAGTGTGCATGGCAGTAGTGGTTGCTTTCACAACAAACATTTATTTAAACACAAGTAAATTAATTTGCATCATTCTTGTGTGCCTAAATAAGAGAATTATTTATTACAGCCAGATGTGCTGACTGTTTCGCAGCCTTTCAGTGTACAAAATTGTGTGTGCATTTTGTATTTTATTTTTTTTGTTTTGCACAATAGAGAATGATGCTTTTAAAATTTTGTATTTTGCTGTTTGCCTAAAGGAGAGGTTACTAAGAAATCTGTTTACAGATTCGAAAAACGTTTGCATAACGTCCAGTCAGAGACACACTATTTTAATAAGAATTTATTGTTTCTCATATCGTCATTGTGATATTGGGCAGCGTTATGCATGGATTTATGGTAATTACCAGCTCAAATTTAGTCATGACCATTACATGATCATTGTGCAGTGGAAATGCAGTCTGGTTTTTACAAAGATACCAGCACTGGTACCTTGATTGTGGAAAAGGGGTATCGGGGAGGGTAGTCCTTTCAATCTCCTCTCTCAGTATTCTGTGTTATATATTCTCTCTCTTGCGCTCTCTCTCTCGTTCTTAGAGCAAAGTCTATCCTATTCTCACTCAGAAATGTGTGCTATATTCTCACTCACTCAGAAATGTGTGTCCTCTTCTCGCTCTGAGGAAAGTGTACCCTATTCTCACTCTCAGAACAGGCTGTATGTATGTGAGACTGAATCATATTGTCACCGTGGCTGTTAAAGCCTGACAGCTCCTGTGGCTTTTACCTGCCACCTGCACAGACTCGCACATGCTCGCTTCACGAAGGAGCTTGTGTTAGCAAAGCTCTGCCAAACACCATTATCAGCGCTGACATGGTTCAAATGTCCAGAACAATTTTTTTTCCCTGCTAAGCTGTTTTTATCATAATAGCACAGTCGTTAAGTTTGAGCCATTTATAAAAGGAGTCCCTGCTAAATGGCTGATCCTCAATTTTGACAGCTCTGAACAAGCATTAGATGTGCTAGATGTCCTTGAGAGGACAATTTGCCTCCTGCAGCTTCTATCTGGATCTTGGCAGTGCCATCAGGCAGCCGTGCGTGTGTTTTGACAGGCCGCTGATGTGGTAATTACAGTCTTTGTCTGCTTCAAATTGCTTGACTAATGGCTGCTTTTTCTCGCTCCTTCTCAGAAAAATATTTCGATATGAAGAAGAACCAGTGCAAAGATGCTTTGGACATCTACAAGAAGTTCCTTTACAGGATGACCAAGCTGTCGGAGTTTCTCAAAGTAGCAGAGGTATTGTTTTCTTTCTTATGGATATGTACACACAGACGTATGTGGGTCGCATGTTTTGCCAAGACTGGTCTCAGACATTTTAGGTACCGTGAGGCCTCCTTTTCATGTCATGCCCTCAAAACTGAGACACCAGTCATACAACATTTTTTTTTTTTTTTTTTTTTTTTTTTTTTTTTTTTTTTTCTTCCACGTTTAAAGATGTCTTTAGGAATGTCAGATTTAAACAGAGATGGAGATGACAATGCTTTAGGCTGTGTGAACCTGCATCCCTGAGCCCCCTATTAGCAGAAAGGCCTCAGGGTGGTCATACCCTCCATCCCCCAAGTTAGCAAGGTTAAGATGCCTCAGCATCAGCAGCTTTTTGATAATCCTCGGTCTCCTGTGAGAGAGCTTCTGCAGTGATTGAGGAAGAATTTGATCAAAGATTTCATTTTTGTTTGTCACACTCCCAAACTCTCACTGTAGCTGTCTCTCACTCTCTTCAGCTCTGTTGATACTTTGTACTCTCACTTTCTTACTCTTTCTTTCTGTCCTCATTCTTTCCAGTTTTCTCTCTCATACTTTCCTTTTATTCTATCAATATCTTTTTCTCACCATCTTTCTCAATTTTTCTCTCATTCAGTCGCTCACTTTCCCATCTGTTATATTCTCTCAACATGGTCTCTCACCATATTTCTGTCTGTCTGTCTGTGTAGTCACACAGTTTGAAGTCGCTAAAGTGTCAGAGCACAGCAGTGGCTGATTTCTGGTCCAGAACGGAGTGGTTTGGAGGGCTTGCATGTGTTGTCATAGTTGAGCTCCTTAAGGCAGCACAGTAATAGTCCTCCAACTCCATGACACTGATGAATTCCTATGCAGTCTGTCACATTTTCTGCACTTTCCTTTCTGTTATCTTCACCAGCCTAGCCCAGCCCCTATGCTGTCTTACTTTATTGGCTTCTCCATCCTTATGTTCCCCATCTCTCCCTCTCTCCCACCCTCTCTCTCTCTCCTTATCTTGCTGGTCGGCTTCTGTTTTGATGCAGAAAGCATTGCTGAGACGTGACTTTACAATTGAATCTTTGAGAAGAATGTCCATCATTCTGTTTTCCTCTCTCTGCAAACCATCATTTAAGAATAAATCATAATTTCTGTCTGTGTGTGTGTGTAGGAGTTTTTGTGTTTTAAATTGCTTTTGAGTGAGTCCCAGCACACCGGCCCCCATGGTCTAGTCCCAGCTGTCTGAAGCATTATCCGCTTCAACATTCATTCCCATCTCTGTCTGAGTGTACTGCAGCATGCCTGAACTCCGCATTTCAGTTGGTGGTGTTTGTTTATTTTCATTTACAACTCCAATTCCAGTGAAGTTGGGACGTTGTGTAAAACAATTAAAAACAGAAAACAATGAGTTGCAAATCCTTTTCAACGTACATTCAACTGAATACACTACAAAGACAAGATATTTAATGTTCAAAAGGATAAACTTTATTGGTTTTTGAAAATATTCACTCATTTTGATTTTGATGCCTGCAACACGTTCCAAAGAAGTTGGGACAGGGGCAACAAAAGACTGGGAAAGTTGAATGTTCAAAACATGTTTGGAACATTCCACAGGTGAACAGGTTAATTGGAAACAGGTGAGTGTCATGATAGGATATAAAGGGAGCATCCCTAAAAGGCTCAGTCGTTCACAAACAAGGATGGGGCGAGGTTCATCACTTTGTGAACAGCTGCTTGAGCAAATAGTCCAACAGTTTAAGAACAACGTTTCTCAACATTCTCTGTCATCATCTACAGTCCATAATATCATCAAAAGATTCAGAGAATCTTGAGAAATCTCTGCAAGTGAGCGGCAAGGCAGAAAACCAACACTGAATGCCCGTGACCTTCAATCCCTCAGGTGGCACTTAGTTAGTGTTAGTGCCCATGGCATGGGTAACTTGCACATCTGTGAAGGCACCATTAATGCTGAAAGGTACATACAGGTTTTGGAGCAACATATGCTGCCATCCAATGTCTTTTTCAGGGACGTCCCTGCTTATTTCAGCAAGACAATGCCAAGCCACATTGCACGCGTTACAACAGCGTGGCTTTGTAGTAAAAGAGTGCGGGTACTAGACTGGCCTGCCTGCGGTCCAGACCTGTCTCCCATTGAAAATGTGTGGCGCATTATGAAGCGCAAAATATGACAACGGAGACCCCGGACTGTTGAGCAACTGAAGTTGTACATCAGGCAAGAATGGAAAAGAATTTCACCTACAATAGTGTCAATAGTTTCACAACAATTAGTCTCCTCAGTTCCCAAATGCTTATAGTGTTGTTAAAAGGAAAGGTGATGTAACACAGTGGTAAACATCCCCCTGTCCTAACTTCTTTGGAACGTGTTGCAGGCATCAAATTCAAAATGAGTGAATATTTGCAAAAAACAATAAAGTTTATCCATTTAAACATTAAATATCTTGTCTTTGTAGTGTATTCAATTGAATATACGTTGAAAAGGATTTACAAATCATTGTTTTCTATTTGTTTTACACACTGTCCCAACTTCATTGGAATTGGGGTTGTATTTTTTTTTCTTTCATTTTTAAAGTCATTGCATGATTTAATGATCCTTTGTTATTTTCTTTTCTTATCCCCTTCCCTTTGTTTGTGTTTGCCTTTTTGTTTGTTTGTTTTGTTTGTTTGTTTGTTTGACACAGCAAGTTGGGATTGATCAGGGTGACATCCCAGATCTCACTCAGGTCAGTGTGCATATCATCTCCACTTCCTCCTGCACTGCTCAAGTCACCCCTCAGTGTGTCTGTCTATCTCTCTCTGTCTCTGTCTCTCTCTCGTCCCCCCCTCCCCTCTGTATCTCTAGTCTGTCTTACATGTCCCATCATGATCCTCACTGTTTTTACATGCTTTTCTCTTTTGTTTGGTGGAAAAATGTCAAGTCTGCTATAATTAGTATGCCATAATGCATTCACATTTCTTTTATGGTGGTATTCCACAGTTACATTATTGATTTAGAAGTGGTTAACGAAGTTTATTCACGTTCAGTTGCTAAAAAATAGTTCCATTAAGATGTCTCTGTAGGAGCTGTTGCTAGGCTAAAGGTGAATAAGGTGGAGTAGTATTTTTAAAATGCAGCCATGATGCCGATGTTTGAAAAGGCCTTTTTTGATCCCACCAGCCAGTATAGTATGACACAGTACATTTGAACTTGATAGTTGATAATTTAAGATTTCCACAGCCAGGTGAACAGTACTGTACCTGACTACTCATGCTGAATTAGATTAACCTTCATGCTGGGGTAAGCTGGAGGCGGAATGTGCAGATTATTGAAACAATAGTCGTCACAGAATTCTGTCACGTCCATAATGGTTTTACCCAGAAAATATCCTTGTCATTATTTTTAGATATCAGCCAAGCCTAATAGACTTTTTTCCTAACCAAATTCACTGTCTGTAGTTTGCATAAACCCAAATACTAAGCAAAAAGCCAAATCAGAGCTTTAAGCCCCTCTGTTGTTCCTGCTCTTGTTTGTGTTTGTTGTTAACAGCAGCATTGCGCTTAATCATATGAACACAAAAGCTCCAGAAAACCCCACCATCTTTCCCAGTTTTGCTGTACAGTTGGGCACAGATACTTGAGCAACAGGTTCGAATTAATAACCATATTGTGCCGTACTGCATGTGGTGGAAAAGCACCTTTAGAATGCTAACTGTGGAAACATACTGTTATATCATTATCATAAGTGAGAGCTGAACAGGCCTTTTTGTAAGTTAAACTGCGTTTTAGAGGACAAAATATACATTTTACCTCCTCAGTAACAGGTTATCTATTGTTCTTTCAGACCACCAGAGGATCTTGCCTTGTAGGTGATGGGTTATGTGCACTGCTTGTATTGGGCAGGCTCTATGCTACCTCAAACAGTTTATTTAACTTCAAAGATCAAAGTTTCCCTTTGAGCCAAGGTTAACCCACTGACCCAGCCCATGTTTCTTCTGCCCACTTTGCATGATGCCCTCGCACGCTTACGTCTACATGTGGGAGCTGTTTAAAATACTGAAGAAAAAAAGCTGATGTTTTACACCTAACGTTCTTCTCAAGGTCCAGTCCAGCTGCACAGTGGCCATTTTGCAGGACTGTTATAAAGTATTCATGTAGCCTCATAGTGTCCTCAGCAAACATGCATCAGCATGCATTATTTAGCCATTAAATAAAAAAAAAAACTTCTCTGTTCTCTGTGTCTCTGTGAAAGGTTGTCTTTGTTGTAAAGCCAGGTGCAAGAAAGCAGAGGTATATTAAAAGCTGCAGGTTTACTTTAGGCTCGGTCTTTCTTTACTTTAGGGACGTCTATTCTCTCTCTGTGAAATTGACACCTCTAGGTAGAGTTCTCTTTTTTTTATTTACTTATTTTTTCCTTTTTCCTAAACAAGTTCTAGACTATGATCTCAGTACAAGCCTTGTCTACTCAATGTAGATATTTTATTTATTTTTTATGGATCTGATTTTCCCACCGGTGCTCATTCATAATGACTCATTTCTGTTGTGTGAACACATCTGACAGGCCCTGCATGTACACACATTTTAATTATTATTTTTTTTATTATTATTATTATTTTATTAAAAGGGAGTGACCACAAAGGAAATGGCATCTATGCAGTTTTATCATGGTTATGCCATGTATGCTGATATCCTGTTGAGGACTATATGAAAGTGGCTCAAAGATGATTTGAAATCTTCAGCTTTACACAGCACTGAAGTGTCCAGTAATATGAACATTCGGCTGCATTCAGGCTAGATGCCCAAATCACACTTATTGCAGAAATCCCTATATTGTGACCTGTATCTAACACCTGTCTTAATACATAATGCATCTGAACTGACCCATGTGCACAAAAGATTTCTAATCTCAGGGTGCTCATCCAACAAGCACAGCAGTCTTTCTTTACAATTAATGGACTCCTTTCACATAGCATTAAAATTATCTTTATAGATTTGCAACCCCAATTCCAATGAATTTGGGACGTTGTGTAAAACATAAATAAAAACAGAATACGATTTGCAAATCCTTTTCAACCTATATTCACTTGAATACACTACAAAGACAAGATATTTAATGTTCAGAAGGATAAACTTTTTTTTTTTTTTTTTTTTTTTTTTTTTTTTTTTCAAATATTCATTTTGAATTTGATGCCTGCAATACATTCCAAAGAAATTGGGACGGGGGCTACAAAAGACTGGGAGAGTTGAGGAATGCTCAAAAAACACCTGTTTGGAACATTCCACAGGTGAACAGGTTAATTGCTGCCATATGGATGGCAGCATATGCCAACATATGCTGCCATCCAAGCAACGTCTTTTTCAGGGACGTCCCTGCTTATTTCAGCAAGACACATGCAGAATGTGGCTTGGCATTGTTACAACAGCGTGGCTTCATAGTAAGAGTGCAGGTACTAGACTGGCCTGCCTGCAGTCCAGACCTGTCTCCCATTGAAAATGTGTGGCGCATTATGAAGCGCAAAATACGACAACGGAGACCCCGGACAGTTGAGCTACTGAAGTTGTACATCAAGCAAGAATGGGAAAGAATTTCACCTACAAAGCTTCAACAATTAGTGTCCTCAGTTCCCAAACGCTTATTGAGTGTTGTTAAAAGGAAAGGTGATGTAACACAGTGGTAAACATGCCCCTGTCCCAACTTCTCTGGAACGTGTTGCAGACATCAAATTCAAAATGAGTGAATATTTGCAAAAAACAAAGTTTATCCGTTTGAACATTAAATATCTTGTCTTTGTAGTGTTTTCAATTGTGAGTATAGGTTGAAAAGGATTTGCAATTCATCGTATTCTGTTTTTGTTTTACACAATGTACCAACTTCATTGGAATTGGGGTTGTAATTGAATATAGATCATATTATGTAATTGATATAGATTGAATTGATTAAAATTATTGATTGATTTTGAGCATTACCATGCTTAATATGTATTAAATTTCAGTGTTTACTGTTCACACTGATTTGATCTACGTTAATCCGTCACATATGAAAGACTGGATTTGGGCCATTTCTCTACCTGATTTACAATTCCTCATTGACTTCTGTTTTTATATGTTGAGGCTGTCAATTCAGTGCTTGCGAAAACCGAAGCTTAGGTCAGATCCAGGCTCACCAGCCAGTCCATGGCTCAGACAGCTCTCATTTTGGCTTAAAGTACAGTTTAAACATTAGCTGTGTGCTCTGGAAAGTTGGCAAAGATTACCTAGTTCTCTCTGAAACACTGAAGGCACTGCCTCTGCTAACATTGACACTGTCTAAATGAACTTGTACAGTGGTGTTTACTTTAGGACGTTGGACATCCACTTTTGGCGATCTAAAAGAAGTAAAAGTTGTCCTGTGAAATGGTTCTCCTGCGGTTTGCCATCACAAGGCACGTATTTACACTGTTGTAGGGTTTTCTGTTGGTTGGTGTTAGTGTTTGTTAGTTTTTTGGGTTTTACATTTTGCTGCCCTGCCTGCTACATTAGCACACACTATACACTATGGAGACCGCAAGCTCTCATGAAAAACATTGAGATCCTAGATCAGAATAAAAGGCCAGTGAGATTAATTGCAGGATTAACAGTGATGAAGTGTTGCTGTCGAAGCTTCTTTCAGAATCTAGAGCCATTAAGGGAGGTTGCTGAAGGCAAGTGGAAGCAAAGTTGAAGTGAATGTCACTGTGTATTAGAGGAATTTAGTCTTTAGTGAATCTAAAACCATAACAGTGACTGTTTAAAGAGCAGGTCTGCTCTGCCCACAATGTCATGCATTAAATATTTCTCACATTACTAGGACATGCACAAGTAATGCATAATTAGTTAAATGGGAAATTCAACATTTTTTTTTTTTTCCACCCAAAGATTCGGCACAGTTCACTGCAAAGAAACAAATTCTGAAGGCTTAGATAAAATGGTGTATTTAGTGTAGAGCATTTCACTTCAAAACACTCTGAATTACATTCTTTACATACTATTGATTTAATTGTGCAGAAGTTCTGAAAATTCCGCTTTAACTGTTGCGTCTTGTGGTGTTTGATTACTGGGATTTATATTAGGGTATCTTTGTTTTTGCATCCATATGGTCAGTACAGGGTAATCAAGACTGGATGTCAATCTTTAGGCTACAATTCAGAAAATGGGGCCAAGTTCTTCTTTCTTATTCTAGCCGTTCATAAATCTTATGGTATACAGTATCTCCCATTTCTCTAAATATTTTATTATATCATTTCATGGGACAGCATTGTGGAAATGAAACTTGGATATAACTTATAGTCAGTGTACAGCTTGTTTAGCAGTACAAATTTACTGTCCTCTGAAAATAACTCAACACACAGCCAAATAGCTGTCTAAATAACTGGCAACATGAGTACACCTCACAGTGAACATGTCCAAATTGTGCTCAAAGTGTCAATATTTTGTGTGACCACCATTATTATCTAGTACTGCCTTAACCCTCTTAGGCATAGAATTCACCAGAGCTGCACAGGTTGCTACTAGAATCCTCTTCCACTCTTCAATGATCACAGAGCTGGTGGATGTTGGACACCTTGAGTTATCTGGAGACATACTTGGCCAATCCATCACCTTTACCCTCAGCAAGGCAGTTGTCATCTTGGAGGTGTGTTTGATCGTTATCGAATTGGAAAACTGCCATGCGGCACGGTTTCCCTCAATGAACCGCAGCTCCCTGTGCTGGCAGGACTCATGCAGCCCCAGACCATGGTGCTACCACCACCATGCTTAACTGTAGGCAAGGGACCATTGTCTTTTATACCCCTCCCCAGGGTGCTGCCACACATGCTGGACACCATCTGAGCCAAGCAAGTTTATCTTGGTCTCGTCAGACCACAGGACATGGTTCCAGTAATCCATGTTCTTGGACTGCTTGTCTTCAGCAAACTGTTTGTGGGGCTTTCTTGTTCGTTAGCTTCAGGCGAGGCTTCCTTCTGGGACGATGGCCAAGCAGACCAAGTTGATGCATTGTGCGGCGTATGATCTGAGCACTGACGGGCTGACCTCTCACTTCTTCAACCTCTGCAGCAATGCTGGCAGCACTCATGTGTCTATTTTTTTAAGCCAACCTTTGGATATGACGCTGAACCCGTGGCTTCAACTTCTTTGGTCGACCCTGGCAAGGCCTGTTCTGAGTGGAACCTGTCTAGAAAACCACTATATGACCTTGGTCACCATGCTATAGCTCAGTTTCAGGATATTAGCAATTTTCTTATAGCCTAGGCCATCTTTGTGGAGAGCAACAATTTTATTTCTCAGATCCTCAGAGTTCTTTGCCATGAGGTGCCATGTTGAATATCCAGTGGCCAGTATGAGTGAATTGTACTCAAAATGCCAAATTTAACAGCTCTGCTCCCCATTCACACCTGGAACCTTTTAAGTCTAACGAGTCACATGACACCAGGGACATGTTGGTTGATGATGATGATTTGGACATGTTCACTGTGAGGTCTACACTTGTGTTGCCAGCTATTTAGATATTAATGGCTGTGTTGTTGTTTTCAGAGGACAGTAAATCTATACTGCTATACAACCTGTACACTGACTAAGTTATATGCAAGTTTCATTTCTGTAGTGTTTTCCTATGAAAAGATATAATAATATTTGCAGAAATGTGAGGGGTATACTCAGTTTTGTGAGATACCGTATATTCAAAATCAGAAGTAGTCAGTGTCTACTTACTGCATACTTTTCACAGGCCTGCAAGTGTGCTGTCTGTTGTTGGCAAGGTGATTTGAGGACTGGATTCGATTTGAGGACTGGATTCTTAATCTTGCATGCATCCTAACTGCACTCATAACCTCTCTCTCTCTCTCTCTCTCTCTCTCTCTCTCTCTCTCTCTCTCTCTCTCTCTCTCTCTCTCTCTCTCTCTCTCTCTCTCTCTCTCTCTCTCTCTCTCTCTCTCTCTCTCTCTCTCTCTCTCTCTCTCTCTCTCTCTCTCTCTCATTTATTTATATATAAACGTTTTTAATTGTTTACTACTGTAATGGCATGTTACAGGCATTTTCTGAAATTTAGAGGAGTGTGTGTGCATGTGCTTCTGTGAGCGATTGAGGAAAAATGGTTATGCATTCCTGATTGCTCTCTCCTTCCTCTTGCAGGCTCCCAGCAGCCTGCTGGAGGCTTTGGAGCAGCACTTGGCTTCTCTGGAGGGCAAGAAGACCAAGGAGTTCTCTGCAGACAGCAGGTACACATACATTTAACTGCTGTGTCTGACGCACTCCAGGTGGAGGCTGCCTTTCAGAGTGGATCTAGGACCACCCTTCAGGATGTCAAGACATCAGATCATACAGTATATCCAGCTCTCTGTCAGAAAGATTGGGGCACAATTGTGCAAAATGTCCTCATGTTCAACAGTAGGGTGCCAAAAACATCCCCAAAAAGATTTCTTTTAAATTTAATAAATCGATTCAAATTAATGTCTAAATGTAATAAAATGACTGTCCGTGTCTCACTTGAGCAGCAGCCAGTACTTCACAATTTTGTTTCCTTTTTTGATCTTGACTGCTTAAATGCCCTCATTCTCAGATAAAATGGATGCATTTTAGATGAGCAACTGCTGCAAGTGTTCAGCCCAAAAGCATTCACCAGTGCCTATTTATTTATTTATTTATTTATTTATTTATTTATTTATTTATTTTTTGCCAGAAGAGCATTTGAGTCTGTACACTGCTGTGGAATTTGTTACTTGTCTAATTGTGTTTACATATTTTTTAGTCTTATTTATTTTTCCCTGAGGTCCACTTGTAATATTTGTGGTTTTGTGTATTCAAATCAGCCATGATTGATTTTAACAAGATAATTTTTTAAAATATGAACTGGGGACTGCGCGGTATGTTTTGAAACTTGAACAGTCTTTTTTTTTTTTTTTTTTTTTTTTTTTTTTTTTTTGTAGTACATCAAACTCTACTGCAAAAAACTGAGGGAATGTATATGAAACACATTTTATTCATAAAAAATTCCCCTGGAACAGAAAATGACCCCTTAAAAACATATTTCCTTCTTTGAATCAGCTTAAGAGAGATTGTAAAATCAGTTTTAAATAAACTACGTCAATTCTGAATGTAATTTGCTTGAGAGAAATCAAGAAATTGTTTTCAGAAATGTTACTACTTGTACTTAACAGCCAAGCATGCCTTTTTAGGACTTCTAGGACTAGGTGGTCACTTAATCAGCCAAGTTAATGAATTTCCTTAAGCATCCCTGCCACCCGAGATTAGGATAAAATAGAATTAATCCTCAGTTGATATGGTAAATTCATACAAAGTCTAATGATGTAAAAGGTGTGAGAAGGAAAGCTCATGAGTTTAATCAGGTCATGCAGTGCTGTGATTACCACTGATAGATTTCTGTACTGCACTATCATCAGTATGACCATAGTAATTAAATCACTTTAAAGCACTGTGCCTCCTCCAAGTCTCTGACCTCATTTCACTTGTGTGTGTGTGTGTGTGTGTGTGTGTATGTTTTTGCAGAGCCACTACTCTCTCCAGTGCTGTGTCGTCACTCTCCAGCACCGGTATGTCATTCACTCGTGTGGATGAGAAAGAGAAGCAGCAGGCTTTGGAGGAGGAGCAAGCCAGACTGCAGGCACTCAAGGTGTGCTTCAGCATTTGTGAAGGGTCACATTACATCCATCAAAACTGTTTTTAAATCAATAATGATTTAAGAGAATCATGTTTTGTTTTTGTTTGCAGCATTACTTTAACTCCTAAACCACAAACTTACTATTCAGTTATTAATCATAGGACTTACTGTTCCAGTACTTTAAGTAATTCACTAACTACCAAGAAACTGATATGCAAATGGTTAGCGTGAGGAATTGAAATGTGGGTCCACATGCAGACCATTGGGACTGAAAGGGGAAGAGCTACTGAAAAATAAGTCCACAGTTGAAATTACCAGAAGGCCCAATCAGGGCCATAGTAAAGTCAAAAGCTTGGAACAGTTGAAAAGCTAGAAATGGGACACATCCACGTATAGTGCCCACACACAGTGAGGAGGATGCTACGAGAGGCAGGGAGAAGCCCAAAAGTCACAGTTTCAGGATTTCAAAGTTTAGACACATCTTGGGGTTTAACAATTTTAAAATCAGCAGTGGGACACCACCTCCATGACCACAAGCATTTTGGATTAGTGCTACAAAAGAAGTCCATCTCGAGACTGACAATCTTTGATACTTAAATAAATTCAATTCAGTAATCTCATGAGAGTTGGAAATGTTCTGTATGGAAGGGTCCACAACAAGTTTTCTCCAACCTTATTAAATGCAACAGAAAGAGGCTGAGTGCTTTCCTTAATACCAGGGGAGGTTTGAATACTCAAATTTAGGGTGACAATATTTTTGGAATCTGCATTTTTATGAAAATTTGTGTTACTAAAAGGGAACATCCAAAAGTTTTTTTTGGATTTACAAAAAGCCATTTATCTAATTTGTAAAAAAGTGGTACTTGTATGAAGTCTAAAAGAAGAGAGATTCACAATCAACTACTCTGTTGTGGCTGTGCAGCAGCTTACATTTTTGTCTTTTCAGCTGTGGCATTTATGTGTAGAACACTGACAGTTATTAGTACTTGCCAGACACTCCAGATGTAACCATCTGGCTGCATTTCAGCATGGCTGTAAATATGCCATGTATACATTCACTGAGAATATATCTTTATCTTACACCCTAGACAGATTGTGCAGCCCTAGTTTCTACAGATAGGTATATGGACCTGCAAAGTGCAAATCCCCTGTTGGTAATTTGCCTGTATATTAGCCTACTTCCTCCTGTCCTCATCAGTCATAGCACAGTAGCTTTGCCAACACTACCTTTCTTTTGAGAGCACAGTGAAAACTGGAGTCATGAAAAAAATTGCTTTAAGAATTCTTAGAATGTCAAGCGTCCTGTGGTCTCATGATCATTAAATAAACATTTAGCAAATTAAGATGCTGCCTTTCTAGTGACTTTAGTGACATTTGTGTATTGGGTTTTAATAAACCTTCACTGATGTAAAAACTGTTACTCAATTTGGAGAACTAGTCTTGGATCAGTTTGTGATAAGGTAAGGCTTAGCTCTTCCTGTGGGGTTTTAGAACAAAGACTTAGCATTCTCAGAGCAATGCATCTCCAATCTTGCCGTGTCCTTCACGCATAGGTAGTTGTGTGCGCATATGTGTGTGCGTTTGTTTAATCCAGATGCCCTCGTCCCGTCAATGATTAGCCTCAGGCAGCGAGAGGAGGGTGAGGTTAGCCAAAACTGCTTTGTCCCTGTCTGGAGGCTTTGTCATCCCATATGGGACACAAACACTCCCTCAGCAGGCGTAGGAAAGCTGGTGTCCTGGAATGTACTCTAGGTTTAGATAGCACCGTCGCTTGAAATAGCACCTGAAATTGGGCAAATGTTCAGAGGCTTCAAACACTGTAAACTGTTCATAGTGCTCTCCAGTAGGATTAGTTTGCCTGGTATTTGTGTTTTATTTTAGCTTGCAGTACTTGTCGCAAGTTTTCCCAGAGAGCTTGAAAGGTAGTCATTTAGTCACTCAAGTCAGGTTCACAGCTTTGGCTTAAACACCCCTTTTTTACTTCTGACAGTTGCCGAGGACGTTTTGAGGCCCAGCAGGACCCTATGGTTAAAATATAGTGTAGTTTTAAACTTTTTTTTTTTTTCTCACGGTTTTCACTTTTTCTTTGTGAAAAGGTCTTTGGTTGGTCTGTCTTGGTTTATGGCTTTGTGTTATGTGATTGGTCTACTTTGGACTAATTTGTTGTCAGTGTTCAGGAGTTATAGTATGTTTTGGCGATAGATTAGTTAATGTGGTTTCTAGTCAAGTGTTTTTGAATAAGTAGCATTAATACAGGCTTTCATTTCAGTCAAATTCTGACTGTGAGGTTGTGGTTGTTTTAGGCTGGTGGTTGCTATTATTGCAAATGAATACTGTTGGAAAACCCTGTGGTGGTATATGAGTCTTAAAAGATTAAGTCTGAGTTTGGTACTGTGGTGTCAGGATGTCCAGTTTAACATGCTGGACTAGTCAGGTGTACACCACATACTGCTATCTGGAAAAACTGGCCAAAATGCATCTCTTCTGAATGGTAAAAACGGTATTGGCTGCAATTGCCAAGCCTGAGGTTTGTCTGTTTTTATACACTATATTGCCAAAAGTATTTGCTTGTCTGCCTTCACACGCATATGAACTTAAGTGATATCCCGTTCTTAATCCATAGGGTTTAATATGTTGTCGGCCCACCCTTTGCAGCTATAACAGCTTCAACTCTTCTGGGAAGCCTTTCCACAAGGTTTAGGAGTGTGTTTTATAGTAATTTTTGACCATTCTTCCAGAAGCGCGTTTGTGAGGTCAGACACTGATGTTGGAACCTAGCTTGCAGTCTCTGTTCTAATTTATCCCGAAGGTGTTCTGTCAGGTTGAGGTCAGGACTCTGCAGGCCAGTCAAGTTCTTCCACACCAAACTCACTCATCCATGCCTTTATGGACCTTGTTTTGTGCACTGGTGCGCAGTCCTGTTGGAACAGGAAGGAGCCATCCCCAAACCGTTCCTACAAAGTTGCAGTTTTTCACTGGAACTAAGGGGTCGAGCCCAATTCCTGAAAAATAACCCCTCACCAAAATCCCCCCTCCACCAAACTTTACACTTGGCACAATGCAGTCAGACAAGTACTGTTCTCCTGGCAACCGCCAAACTCAGACTCGTCCATGGGATTGCCAGACGGAGAAGCGTGATTAGTCACTCCAAAGAGCACATCTCCACTGTGCTTTACTGTGCTTTACACCACTGCATTCAATGCTTTGCATTGCGCTTAGTGCTGTAAGGCTTGGTTGCAGCTGCTCGGCCTTGGAAACCCATTCTGTGAAGCTCTCTGCGCTGTTCATGAGCTAATCTGAAGGCCACGTGAAGTTTGGAGGTCTGTAGCGATAGACTCTGCAGAACGTTGCCAACCTCTGCGCACTATGCACCTCAGCATCTGCTGACCCAGCTCTGTCATTTTATGTGGCCTACCACGTTGTTGTCGTCGTCGTCGTCGTCGTCGTCGTCGTCCGCCACTGACAGTTGACTGTGGAATGTTTAGTAGCAAGGAAATTTCACGACTGGACTTGTTGCACAGGTGGCATCCTATCATGGTACCATGCTGGAATTCACTGAGGTCCTGAAACCGACCCATTCTTTTTACAAATGTTTGTAGAAGCAGTCTGCAGGCCTAGGTGCTTAATTTTATGCACCTGTGGCCATGGAAGTAATTGGAACAACTGAATTCAATGATTTCGATGGGTGAGTGAATGCTTTTGGCAATATACACAGCCTCTGGACACTACACTGACAGACACAGCAAACCTTCTTGACACAGCTCGCATTGATGTGCCATCCTGGATGAGCTGCACTACCTGAGCCACTTGTGTGGGTTGTAGAGTCCATCTCATGCTACCACGAGTGTGAAAGCACCACCAACATTCAAAAGTGACCAAAACATCAGCCAGAAAGCAGAAAGGTACTGAGAAGTGGTCTGTGGACCCCACCTGCAGAACCACTCCTTTATTGAGTGTGTCTTGCTAATCGCCAATAATTTCCACCCGTTGTCTTTTCCATTTGCACAACAGCTGTGAAATTGATTGTCAATCAGTGTTGCTTCCTAAGTGGACAGTTTGATTTCACAGAAGTTTGATTTACTTGGAGCTATATTGCGTTGTTTAAGTGTTCCCTTTATTTTTTTGAGCAGTGTAGTATAGGTAGCAGTATGACATACAGTATTATAAACCACTGTTTGAGATTACTCAACAATTTAACATGGCTTAAGCTGAATGTAATGATTTAGGCATGCGTTTTGCACCATGCCAGTTGGGAATAGCATCTATTATTTAATAGCTGTATTAGCCTTGTAGCTCCAGTGCATAGCTAAAGAAGCAAACTTTGAACACCCAAATGTAAAAATATTGATAGCTGATGACAATGGCACATCAGCTGTCTCACAGCGTTAGCTAGGCAGTCTTCATTAGCCGTTTAACTGTGTATATACTAGTGCAGTCTGGTTATCTTCATATATGACTTCATATATTACTGCAGTATATCAGTAATGTTACATATTGTCAGCCTTGGTTTGAAGGCTCACAACTTTATACTGCTTTTGCTTTTTCACCATCTTCAAGGCATGACAGGTTGCAAATATTGCATCATAAGTAAAGGTGCATTTGTGTTTCTGCAGGATCAGCGTCTAAAGGAGATTGGCCTGCAGACTCCCTCTGCCTCCCCTGGTACTCAGTCTTCGAACAGTATCAACCACAGCGTGGCAATGGACCCCTTCTCCAACCACACCACCATCGCCCCTGTTACCAACAGGTGCTCTTACCTATACAGCACACAGTCCATACTCGTAAACTCGTGTTTTTTTTTTTTTTGTTTTTTTTTTAACTATTACTTGTGAGGATGTCCTGATCAAATTAAGTTTGCTCTCTTAATTTGAGATTACTAAGAGCTGTTCATGATTAGGGAGAAGATAAAAAAAAAAAAAAGGGCTAGATACTTTTAATACTTGCTGGCACTGGTTGATTTTGGTAATATGGGGGGGAAAAAAATGCAATTCCTAGCTGACCATTCTCTTTTAAAATTGTGTGGCCAAAATCAGCTATGTATCCAATCTAAGACCGCATATGAAAGCATTATAGATTCTGATTTGGAAAAAAAGTTTTTTCATATAGTTCTGCAAAACAGCAGATGTGTCTCACATAAAGGTAGACAATTTGAGACACTTCAACCTAGTGAAGTGAACATAGCCTGAAAGTGCTTCGTAACTTCTGAAAAGTTGCAAGCCTCACTGCTGCAAGGCATGATTGTCAGCTTCTGTTGGCTCTACCACAGGAGCATGAATAGAGTACAGTAGATTAATTCTGTCAAAGTTCACGTTGATTTGGCTCTGTAAAATCAGATTGGGACATCCCTTCTAACTTTTCTGACTAGCATTTGTGTACTTCAGTAATATACAGTAAGCTTCAAGGTATCTAAAGGACAGGATAGATGTTGTCATTTCTGTTTGTTGTAAAATGCTGTACTAGACTGTTTTCTAAACATCATCTGGTGTCACCTGTTTTACTGTCTCCCTGCCTCCACAGCATGCCAAACCTCACCAGCGACCTGTTTGACCTCCAACCAGCCTTCATCCCTGCCGTACAGAGTACTCCCTCCATATCCACAGCCACCAGTGCCTGGGGAGGTAGCTCTCTTTCTACACTTTCTAGCACAATGCGTGCACTGGGCTGCTACTTTATTCAAGGCCCAGGTTTCACTGACTTTCTTTGACACCCTGCCTTTTTTATTTTTGAAAGGCCAAGCAACATGTTTACTCACTCTGATGAGCAAATGCTTTAGAGGTGCACCATTGGGATTGGAATAGGATGTTCAAATGGCCATTAAAGAATGTTTACTTTTGTTAAGTGAAAGTCATAGTGTTAGTGTTGTGAGAAGAAAGGGTTTGGAGTTAAAAAGGCTGTGTTTGTTTAGGGAACATTTTGTCATCCTGTGCTGAGAGAACTGACAGACTGTGGACGTATGACAACTGCATAGACTTTGAGAAATTGCGTTTTTTAATTAACATGATGTCCTCATTAATTTCTTTTGTTTAATTTATTCATTCTGTCCATCATGTCCAAAACATGCCTCTTGTAGATGAATGGATCGAGTGACTGCAGTGTGTCAGCAGGTTGGGTAATGAAGGCTTATTAGTACTAAGTGGTAGTCATTCTAAACAAGAAGTGAAATAAGGACGTTGTTGTGAGAGAGCTGAGTAAGTTTGGTTTGTAGGTCAGTGTTTGTGATGGTGGCTGGGTGGTTCGTGGTAGGGAGGAAGGAATAGGGACAGTACACTCCGCCTCTACAGCTGCCTGCTCCAACTCATCCAGTCACACTTGGAGCAACTAACTTTTCTACAGGGAGCCATACACTCACTGCATTCAGCACACCTGCAGCACACAAACCCACTAGAGCTATTAGTCATATTTTAATTAATCATCATTTGCAGAATCCGTTTCCGCGATGAGTTCTTCGTTAAGGGCTACAATAACAGAACCGATCAAATTACGGTACATGTGTGCAGCTCTAAAGTGACGTAGTTAGATTGACCATAATGTAGCCGTAAGAATTTGTGCCTAATTGCAGAGCAGTGTTTGCTTCCCCGAGCCAGGCTTAGTCCCCGGTCATATACATAATGAGTGACAACCACTTTGCATTAAAGCAACTTTGTAGAGTGCACAGTTTAAAAACTACATTCCTTAATTGTTGTACATATGCTTTAAACATGATGACTGGCACATATACAAGAATTGTGCAAAATGTGAGAAGCAGTAATAGAAGCTTAAAGGTAATAACAGTAAAAGTAATAGCTTTGTACAGTCTGTTTTGTTCCATGTTGCACCGTGTTCTTCCTTTCACTCCACTGTGTACTTGTACATAGATGGAATGACAGCCTCTTGACCTTGAATCTACACAACAAACCTGTGTCACCATAAAGAGCTTTTGTAAGCAATATATCACTGCTGTTTGTGAAACAATTCTAGCAATAAATGCCTGTTATATGTAAATTTCATGATAAATGGACCAAAGAAAATGGCCACAAATTACTTGGAATAAATCTGGGTCTATTGACTTTCCTCCTGTAAAGTTACCATTTTGGAAATACATTTATTTATAACAGCCTTTCACAACACAAAAATGTGTCTATTCTTGTAGCAAATTTTGGTTTTGGTGTGTGTGTGTTATATAATATATACTCACTTACTCACTGGCCACTTTATTAGGTACTAGTAAAAGGTTGGACCCCCTTTTGCCTTCAGAACTGCCTTACTACTTCATGACATACTTTCAACAAGGTGTTGGAAACAGCCAATAACCATGCCATGTTCAAAGTCACTTAAATCATCTTTCTTCCCCATTTTGATGCTCAGATTGCACTTCAGCACGTTGTCTTGACCACCACTACATGTGTATTGATTGGCTGATTAGCTATGTTTTAGCAAGCAACTGTACCTAATAAAGGGGGGAGAGAGAGAGAGAGAGAGAGAGAGAGAGAGAGAGAGAGAGAGAGAGAGAGAGAGAGAGAGAGAGAGAGAGAGAGAGAGAGAGAGAGAGAGAGAGAGAGAGAGAGAGAGAGAGAGACACAGAGACACAGAGACACAGAGACACAGAGAGACGTTTTTTTTGGTTAAGGAAGACATTAGATACTTGTTCAAAGAACAGAAACTTCTTGTTGCATACCTTGTTAGAGAGGCACCATATTGCATATTATGTCAGATCATAATCATCCAACAACTTAATAGATTATCATCACAGAATATTATTGCATTTTATGTCCATATCTTGCAGCCCTAGCACACATAAGAAAAGGAAAGACAATGAAGTGGTAGTGAAAGGTAGTTCAGAAACAAAAAGCAGAGGATGATTTCTCTCATTGTTTTGCACTGTATGAAACATAATAATGGAGGAAGTGGAAACCCAATTAGAGACTGTGAAAGTCACGTTTGTTTATGGCTTTTGAGAGAGCCATAGCGTGACAATGATCGAACACCGTAAGAGCCAAGACTAAGTTTTGTGTATGTGTGATTTGTTCTCAGGTCTGGAGAGCAGCGCTCCACAGCCCACTGCTCACATACCCACCATGAATGTAGATTTTGATGCTGTGTTTGGAGCGCAAAGTGCCAATAACGATGTGAAGCCAGCAGCTGGTAAAATCTCCAGTAAATGAGCTTAATTAAGCATCTAACCCACTACTGCCTCCCCAAGCAGCAAGCTGAATAACCTTTGCTGTCTGTCCAGCTAACCTCTCTGCTCTATTATGCTTTCTTTTTCTTAGGCCTGGACTTTGGTTAAATGAATAAAATACTTTCATAGTAAAAATTAAACTCCTTTGCAGGTTTCAGATTCAATGTGGTTTTTGATTCTGGGAGCAAAATTCGGTTTTCAGTATTTTAATGTCTTTGTTCTACAGAGTGCTATTGACATGCTACACAGACCTGTTTCGCTCAGATATAGTTAACTATGCTACCTGTCTTAACAAAATAGCTCCCTCATGCTGTGTTTACATGTAGCTGTTGAAAAATAGATTTTCCCCACTTCATAGCAGAATTGGCAGCTGTACACAGCCAACAGCAGCATGAAGCCATCTAAACATTTCCATACAGACATTACTGCTATTTCTGCCAGTATTCGTATGTGAGATGTAAGTGCTAGTTACTATTTCATCCTAAAATATTTTGAACACACAATGCTTCTGTCTGTGTGTGTGTGGGTGTGTGTGTGCGTCAGTCAAAGTTCTAGAGTTGTTGTACGTAAACAGGTACCACCTGGACATGAGTCTTCTCTCTGATATGAGGCACTTGGCAAATGAGCATTCCTCAGAGTCAAAGACGTATTGGCAATTTAAATATATATTTTTTTTTAAAATTCCTACCTCCTCACCCACTTAACACAATTAAATTTAACATTTATTTATTAATAGCTTTGGACACGTAATTTTAAGTGCGCAGAATGCTGCTAATGTCACACAGAAGCCTTAAGGTTTCTGAACTGAAAATATGAGGTACTCCTGCACAGCCTGCTGAAAGCTTTCATTAAAGCAGGATAGACGAGAATGAGAGTTTTAAGAGCAGCCTCAGGCTGATGGAGCTTGTCCATCTATGGATGCCTGCTGTGGACACATGATAAAACTCCTGTCTTCTGTGGGTGAAGCTGCATTTAGCGCTCTTATCAGCACTGAGTCAAAATGTCATTTACGTCTGAATGTGACAGCGATGGGGATTTTAGGTGAGCAGCTCAGTTAACTGCCTTCAGCCTCAGCTCAAGATGCACAAGCACAATTCAGTAGACAGCGCAGGTTGCAGTACTGTTGTCTTTAAGGATAAAGGCATAGTTAATGGAACACTCAGGGGATTCAACATTTTCCAGCATATAGAATTCTTTTAGAAATAAGTCTATTATTGCAATCTATAATATAGTCAAACCTATGTGAATAAGTCCTTAAGTGTTTCTTACATTCTTGAAATTCTTCTCTGGATAGCTGGTGGGATGCATGTTGGTCTTCTGTTTCTGTAGGGGAATCAGCTGCTCTCCTCCCTTTTCTTTCTTTCTTTTCTCGTTTTGCCTTTTCACTCAATCCATTGGGCTGTAGCTGTGAACAGTCTGTTGTCATCTCTCCATCCTTTGGTTTGTGTGCACTTGTTAGCAGTTTTAAAGTGTGTGTGTGCGTGTGTGTTAGAGGGTGGGTGCTGACACGCACTTTCTCCATCTGTCAGACGCCCATCACTTCAGCCTCATCCAAAAACAACACAAGCTCTCACACCCCCTCCTCCACTCTTGCTAACTCCAGCTCTCTCTCTCTCTCTCTCTCTCTCTCTCTCTCTCTCTCTCTCTCTCTCTCTCTCTCTCTCTCTCTCTCTCTCTCTCTCTCTATATCTCTCTCTATATCTCTCTCTATATCTCTCTCTATATCTCTCTCTATATCTCTCTCTATATCTCTCTCTCTCTCTCTCTCTCTCTCTCTCTCTCTATATCTCTCTCTATATCTCTCTCTCTCTATATCTCTCTCTATATCTCTCTCTATATCTCTCTCTCTCTCTCTCTATATCTCTCTCTCTCTCTCTCTATATCTCTCTCTCTCTCTCTCTCTCTCTCTCTCTCTCTCTCTCTCTCTCTCTCTATATCTCTCTCTCTCTATATCTCTATCTCTCTCTCTCTCTCTATATCTCTCTCTCTCTCTCTCTCTCTCTCTCTCTCTCTCTCTCTATATCTCTCTCTATATCTCTCTCTCTCTCTATATCTCTCTCTATATCTCTCTCTATATCTCTCTCTCTCTATATCTCTCTCTCTCTCTCTATATCTCTCTCTCTCTCTATATCTCTCTCTATATCTCTCTCTCTCTATATCTCTCTGCTCTTCTGGGCTGTGATGTGGTGCGTGCACTAGTTTTTATCTGTCCCTCCATTCCTGCTGGCGAAGCAGTAAGTCGCACTGTTTGAATGTGGCCTCTGTCAGCACACTGTCCACCAGCCTGACTCCAAAAACAACACAAGCTCTCACACACCCTCCTTCACTCTTGCTAACTCCAGTGCTCTCACTCTCTGTATCTCTCTCATCTCACAGTAACGTTTGGGTCATTAGCTGAATGGCTGGTGGTCTCTGTCTTGTTTACAGAAGATATTACTAAATTACGCGGTTTGATTGAATGTTAAGGAGGTCAGTGATCGTCCCTCTGGGCAGCGCTTGTGGGAGCTGTATGAATCAGTTTAATGACCACAGTGTTCCTTCACTCGCAACTCAGTGGACTGCCTCTCTAGAAGACTTCAACACAAACAGTGCAATCACAGACCTTTTATATGCTTAGAGAAGACGGGTATCTACATATATCTGCATATACATTTATAAATTGTAGAAATTTGGGATTACATCTATCTGAATTAGCATTGTCTAATGTTGTGAAAATATCCTGCTCTTATGGAGTACATCAAGCATGGGTTTGATATACAGTGGTGGACAAAGTACACAAACCATGTTCTTGTGTTAAAGAATGGATACCCAAGGTAAAATATAACTCCAGGAAGAGTAGAAGTCTTCCCTTCAGACATCCACTTGTGTAAAAGCACAAAAGTATTTGCCTTCAAATCTACCTAAGAAGCATCAGAAGTGAAAGTACTAAAAGTACTAAAACTTATTTATGGCTCTAATGTTATTACTATTTTTGAAACGACACACTTGCTTTATCAAAGCATTTTATGGGAGAATACTCGTGTCACTTTTGTAACACCAATATTTTAATGGAATGAGTCACTGAGGTCTATTAAAATTATCAAAAGCACAAAACACTGAAAGCAAACAGTTTCAATTAGGTAGAACCAAGAGGCTATGAAATACCTTTTGAGAACACGTAAAGATTCAGGTTAAGATTTATTTGCAACTTGGTTTCAAGTTTAAATTTAAATAAATGACAAAGTTTTCCTTTACTATATTGCATATGTAGGTCTTTTCATAAACTAGCCAAAACGAATTTACTATAAAATGAAAGTGTTTGTATAAATTCAGAAAAAAGAATCATGCCAGTCACAACTGCATACGTGTACATATTTCTATATTGTTGTCTATTTACACAAAGTTAGGTTAGAGTCAGGAGTTTCTTCCATCATTTATGTTGAAATAGACACTCCCAAACTTTTACGCTGTTGCACTGCCATTGAACTGTATGCTTGCACTGGGTAGGAATGTCCGACAGGTCAAAACAAGCTCAAAACAAAGTGCGTGCTGTACCCTGATTTGGTGTTCTTGCCCTTCTTTCATTTTGACATATGTTTTTATACATACATAAGCCA